>NC_086448.1:692526708-692869208 GCF_028390025.1 Pseudophryne corroboree
TTTCCTGATTTATTTTATCTTCATTTTCCATTCCAGGAAAAGATTCATACAGAGGCTTAGTATTCAACACCCTACAAGTCAACAGATTTGTCTGTATTACAAATTACACTTTCACAGATAATTCCATGCTTACATAAGTATTCAACCCATGCAGATTAGTATTTGGTACATACTTGCCTGCTCTCCTGGAAGTTGCGGCAGATACACAAAATTGTGGGCAGTGCCCTGCACCCCGGGAAAAATAGTCTGTCCTTCTGCATCCTACCCACGTACCAAGGAAGTGGGCACTACCATGAGGAAAGTGCCACCACCTGTAATGGTTTGGGGAACTAGTTCCACTTCCAAGGCCCTGCACAGTAATTCCAACAGAAAAGCCCACCCCATCACCAAGCCAATAGATAATGCAGGCTGTGTTACTGTGTTAATGATGAGCTGCAGCCCCCCTTCCCCCCACCACACACACACACACACACACACACACACACACACACACACACACACACACACACACACACATGCCCTTCCTCAGGTCCTGGTGGCTCCATTGTCCTCCTCAATCTACACGGCGTATGTGATGTCATGCTGTCACCGCTGCTGAAGTAAATAAGAGCCATGAAGAGCAGCAGGCTCTATGCATCTCGAAGAGAAGATGAGAGTGGGCTGGAGGGACAAGAGAGGTGGGGAAGCTGCTGGAGGGATAGAGGCAGACATGTGTATAAGGGGCACTACTGTGTGCATTATGTGTAAGGGGCACTGCTATTGTGGGCATTATGTGAAAGGGGTACATCTTCTGTGGGCATTATGTGTAAGGGGCACAACTACTGTGGACATTTTGTATATAAGCAGCACTACTACAGTGGGCATTATGTGTATAAGCAGCACTACAGTGGTCATTATGTGTAAGGGAAACTACTATTGTGGGCATTATGTGTAAGGGGCACTACTATTGTGGGCATTATGTGTAAGGGGCACAACTACTGTTAACATTCTGTATATAGGCATCACTACTACTGTGGGCATTATGTGTATAAGCAGAACTACAGTGGTCATTATGCGTAAGGGGCACTACAACTGTTGGCATTATGTGTAAGGGGCACTACTACTGTGGGAATCATGTATAAGGGATTGTATATATTGGGCACTAATGTGTGGCATAACATGCATAAAGGGTACGGGGGCGTTACGTGTGCAAGCGTCACTGGTACTATGTGTGTAAGCGTCACTGGTACAGGGGGCATTACGTGTGTAAGCGTCACTGGAACAGGGGGCGTTACGTGTGTAAGTGTAACTTGTACAGGGGGCATTATGTGTGTAAGCGTCACTACTGCAGGGGGCGTTACGTGTGTAAGCGTCTCTGGTACAGGGGGTGTTACGTGTGTAAGCGTCTCTGGTACAGGGGGCGTTACGTGTGTAAGCATCTCTGGTACAGGGGGTGTTACGTGTGTATGCGTCTCTGGTACAGGGGGTGTTACATGTGTAAGCGGCACTGGTACAGGGGGTGTTACGTGTGTAAGCGGCACTGGTACAAGGGGCGTTACGTGTGTAAGCATCACTATTACAGGGGGGCATTATGTGCGCTGTCCCTTTGTAAATTTATAGTTTGCAGGGGGCGTCGAACACCCTAGCATCGGCCCTGTATTTGCCTCTTGTAAAATTGAAATGACCCACGTTTGCATCAATTTGGCCAGTTGTCATTTAGTTTTGGCGGATTTGTGTAGTAGCTGACAGAGGATCGAGACATTGTTTTGTTTTGTTACACAGCATAACTCCTATAACAGTCTTTTGAACTAGACCCCAGGAGTCTATAAAGTTCAATGTTTATGTGTGATGTATATTATATTACTATTTGAGCTGTTTTTTATTAGCATTGTTAGTAAATGTTTTTTATGTGCGCTTCTCTTCTTTAAAAGTTTTTTTTCCCAGCAGGAATAGAATTTTCTCCCAATTTGTGTAGGCAATATATCATCTGTGTTGACAAAACCCTGAATAGAAAGCTCATGGAATCACATATAAGTGACAATTTGGTATTAAATGTGTGTCCTAATTCCATGCAAAACTACGGGGCATATTTATCACAATCCGCAAATAAATTGTGATGTGAAAAATTTGATTGGATTCGCAATGTGATTTTTTTTTTAATACATCACAAGATTGTATAAAAAATAGAGATATGCGGCTGGCACTTTTCGTGTTTTGTGTTTTGGTTTTGGTTCTAATTCCACTTTCGTGTTTTGGTTTTGGCTCTAATTCCACTTTCGTGTTTTGGTTTTGGCTTGGTTTTGCCAAAACCACCCTTTCGTGTTTTGGTTTTGGATCTGAATGATTTTTGAAAAAAACAGAAAAACAGCTAAAATCACAGAATTTGGGGGTAATTTTGCTCCTACGGTATTATTAACCTCAATAACAATCATTTCCACTAATTTCCTGTCCATTCTGAACACCTCACAATATTGTTTTTAGGCCAAAAGGTTGCACCGAGGTTGCTGGATGACTAAGCTAAGCGACACAAGTGGACAGCACAAACACCTGGCCCATCTAGGAGTGGCACTGCAGTGTCAGACAGGATATAAAAAAAAAACCCAAACAGCACATCATGCAAAGAAGAAAAATAATTGCAATGAGGTAGTTGTGTGACTAAGCCAAGCGACACAAACAATTGGCCCATCTAGGCGTGGCACTGCTGTGGCAGACAGGAGGGCAGATATTAAAAAAAGGCCCCTAACAACACATGATGCAGAGAAGAAAAAAAGGTGCACCGAGATTGCTGTATGACTAAGCTAAGTGACAAAACCACCTGGCCCATCTAGTAATGTCACGCAGTGGCTGAATGTTGAGAGTGGGACACAATTGTTCGGTCCACTGACAGCATCTCCAGCACGCTCCAGTCACTTTAAAAAAATCTGCAATTGGTGGACTTATACAGCAGTACCCAAGGACTAATACAGCAGTGCCCCTGGACTCATACGGCAGTGTCACACAGGATGGCACTTTTCAAAAACTAGGCCCCAAACAGCACTTCATGCAAAGATGTCGAAGAGGTGCAATGAGGTAGCTGTATGACTAAGCCAAGCGACACAAACAATTCCAACTGGAATTATACGTCCAAATCACTGTAATTAATTGGCAAAATCACTGGAATTAATAATTATATGTCCAAATCACTGGAATTAATTGGCAAAATCACTGTAATTATACGTCCAAATCACTGGAATTAATTGGCAAGATCACTGTAATGCAGGCATTCTCAACCACGGTCCTCAAGGCACACTAACAGTGCAGGTTTTAGTGATATCCAGGCTTCAGCACAGGTGACTTAATTAGTAGCTCAGTTATTATAATTTAACCATCTGTGCTGCAGCCTGGATATCACTAAAACCTGCACTGTTGGTGTGCCTTGAGGACCGTAGTTGGGAATGCCTGCTGCAATTAATAATTATACGTCCAAATCACTGGAATTAATTGCCAAAATCACTGTAATTATATGTCCAAATCACTGGAATTAATTGGCAAGATCACTGTAATTAATAATTATACGTCCAAATCACTGGAATTAATTGGCAAAATCACTGGAATTATACGTCCAAATCACTGGAATTAATTGGCAAGATCACTGTAATTAAACGTCCAAATCACTGGAATTAATTGGCAAGATCACTGGAATTATACATCCAAATCACTGGAATTAATTGGCAAGATCACTGGAATTATACGTCCAAATCACTGGAATTAATTGGCAAAATCACTGTAATTAATAATTATACATCCAAATCACTGGAATTAACTGGCAAAATCTCGCTATCGCCTGCCTAGTGAAGTGGAATCTAGATGGGATTTGGTACCGGGGACACAATACCTTCATCAATTGTCTAAATCCCACTGCACTAATGGCGGATACCGGACGCACGTCTAACACCAACATAAGTGTCAAAGCCTCAGTTATGAGGGCTTCCATCGTCATGTGAAGCTGAACCACTAGTCATGAACATAGGCCAGGGCCACAGCCGTTCCTTGCCACTCCATGTCTTAAATGGCATATTGGCAAGTTTACGTTTCTCCTCAGACCATTTAAATTTCTTTTTTTGGTTCTTTTTACTGAACTTTTGCTTTTTGGATTTTACATGCCCTCTATTTTCACATTGGGCATCGGCCTTGGCAGACGACGTTGATGGCATTTCATCGTCTATGTCATGGCTAGTGGCAGCAGCTTCAGCACTAGGAGGAAGTGGTTCTTCTTGATCTTTCCCTATTTTATCCTCAAAATTTTTGTTCTCCATTATTTTTTGGCCATTATATAAGACAATATGTGGCACAGGAATGACTGATGGACAGGACGCTACCACTGGTCTGATGCAGCACAACACAACAACACTGCAAGGGACTTGTTATTGTTGTTATAATTATTATACGGCAGCAGTGGACATATAGCAGCAGCGTATATTGTCACTGGAATGACTGATGAGACTGGACACTACCACTGGTCTGATGCGGCACAACACAACAACAGTGTAAGGGACTTGTGGTTGTTGTTATAATTATACGGCAGCGGTGGACATATAGCAGCAGCGTATATCGTCACTGGAATGACTGATGAGATAGGACACTACCACTGGTCTGATGCAGCACAACACAACAACATTTAAGGGACTTGTGGTTGTTGTTATTATTATTATACGGCAGCAGTGGACATACAGAAGCAGCGTATATCGTCACTGGAATGACTGATGAGATAGGACACTACCACTGGTCTGATGCAGCACAACACAACAACACTGTAAGGGACTTGTGGTTGTTGTTGTTATTATTATTATACGGCAGCAGTGGACATATAGCAGCAGCGTATACCACTGTGATTGCCTGGTCACTGGAATGACTGATGAGACAGGACACTACCACTGGCCTGATGCAGCACAACACAACACCACTTTATACAGCTACACTGGATATATGGCAACAGAGTACACCAACAATGTGACTGGCTGGACTGATGCAGCACAATACACTGACTACACTGGACTGGACAGCACAACACAGCACCACTTTATACAGCTACACTGGATATATGGCAGCAGAGGACACCAACACTGTGACTACACTGGACTGGACTGAGCAGCACAACACAGCACAAGACTCACCACCCCACTTTCCCGCCCCCACACAGACACTGAACACTGAGGACATGTCCTCTCAATACAATCTCCGAGACTGGAGTGAAAATGGGCGTGACACGCGGCTCCTTATATGGAATCCAAATCCCGCGAAAATCCGACAGCGGGATGATGACGTTTTGCCACGTTCGGGTTTCCGAGTCAGGCGGGAAAACCCGAGCCGGGCTCGGAACCGAACTCGGAAGGCAAAGTCCGGTAGGGTTCGGTTCTCTGAGAACCGAACACGCTCATCTCTAATTTATGCACAGAACTGCATTTATACACAGAACAGGGATTCCAAAGGGAATAAAAAATCTTACCTTATAGTAAGCAGAGGTTCATGCTCATAGATTATTAACTGTCAATCACTAATTATCCATGCATATATATATAATTATGTTGATATTATTATCAGTATTATAAGTAACTTTACATTTTTTTAAAGTGCACTTTTTTTCTTTGGAATAATATACATTTATCATTAATATTATTTTATTTATGTATGCAGTTCTAAACATGGTTTCGTTAATGTAAATCTGCTATTTTTCTGCTCATTATAAAATAATTAAATGTATTAGATTATAAATACAATATTTAGTAACTGCAGAAATTGCAGCTCATTCTTTGGACCCCTGCAAACAAGTAGGCGCGTTACAGAATAGCAGATCACTACGTGACATTTACACATTTAAGCTACTGGAGAGAATCATTTATTTCTCTGTCTGTTTACCTCAAAGGTTTATTCTTTCACATTGCTTAGGGCCAATCAGTCACAAGTTACAGTTGTAAGTCACGATTAGATCCATGGTTCCAATTAAAGGACTACCTAAGCCATTAATTATTCTTCTGCAATCTGCCTGATTTGGCTGAAGTTATTAAACACGATTGAGGGTCACTTTATACTTTGGTCGTATTTGCCTTAGAATGAAAAGCAGTAGAAGGTACCCATATCAAAGTCTGAACATTAATAATGTAGATCTTCGTTCTAGCATATTAACTGTATATTAATTGTACATACTGGAATGTACATCCATCCACCCTGCAGTTTGTATCAATATAGATAAGGGAAATTCCTACAGATTATACGTAAGAATGATTTAGAATACTTGGCCATTAGCTGCAACTTTGGTAAAATGCATCAGATAGTTAGAATCATCCAGTTGTGTTGTGTATGTGAAGACAGAGGCTAAAGAAGAGTAACAAGAGAAGAGTACAGACCAAAAGAGCACGATAAGAGGAGGACAGAGTGGCCAGTAATATGAGAAAGGGAGCATAGAAAAGGGAAGAAAAACAGAAAAAGGAAAAAGATGGGGGCGGGGGGTGTTCCAACTGGACACATCCTGAATATCTATAAAGTGTGATCTTAGAGAGGGACATATCAGTGCCTATAAACAGTAATCAGTAAGTCATAAAAATGCTAGGTGGACCTGGAAGTATAAAGTCCTTGGTTTCTGTGTTTTGGAAAGCTCTTGGAGGAGTTACACAGTATGTTGGTCATGTATTCCATAGAATATTTGTGCCTAATGTTGGCTATGATCTCACTTATAGTTGGAATCTGTGACTTTTTACAAGCTGCAGCCAGGGGACAGGTAACTGCAAGAATCATATGCCGGAGCAATTTATACCCCATTCAGATCGCCAGCAATGAACACGGGTTATTGGCACATGAGCGCGCATAATCCGTGTTCAGGTGCGGTCTGAAAGGTGCAAGGGTGGGGTCGAGCCACCTGGTATTTCAACCCTGGTCGCGAGCAGGGTTGAACTCGTGTTCAACGGCACACTATGCAGTGTGAACGGGAGCCGGGGAGATGCAACCCGTTTCCCATTCACTGGGTGTGTACAGGCGGTGCTAGGAAATCATGTGATCTTCAAGCACCACCCCGTTGCGTCACCGCTGACATCACCAACCTGGCAATATGCCGGGTTGCAGACAGCGGCAGCGGGGTGCCTGAGGCGGGTCGCACGCTGGGAACTCCCGTGTCAGGCTTCCGTGTGTGACCTACCCCAGGCAGTCTGAAAGGGGTATTATATTGATGATGAGAGGCATCAAGCAGTAAAAGAAAATACTTGGCATTGAAAGGAATATCTAAACCCAGAATTCCTTATTCTTTTTATTCAGTATTCAGTAATCTTTTATGAATAGTACAAACACAATTTTTGTTTTAAGTTTTAAGGATGCAACAACCTGGTTTTGCCCTGTAAATGTTTGTTGCTTTAAAAAAATGAACGAGTTTGCTGGAATCTCGGAACTCCGGACGTCTCCCATTGCAATACTGTACATCCGACCCCAAGTGTTTTATAATGCTTGTTTGTTAGCTTTATTAATAAAAAAACTGCATTTAAAAAAAAAAAAAAAAAATTATTCAAATTTTTCAATAATAAACACATACATTGAAAAGACTCAATCTCCATAGCAATATCACATATAGCCACATGATAATCATTGACATAGAGATATAATCCAACTTATACAACTAAAAAACGGGAGACAAGACAAAGACAAGGAGGGGGAAAGGGAGAAAACAAACAATGAAACCGGTTACACATTTTCCGCCAAAAGACCATAAAACAGAGTACGCCAATAACCAAAACCCCAAGTATGTGGATTCTCGCGTGGTGTAAAGAGCATAAAATACATCACTATACGTTAATCCAGCTAGGGTCTTACAGAGAGGGTTGTGGGGGAGAACAAATTTTTCTCAAAGTTGTCCTTTTCAGTGAGTCAAAAAATTCAAGGACATGAGACCCAAGCCTAGGATCTCAAATTTCTATAAACGGTCCCCATTTCTTATAGAATAGGTGGGCATGTTTGTCTACATCATAGAGGGCAGATTGATGGTCATAATACATAGTCGACTTAACCATAGACAGTAATTGCTCCAATCTAGGGGGGGACCTATGGATCCATTGAGTCAAAATAGCTTTCTTTCAAGCAGTGGCGGATCCAGGGGGGGGGCACTCGGGCCCGTGCCCCCCCTGTCGTTTGTGGCCTCCGTCCCTCCGTCGTCGCCCCCCCCGGCGCCGCACAGGGAGATAGCAGTAGCAGCCGGAGCGTGAGAGAAGCAGCAGCTCTGGAGGAGAGATCAGCAGGCAGGCTCCGGTACTTCCGGTCGTGGCCGCTGGGACACAGCACCGCTCTCCGTCCGTAATAGGCGTCCGCTCCACAGCCTGAGCAGCAGCTCAGCAGGTAGAAGGCCATGGTGGGCGGGCAGGGTGAGGGAAGCTCCAGGATCCCGCGGCTCCGGCGGTATGGGTTAAGTGGACGCCAGTCGGGAGCTCTGATGGGGTTCATCTGCACTCGTTGCCTGCCAGGCCATGCCCCCATTACTACTGGGGGGAATCAACAAGGGGCATTACTACTGGGGGCATCAACAAGGGACATTACTACTGGGGGCATTATTACTGGGGGAGCATCTACTGGGAGCATCAACAAGGGTCATTACTACTGGGGAGGCATTACTACTGGGGGGCATTACTATTGGGGGGGTCATCTATTGGGGGCATTACTACTGGGGGCCATCTACTGGGGGCATTATTACTGGGGGCATTACTACTGGGGGGTCATCTATTGGGGGCAACCTCCTAGGGGGCATTACTACTGGGGGCAAACTACTGGAGGACATTATTACTGGGGGGCATCTACTGGGGGAAAACTACTGGGGGACATTATTACTGGGGGCCAACTACAAAGGGGCTAACTACTGGGGGCATACTACAGGAGGGCATTACTACTGGCGGCGTAACTACAGGGGCATTACTACTGGCGGCTTAACTACAGGGGCATTACTACTTGAGGGCTAAACTACAGGGGGGCCAAACTACAGGGGGCATAACTACAGGGGCCAAACTACTGGGGGATAACTACAGGGGCCAAACTACTGGGGGCATTACTACTGGGGGCTAAACTACAAGGAGGGCATAACTACAGGGGCTAAACTACAATGGGGCAAACTACAGGGGGGCATTACTACTGGTGGCTAAACTACAAGCAGGCAAACTACTGGGGGCAGTACCACTGGGAGGCTAAACTAAAGGGGGGGGGGTAAACTACTGGGGTCATACCTGCAGGGACATTACCACTGGGGGCATAGCTACTAGGGCGCCAAATGACTGGGGGCATTACTACAGGCAACATTACTACTGGGGGCAATACGGGCATTGCATAAGGGGCACCACTACTATGGGGTCTATATAACGGGCACTACCAGTACAGTGGACATTGCATAATGAGCGCTACAACTGTGGGAATTGTATAAGAAGCGCCACCTCACATGCACCGAAGCCGCACGCAAATGTACTTGCCCCTTCCATGGTGCCCCCCCTATCATTTTCTTCTGCATCCGTCCCTGTTTCTTTGCCAGTGTAAGTAAAACATAGAGAAAGGGATGTAAGTGGAGGGACTCAGCTGGTATACCCCAGTCGGAGAAGTGCAAACCCAGGAGAGCAGCAGGTGAAAGGGGAAGGCGTAAATTACATTTATTATTAATATACCATAAAATTTTGTTCCAAAATCGTTGTATCTTGGGACAGCTCCAGAAAGCATGCATCAGGGTGGCATTAGGTACGCGGCATTTTAGACAGTGTCCAGAATCCGAGGGCACCATATGACTCCTCTGACTTGGGGAAATGTATGCTCGGTTCAAGAATTTTACATGAATTTCCTGAAGGTTTGAGGAGTGTAAAGCTTTAAAAATACTTGGCAGAGGGCGAAAAAATTCAGTTATACTGTAGATCCCTGCAGAGAAAGGTCTACCTTCCATTTATCAAACAACGGGTTCCATACCTTATCTACAGCAATAGGAAGAAGATCCCAATATAACCATTTAGTTTTATAAGGTATTTTAGCGGTTCGAGTGAGTAAGGAGGTGAGGGGGTCAGAACCACCAGGATGGAGCAAAGCTTCAGGTAAAGATTGTACATAATGCCTAACTTGGAGATACTGTACATAAAAAACTCAGATCGAAGCACACCATACCTCTCCACCAAACCTAAAAAAGAGTACACCAAACCTCCCGGATCAAAGACGTCTTTGATGCTACTGATTCCCTTAGTTCGCCACATTTCAAATTTAGCATTCTCCAAAGGAGGAGTGAAACTGGGATTTCCACATAGAGGAATAAAGTCAGAATGGGCAAAATTTCTGTGCATCGCTTTATTTATTGCTTTCCAAGCCACATAAGAGTCCCAAAACAACAGATTCTCCTTCGCTTGTGAAGGTAATAGGTGTATAGGAGTATGTAATAAGGCTTTTAAGTCATATGGGAACACCAAAGCCTGTTCAATATGATAATTGGTGTATGTGGTTTTTGCCAAAAGCCAGTCATTAATATATCGGAAAGCCACTGCCCTAGAGAAAGTAAGCAGATCCGGGATTGCGAGACCCCCCTCCTTCCGCCGCAATTTAAGTTTAGCCAGTGCTATTCTTGGTTTTTTATTTGCCCACAAAAATTTTGTGAACAATTTATCATACATGATAGCGTCAACTCTGGAGAGTTTCAGCGGCAACAACTGGAGTGAGTAAGATAGTTTAGGGAATATAATGCTCTTTAGGACCGCCGTGCGGCCGAGTAAAGACAATGGAAGCGCTGACCATGATTGGAGTTGAAGGGAGATAGCTTTTAATATAGGTGTATAATTCACCTTGTACAAATCAGATAGACTAGTTGGTATATATACCCCGAGGTATTTTAATTTAGTTTTATTAAAAGTGAATTGGGAG
Source organism: Pseudophryne corroboree (assembly GCF_028390025.1). Lineage (NCBI taxonomy): Eukaryota > Metazoa > Chordata > Amphibia > Anura > Myobatrachidae > Pseudophryne > Pseudophryne corroboree. The sequence continues at coordinate 692,537,572 of NC_086448.1, forward strand.
AGGAGAGGGAGAGAGGATATATTAGATGCTGCTGGGGTGAGGGGAAGCAATTCAGATTTTAAAGAATTCACCCTATATCCAGCAAAGAGACCGAACTCTCAAAATATTTCCATTATAGCTGGGATGGATACTTCAGGGAGAGAGATGAAGAGCAGCATGTCATCTGCTAATAAACTTATTTTAAGTTCTTAGCCAAAAATCAAAATACCCGTAAAGGAAGGAAGACCCCGCAATGCCAGAGCCAAGGGTTCTATAGCGAGCGCAAACAATAAAGGCGATAATGGGCAGCCCTGCCTGGTTCCCCTTCCCAACTGCACAGGCTCTGAAAGGTAGCCGTTACATAATATACGTGAACTGGAATTAGAGTATAAAGCCTGCAGCACACCGGCTAGGCCCAACGGGAACCCAAACTTCGCTAGAGTGGTATATAAATGATCTCAACTCACCAGGTCAAAAGCCTTTTCGACATCCAGCGAAAAAAGAAAATGTGGGTCCGGGTTTCCCGTGTGGCCCAACCAGTGCGCCGCAGCCAGTATCTTGCGATTATTGTTAGAGAATGTCTCCCAGATATAAATCCCGTTTGGTCGGGGTGGACTACAGAGGGGAGTAAGGTCTTAAGTCTGTCAGCGAGAATCTTCGTAAATAGCTTGTAATCTAGATTTAAAAGTGAAATCAGCCTATATGATCCAGGGAGCTGTAAATCTTTGCCCGGTTTAGGCAAGAGACGTATAAAGGCATCATTAAAGTATGAAGGTATTTTATGGGATAATAGGATGACATTAAATAGGGAAGTAAGGGGAGGGATCAATTTATTAGAGAGTAATCTATAATATTCTCCAGAGAAGCCGTACGGCCCAGGAGATTTTAGGGGTTTCAGGTGTTTAATAGCCTTCTCTACCTCAGTTTCAGTAATAGGTGAGCAAAGATGATTCTAACTGGGGTGGGGGGGGGGGATAGAATCCCAGAAAGACCTTTTAGCATTTTCAACGATAGAAGGGGTTTTATAAACATTAGTGTAGAAATCAGATAGGACCTTCGCTATGTCTTTAGATTTTGAAGCCAGAGAGCCATCAATTTGTTTAAGTGGATGAATGAGGGAATTTGACGAAGACCCCTTCAATAAGTGTGATAATAACTTGCCAGTCTTGTTGCCAAAACAATAGAATCTATGATTTTTATGAAAGGTGTGTTTGTCTTCCAATGCCTGTAGAACTGCATTAAAAGAAAACTGCATTTTAAATGACATTTTTTAAAATAAAATGTTGAAATTCTAGTTTGTTTAGTAGTTAATTCCTAAGTGTCCAACTCCTGGGGAGACTGTACAACCAAAGGGTAGCAGTGTTCCCCAGATTGGAAGAAGGAGAAAAAAGGGTTTCAACAGATACGGAGAAAGCATTTTCATTATAGTTTATTATTCCCAAATACTCCTGTTTTGACTTTTCTGTGGATATTACTTAAGTTATTCTCTTCCCCAGAAACCGTTCTAAAATCACACATTCAATAAATTGCCTTTATCTCTACATGTCCCGTTCAGACAATGCCTCTTTATGCATCATGTGCTACTCATAATCAGGCCCTATGGACATAAAGGTCCTGATTAATGTTTGTAAGTAAAGCAAATTATCAAGCAACTGGGCAGAATCATGTTGCACTACAGGTGGGACAGATGTAACATGTGCAGAGAAATTTAGATTTGGGTGGGGTGTGGCCAAACTGAAATCTAAATTGTAGTGTAACAATAAAGCAGACAGTATTAACCATGCACAGAAAAAATATACAGTAACCCACCCAAATCTACATCTCTCTGCACATGTTACATCTGCCCCACCTGCAGTGCAACATGGGTTTACCCAGTTGCTTCATGATTTGCTTTACTTACAAACATAAATCAGGCCCAAAGATGGTATCCCAAGCATTGAAGTAGATCTACTTCAAAAACCCCTGGAGATTTGAACTATTTTTTTAGATATCAATGTCAAGGCCACATTTCCCAAAGTTGATGTTGGCAAGAGAGGAAATTGGTCGGTTCTCCTGGTGTATACACTAGTGCTCTGCGACTAGCCTTCTGAATACTCCAGTCCCAAATCTCTATGGTTTCTGTGCACAGAGATAAAGAAAAAGTTCCTCCCATCTTTATCAGGTATGATTTCGCAGTTCTTTTGTCCAGACAAATTTCAGTTGCAATGTCCTGAAGGTGATTGGTAAATAGAGCTCTGAGGGCTAACTTGGCTGCCCTTAACTCAAGCAGATTAATATGAGCCTTATGCTGTGGCATAGACCATCTGCCTCTCAATGACTAGTCCTGAGCTAATGTCTCCAACCTCTCAAAGATATTTTGAAGAAATCACTATTAATAGAAGATGTCTGGAAAGAGTTCAAGCTAAAGAGGCCCAACTTGTAATCTCTTGATGGACTAAAAGGGGGTTATTCAACTGTTTGATAAGTCAGTTGGGTGTCTGCTTTTCCTATCTAATAGACAGGAAAAAAATGATTTTTCAAACAATTGAATTCCCTCCAAAGTTTCAGTGTATTTGTGTCTGATCATGTTCATGTGTAGTTGTTGTGGCGTAAATAGGTTCTGTGATTGTCTACAGTACAGATAGACCAAGGTGATCCCCAGGTGTAGGCCTCAATTTTGCCAATAATTGTCTAAAGTTGAGATATATCAAGCCTTGGAGAGACATAAAATGTGGAAGATGTCATTTATCTAGCACAGTCTATGAAATTACAATTAGAAGCTGTCCCAAGTACTTTTCAAGGGGCATGGCCTAATCACGGAAGGATGGGTCACACCCCCTTAAAAAAAAGTATTCTAGATGCCTCGAATCGTTAGATAGAGGGGCACAGTGAGTCCCTCAGAGAGCATCAAATCCAGGAGTGGGGTACACGATCAGTCTGAGTGCTACCTCCACTCACATAGACAGAGGAGACTGCTGCTTCTCAGTGGAAGCAGCTTCCCTTGCCTCACTGCAGCTCAACACACAGCAGCATGTGCTGGGCTGAGGAGAAGTGGTCCTGCTGCTGCTGCCAGGTAAGAGTGGGGGCGGTGTGGCTGTGGACCTGGGCCCCTACATCAGGACTGGGCCTTGGTAATGAGTACCCACTCACTCTCCCCCTCTGCACCACTGGCAGTTGAGGACAGCTGTAAAAAATCTGCCAGAGAAACAGAACCATCTTTCTCCTATGTCTGAGCTGTAGAAAAACCTGTCTAAAGGGCGGGCTCAAGAAGTCACATGATCACATGAGAGCAGATCTTGCTTAAATGTATTTATTTTTTTACATTGTTCCAGATTTTATTTGAATGCTAACTTATCACTGTTGCTAGGTGGTAAACCTCCCGATGAACAAATAGTAGCTAAACTAGGCAATTGATCCCAAGCTGCTGGATTCTTGTTCTCTTATCAAAAATTATTTTTTCAAGTCTTTGAATAATGCTTCCAAAGCACCGTTCCCAGTATTTTATCCTGCACATGCGCAAAGTACCGTATCAAAAAATGGTACCTTGCGCATCTCATAGCAGGTGCTACGTGATCTGAATAACCTCCCCATTATGTCAAAGGAAGGACAGAATTCGAAATAAACTGGGTGTACAGTATTTTGCTTAGAAAAAGCATGCATGGGAAAAAGCCTACACAGTATTCACCCATATGGCCGGATGTATGTATATCAAGATGCGAGCACATTTCCATGTGTAGCATATGCAACTTGAGAGACTTTGTTTATGGATTCTTTCCTAAGGAGATCTTCAAACTACCAGAAAACAGAGAAAGAACAAAGAAAAAAATGGTTAAACCAACATCCAGGTTGGTCCTGTTAGCCAGCAATATTCTACAATAACTTACCTAGCAACAGTGAGATGATGCACATAAAGGTTTCTTTGAGCCCCTTTGGCCTTCTTTGGTCTACAAGTGTGCATATCTGCTGATTGCAATAGTGAAAATGTGCACAAATCAACAATTCAACTTCTAGGGACTGCGTCAGCTAATGGAAAGACACTGTCAGTGCCTGGCAGTCACTGGTGTAGCAAATTTGAATGGGGGGGGGGGGGGGGGGGGCAGCAGCCCTACACCCATAGGTAAAATCCACCAGTCACCATCATCAGAGTGCACTTACACCTGCCCTATACTAGATGCAAAAGATACACCTCCAATAATGTGTATTCTCACTTATGTCTATCTCTGCATAGCCAGAAAATACCCTCAGCAGAGGCAGAACTCCCAGAGGCAATGGAGATGCCAGCCTCCGGACTTCAAGTCCTAAAGTAGCAGCTGTATGTACTGTGTACAGCAGCACCTGTGTGGTTCACAGCGGGACCCAAGTGTGACTGCTGCTCTTCCGGAGCTTTGCGGCTCAATCGCTGCTGCAAAGTTAATTGTCTCATTGTCCCATGAGCCCTGCTAACATCTGCAATAGGGGCTTGACAGCTCCCACCTGGTACTGCTGAGCCTGCACTGCAAGAAGCAATGGTGCACTCGCTGCTTCTTCTGGACTATGAGATGGGACCGAAGAGTGAACGCTGATTCTGCATGCATAGCTGGAGCACTGTGGGCTTTAGTCCCAGCAGACCGGCTGATAGTACTATCTATAAAATTTGTGATTGTATGTATCTGGTGCCCTCCCGGGTCTGGTGATCCCCAATATAGCCAATATTTGAAGGGCGGCACTCACTGGACTTCATGCAGAAGAATGAAAGACTAACCGAGTCAGTTCAAGTTGGTTCAACGTTTCGGTGTTCACCAACTTTATCAAGAACTCTGAAACGTTGAACCAAAATGTAACTTACTCGGTTAGTCTTTCATTCTTCGGCATGAAGTTCCGTGAGTGCCGCCCTTCAAATATTGGCTATATATATATATATATATATATATATATATATGCGCCCATTTTTTGAGCATGCACAGTGTGATACATACATCATACAAGCATAAATTCATCTCTTTGTCAGCCCCTAATCTTTAGCAAGGCTTCCTTTCCATGTCAGTGTGTATGAACCCTTAAGGTATTTTCATTTATAAGGAAAGTCCTGCAGTTTTGGAATTTCTTAACTTCTGAGCAATTATGTTGGTTTTATCCCCACATATATAAAGCCATCCAAATATGAAAGACAGAGATATGCTGAATGTGCCAAGCCTGTCTCTTGTAATGTCTCTTGCAACCAAACAAGCTCCAGATGTCGTCTGAGTTGATTTTTACTGTGTATTAATGTTCTTGCTGTGTGGGATAACATAAGGCAGAGCACTTCGTTTCTGCATGTGGACTATCCTGGTTCTGGAGTGCAGATGAAAATAACTTTACCAGTCCTAATGCATCCCTCCTGGAGGCAATTAGAGAAATCTGTTATAGAAATAAAAGAATACTTGAGAAAAAACATTTATAAAACTCCAGTCAGTATATAAAGAATGTGAATGGCAATTTCAATCTGTTGTTCTTTGTTGCTTTATTCAGTTATAAGGGCATCTTCCAAAGCTATCATTTGTTAAGATTTAAATGTAACTAATTTCTCGTTATATTTTATTTATACTGGTTCACCGTGTCATGCCCCACTACAGGCCGGAGAGTACTGGAAGGGCACATGTGGATCATGCCCACATTAGGGCCTTATATACAGCTCTCATGCTGCCCACCTGTTAATTTGTTTCTGTGCACTAGTGATAAAGAACTGGAAGCAAAAAAACATTATGAACTAAATGTAAGATTTACGGAGCTGTGTAAAGCTAAAAAAAAAATTGAATATCAGAATAATATGAATATACTGTATCTGGCGTCAAGTGCTATAACCACATGAACCACATGAACCATCTGAAACCACAATCGGCTAATTGGCTTATTTCTGAATTTGTGTTATATGTTGGCTCAAGAGGGTAGTAGCAGGGCATTAATCCACCCTCTGCCGGCCTGGTCCTTCAAACGTGTTGTTATAGTTGGTCATTCCGAGTTGTTCGCTAGCTGTTTTCGGTCGCTGCGCAGCGATCAGGCGCACGCGCAACGTACTTTCACAACAGCTGATGTAGTTTCACACAAAGTCTAGCGACACTTTTCAATCGCACTGCTGGCCGCAGAGTGATTGACAGGAATGGGCCGTTTCTGGGTGGTAACTGACCATTTTCGGGGAGTGTGTGTAAAAACGCAGGTGTGTCAGAAACAAACACAGGCGTGCCTAGGGAAACGGGGGAGTGGCTGGCCGAACGCAGGGCGTGTTCGTGACGTCAAAACAGGAACTAAACAGTCTGAAGTGATCGCAAGCTAGGAGTAGGTCTCGAGCTGCTCAGAAACTGCACAATCTTTTTTGTAGCAACGCGGCAATCCTTTCGTTTGCACTTCTGCTAAGCTAAGATACACTCCAAGAGGGCGGCGGCTTAGCGTTTGCACGGCTGCTAAAAGCAGCTAGCGAGCGAACAACTCGGACTGAGGACCATAATGTCATGACAAAGAGGCAGTGCTGCCAGGACCGCTATGGGCAACTCTGCGGGAGGTCTCTAGGCTGCAGGGTGCCGTTCCAATTCTGTCAACAAGCCCTTTTTATATTTTTCCTGTGTAAGATCCCATTTTACACCACTACAGTCGCAAAGGGAGATGTGACTGAAATGTATACAACTCTGCTTTGCCCTACTTGTGTACGCTCACAGAGCCGGCCCTAACCAATATGATGCCCTAGGCAAGATTTTGGTTGGTGCCCCCTAGCACCGGCACTAGTTCTGCCTCTGACCCAGCACCCTTCTCCCAGCACAGCACCCATCACCCAGCAGCATAGATCACAGCAGCAGCCAGCAACTCCTGTCACCCCTCACCTATAACAATCCTAATCCAAAACCCTCACCCAGCACCCCTCATCAGAAACCCTCTCCCAGCGCAGCACCCAGTAGCGTGCAGCAGCACCCATCCCCCCTAGCCCATAGCGGGATCCGGTATCTAGGTCGACAGTGACTAGGTTGACACTAAGTCGACCACTATTGGTCGACAGTAACTGGGTCAACAGCGTTTATCTAGGTCGACAGGTCAAAAGGCCGACATGAGTTTTTCACACTTTTTTTCTTTTTTTTAACCTTTTCATACTTAACGGTCCACGTGAACTACGACTGGAATGGTAACCTGTGCCGAGCGAAGTGAGGCACCTTGTCCGAGGCATGGCGAGCGAAGCGAGCCATGCGAGGGGACACGGTGCACTAATTGGGGTTCCCGGTCACTCTATGAAGAAAACAACACCCAAAAAAATAAAAAACTTATGTCGACCTTTTGACCTATACCATGTTGACCTAAAGACCCTGTCGACCTAGAGACCCTGTTTACCTAGTTACTGTCGACCAATAGTGGTCGACCTCGACACTGTTGACCTAGTTACTATCTACCTTCCATACCACACCCCCCATAGCAATACTAATCTAACATCCCTCATACAGAACCCCTCTCTCAGCACAGCACACATCACCCAGCAGCACATATCACATCAGCAGCCTGCAACACCCATCACCCCTCAGCTGGTCAGCACACAGCATTCATGCCTGCTGAGCTGACTTAGTCAAAAACTCACAAGCTGCCGGGCTCCCCATGAAGCTGAATGCTGAAGCAGCTGCCATTTGTCCACCCCTGCAGCTGGTTCCTAATTTTTTGCAACTATTCACGCCCCAACAGCGCATGTGTTACATGGAGTGTGATCGAGACATACACATATTGTATCAGAAATGTTGTGGAAAAATGTTGGGTGTCCCTGAGTGGTGACTGGGAGGTGGCTGGAAGTGCTCACACAAATGGTCAGTTCAGTGGGCGTGTTAAGGGAGTGTGTCAGGCACGTCAATGAAAGTGGTAGCGTACACAGATGGAGACATAGGAGGTCACCGCTAGATGGAGAAACTGCATGTGCCATAGGACTGGTGGAAGTTTTGATAGTGGTGTCTAAGGATGCATCTCAGTCCTTGTAAATTCAGTCACACAAATACAAGGGAAGGACTCTGTAACGGCATCAGCATAAAGACGCAGACAGGCGACTACCAATAGACGCTGCTGTCTGTGCTTCTACGTCTGATTCAGAATCACTCCCTATTCCACATTGCAGTGCCCCCCAATATACATTATGTCACTATGTAGTAATCCAGGTACATATTATGCCACTTCGTAGTGTAGCATATATGTTGTTTGTGTATATATATATATATATTTCCAGAAGAAATGGGGCTCAAATTTTGAGGCACAAGATGATGTTTTGATTTATTTAAACCTATGCAGAGGGCATGGGCAAGTAAGATGGAGGAGACCTACTGAGTGCCGGTATTTGGACATTAAATATATATATAAATGCATAGAGGGCGGCACTCATGAGTATTTATACAAACAAATAAAAGGCTACTGTGTCAGTTCACTAGTCTTTTGTTTGTTGGTATGAAGACCCATGAGTGCCGCCCTCTATGCATATCTAGTACATATGGGGACTGACTGGGTGTGTAAGAACTTTTAGCCCTGTGATTATATACATATGAAGGTATGATGGGGCAAGCAACAGAGTTTTGGTGGGGGAGATGGGGAGGATAGTAGAGAAGGGGACCGTCAAAGAGAGGGGCAGTGCTGAGTGTGGGTGCGGAGACTTAGGTGGCCCAACAGTTAAGGTAGTTTAATATATATATATATATATATATATATATATATAAACACCACAGCATACCTCCCAACATGACCCTCTCCAGGAGGGACGCAATGCTCTGCTTCTGGACTTTCCTGGTAATGTATGATTGCCATCACCTGTGCTGAAACACCTTTCTTATCCATTAACCTGCTCAAAACAAGTGCCAGCAATCCTAAATGAAGAGAAAAGTCCAGAAGCAGAGCATTGTGTCCCTCCTGGAGAGGGTCATGTTGGGAAGTATGACCACAGTGTTCACAAATACATGAGTTTTTTTATATACAGTACCCGCACTGAGCAGCACATGTCATCCAGGTCCACAGTAAGTATCAGTCCCTCGCCAGCTGCAAGATAAATTCATGCCTGGGTGTACTGTGCAGAGTGGTGGGGACCTATACATGTGACATCACACAGCGCGGAAGTGCGCTGCCGTGCTTGATGCTTCTGGTTTCTATCTGGGACTCTGGACGCCGCTGGCGGGGATTGGTGCGGCACACCTCTTCCTGACGCACATACTGTCTGCTTCCGCTGCCGGCTGCATGCTGAGCTGCCAGATCGGAGCGGAGCTGAGCTCCAATCATGGTAGACAGAGCTGCTATATAGGGGCCACAAACCTCTGCCGTTCCTAGACTTGGAATGCCCCTTAGCATTCCAAATGCCCTAGGCAATTGCCTAGGTTGCCTATAGCTAGGGCCGGCTCTGTACGCTTAATTCTGACAGAGCAGTGTGAGGACTTGTAAGTTCTGTACATTCAACTGTTTCGCTGTCCCTTGACCTGTAGATTAGTATTTGAGAAATATAAAGGAGTATTTTCTAATACTTTCCTAAGACCATTTTAAAGGTGGATAACAGTACAATAGTGAACAAGACAGAAGATTTTACCTAGAAAATGGAATATATAACAATGAACAAAAATTGTGTAAAAAAAAATGCTATAAATTTTTGGTAATAATAACAACAACAGCAACAACAACAACAGTAAATTACATTCATTTCTCTTACGTCCTAGAGGATGCTGGGGACTCCGTAAGGGCCATGGGGTATAGACACGCTCCGCAGGAGACATGGGCACTATAAAGAACTTTAGAATGGGTGTGCACTGGCTCCTCCCTCTGTGCCCCTCCTCCAGGCCTCAGTTAGATCCTGTGCCCAGAGGAGACTGGGTGTATTACAGGGGAGCTCTCCTGAGTTTCTCTGTAAAAAGAATTTTGTTAGGTTTTTTATTTTCAGGGAGCACTGCTGGCAACAGGCTCCCTGCATCGTGGGACTGAGGGGAGAGAAGCAGACCTACTTAAGTGATAGGCTCTGCTTCTTAGGCTACTGGACATCATTAGCTCCAGAGGGTCAAAACGCAGGTCTCTCCCTCGCCGTTCGTCCCGGAGCCGTGCCGCCGTCCTCCTCACAGAGCCGGAAGATAGAAGCCAGGTGAGTAGAAGAAGAAAGAAGACTTCAAAGGCGGCAGAAGACTTCAGTTCTTCAGTGAGGTAACGCGCAGCGGTAACGCTGCGCGCCATTGCTCCCACACACACAACAGCGGGCACTGTAAGGGTGCAGGGCGCAGGGGGGGGGGGCGCCCTGGGCAGCAATTAATAGCCTCAAGGGACACTGGTAGATGTATTATTAACCCCCACCAGTTTTTTGATTATTTGAGCGGGACCGAAGCCCGCCGCTGAGGGGGCGGGGCTAAATCCTCCAGCACTAACCAGCGCCATTTTCTCCACAGCACATGCAGAGAAGCTGGCTCCTCGGACTCTCCCCTGCTGAACACGGTCACAGAGGCAAAAAAGAGGGGGGGGGGCACTTTTTATTGGCGCAGTGAGTGTATATTTATATATTTATATAAAAGCGCTTTTGTCTGGGAATTTGGTTTCCAGTGTCAGTTGGCGCTGGGTGTGTGCTGGCATACTCTCTCTCTCTGTCTCTCCAAAGGGCCTTATTGGGGAACTGTCTCCATATAGATATATCCCTGAGTGTGTGGGGGTGTCGGTACGCGTGTGTCGGCATGTCTAAAGCGGAAGGCTCATCTAAGGAGGAGGTGGAGCAGATGATTATGGTGTCTCCGTCGGCAGCGCCGACACATGATTGTATGGATATGCTGAATGTTTTAAATGCAAATGTGGCTTTATTACATAAGAGATTGGACAAAGCAGAGTCCAGGGATACAGCAGGGAGTCATTCCATGGCTTTGACTGTGTCACAGGGCCCTTCTGGGTCTCAGAAACGCCCACTGTCCCAAATAGCAGACACTGATACCGACACACGGATTCTGAATCCAGTGTCGACTACGATGATGCGAGGTTGCACCCAAGGGTGGCCAAAAGTATTCATTATATGATTATTGCAATAAAAGATGTTTTACATATCACAGATGACCCCTCTGTCCCGGACACGAGTGTACACATGTTTAAGGAAAAGAAACCTGAATGAGTTATTTGAAAAAGCTTGGGAGACTCCAGACAAGAAACTGCAGATTCCCAAGAGAATTCTTATGGCGTATCCTTTCCCGGAAAAGGATAGGGTACGGTGGGAATCCTCGCCCAGGGTGGACAAGGCTTTAACGCACTTGTCCAAAAAGGTGGCGCTGCCGTCTCCAGACACGGCAGCCCTCAGGGATCCTGCTGATCACAGGCAGGAAACTACCTTGAAGTCAATTTATACACATACGGGTGCCTTGCTCAGACTGGCAATAGCGTCGGCTTGGGTTTGTAGCGCTGTGGCAGCTTGGACAGATACCTTGTCAGCTGACATTGATACCCTGGATAGGGATACCATGTTATTGTCCTTGGGTCACATTAAGGACGCAGTCCTATATATGAGAGATGCTCAGAGAGATGTTGGCCTGCTGGGTTCGAGAGCCAACGCCATGGCGATTTCTGCTAGGCGAGCCCTGTGGACCCGCCAATGGATGGGTGATACCGACTCAAAGAGGCATATGGAGGTTTTGCCATACAAAGGTGAGGACTTATTTGGGGAGGGTCTCACAGCAAAAGAAAACGCCACAATATCAGATGCTGTCCTTTCGGTCGCATAAGTCCAGAAGAGGTCGGGTCTCTTCCTTCCTCGCCAAAGGTAAGGGTAGAGGGAAAAAACTACCGGCTACGGCTAGTTCCCAGGAGCAGAAGTCCTCCCCGGCTGCTACTAAATCCACCGCATAACGCTGGGGCTCCGCGGAGGGAGTCCGCTCTGGTGGGGGCACGTCTTCGACTCTTCAGCCACATCTGGGCTCAATCAGAAGTGGATCCCTGGGCAATGGAAATTGTATCCCAGGGTTACAAGCTGGAATTCGAAGACGTGCCTCCTCGCCGGTTTTTTAAATCAGCTTTACCAGCTTCTTCCCCAAAAAGGGAGATAGTTTTAGCGGCAATTCAAAAACTGTGTCAACAACAGGTGGTTGTCGAGGTTCCCCTAGTTCAACAGGGGAAGGGGTACTATTCAACCCTATTTGAGGTCCCGAAACCGGATGGCTCGGTCAGACCCATTCTAAATTTAAAATCCCTAAACCTGTACTTAAAAAAGTTCAAATTCAAGATGGAATCCCTCAGGGCGGTTATCTCCAGCCTGGAAGGGAGGGATTTTATGGTCTCACTAGACATAAAGGATGCATACCTTCATGTCCCCATATATCCTCCTCATCAGGCGTACCTGAGGTTCGCTGTACAGGACTGTCATTACCAGTTTCAGACGTTGCTGTTTGGGCCTTCCACGGCCCCGAGGATTTTCACCAAGGTAATGGCGGAAATGATGGTGCTCCTGCGCAGGCAGGGAGTCACAATTATCCCGTACTTGGACGATCTTCTGGTAAAAGCGAGATCGAGAGAACAGTTGCTACAAAGCGTGTCGCTCTCCCTAGGAGTACTGCAGCAACACGGCTGGATTGTCGATCTACCAAAGTCGCAGTTGGTTCCAACGACCCGGTTGACTTTCTTGGCCATGATTCTGGACACGGAACAAAGGAGGGTTTTTCTCCTGATGGAGAAAGCCCAGGAACTCCAGAACATGGTCAGAGACCTGTTGAAACAGAAAAGTGTGTCGGTACATCAATGCACTCGAGTACTGGGAAAAATGGTGGCGTCCTACGAGGCCATTCCCTTTGGCAGGTTTCATGCGAGGACTTTTCAGTGGGACCTTCTGGACAAGTGGCCCGGGTCCCATCTGCACATTCATCAAAAAATCAGCCTGTCCCCCAGGGCCAGGGTGTCTCTCCTATGGTGGCTGCAGAGTGCTCACCTTCTAGAGGGTCGCAGGTTCGGCATTCAGGACTGGGTTCTGGTGACCACGGATGCGAGCCTCCGAGGATGGGGAGCAGTCACACATGGAAGAAACTTCCAGGGACTATGGTCAAGCCAGGAGGCTTGTCTACACATCAACGTACTGGAATTGAGGGCCATATACAACGGCCTGCGTCAAGCGGAGACTCTTCTTCGCGACCTACCGGTTCTGATCCAGTCAGACAACGTCACAGCCGTGGCTCATGTAAACCGCCAAGGCGGAACAAGGAGCAGAGTGGCAATGGCGGAAGCCACCAGGATTCTTCGCTGGGCGGAAAATCATGTAAGCGCTTTGACAGCAGTCTTCATTCCGGGAGTAGACAACTGGGAAGCAGACTTCCTCAGCAGACACAATCTCCATCCAGGAGAGTGGGGACTTCATCAAGAAGTTTTTGCAGAGATAACAAGTCGTTGGGGACTTCCTCAAATAGACATGATGGCGTCACGCCTCAACAAGAAGCTTCGGAGGTATTGTGCCCGGTCAAGGGACCCTCAGGCAGTAGCAGTGGACGCCCTGGTGACACCGTGGGTGCTTCAGTCGGTCTATGTGTTCCCTCCTCTTCCACTCATCTCAAAAATATTGAGAATCATAAGACGAAAAAGAGTGCAAACAATACTCATTGTTCCAGATTGGCCTCGCAGGGCCTGGTATTCAGATCTTCAGGAAATGCTCACAGAAGATCCGTGGCCTCTTCCCCTCAGAGAGGACCTGTTGCAACAGGGGCCCTGTCTGTTCCAAGACTTACCGCGGTTGCGTTTGACGGCATAGCGGTTGAACGCCGAATCCTAGCTGGTAAAGGCATTCCGGAAGACGTCATCCCTACTCTGATAAGGGCTAGGAAGGAGGTGACAGCGAAGCATTATCACCATATCTGGAGAAAGTATGTATCTTGGTGTGAAGCCAAGAATGCTCCTGCGAAAGATTTCCATCTGGGCCGTTTTCTCCACTTTCTGCATACAGGGGTGGATATGGGCCTAAAATTAGGCTCCATTAAGGTACAGATTTCGGCCCTATCGATTTTTTTCAGAAGGAATTGGCTTCTCTCCCAGAAGTCCAGACTTTTGTAAAGGGAGTGCTGCACAACCAGCCTCCTTTTGTGCCTCCAGTGGCAGCATGGGACCTTAACGTGGTGTTACAGTTCCTGAAATCTCACTGGTTTGAGCCTCTTCAAACGGTGGAATTGAAATTTCTCACTTGGAAGGTGGTCATGTTGTTGGCCTTGGCATCTGCAAGGCAGGTGTCTGAATTGGCAGCTTTGTCTCACAAAAACCCCTATCTGATTTTCCATGTGGATAGAGCAGAATTGCGGACTCGTCCTCAATTTTTGCCTAAGGTGGTTTCATCGTTTCATATGAACCAACCTATTGTGGTGCCTGTGGCTACAGGGGTCGTGGAGGATTCCAAGTCCCTTGATGTAGTCAGGGCCTTAAAAATTTACGTAGCCAGGACGGTTTGGATTAGGAAAACAGAGGCACTGTTTGTCCTGTATGCAGCCAACAAAGTTGGCGCTCCTGCTTCTAAGCAGACTATTGCTCGCTGGATCTGTAACACGATTCAGCAGGCTCATTCTACGGCTAGATTGCCGTTACCAAATTCGGTAAAGGCCCATTCGACTAGGAAGGTGGGCTCTTCTTGGGCGGCTGCCCGAGGCGTCTCGGCTTTACAACTTTGCCGAGCGGCTACTTGGTCGGGGGCAAACACTTTTGCTAAATTCTACAAGTTTGATACCCTGGCTGATGAGGACCTACTGTTTGCTCAATCAGTGCTGCAGAGTCATCCGCACTCTCCCGCCCGGTCTGGCGCTTTGGTATAATCCCCATGGTCCTTACGTCCTCTAGGACGTAAGAGAAAATAAGATTTTAAACCTACCGGTAAATCTTTTTCTCCTAGTCCGTAGAGGATGCTGGGCGCCCGTCCCAGTGCGGACAAATTTCTGCAAGACTTGTATATAGTTTTTGCTTACATAAGGGTTATGTTACAGTTTGAATCAGTCTCGGACTGATGCTGTTTTGTTTCATGCTGTTAACTGGTTCGTATATCCCAAGTTGTACGGTGTGGATGGTGTGGGCTGGTATGCATCTTGCCCTTAGGTTAACAAAATCCTTTCCTCGTACTGTCCGTCTCCTCTGGGCACAGTTTCTCTAACTGAGGTCTGGAGGAGGGGCATAGAGGGAGGAGCCAGTGCACACCCATTCTAAAGTTCTTTATAGTGCACATGTCTCCTGCGGAGCCCGTCTGTACCCCATGGTCCTTACGGAGTCCCCAGCATCCTCTACGGACTAGGAGAAAAAGATTTACCGGTAGGTTTAAAATCTTATTTTTACGGTATACTTATACTTCACACCACCCTGAATCATTAAATACAGAACTAGGTGGTGCTGTGGATGACTTTATAAAATGCAATTAAAGGGACAGTGCTCCCTTTGTAAACACTATAGGCATCATTTGCACAGTGTGAATTGGCCAGTAGGCAGGAAAGTCTTGACTATACTTAAGACTGTATTTTGTTGGGAGAGATTAATAAAATGACATACAGAGCACTGGCATTTCTATAATGGGTGCAGTGTGAGTGGTGCACACGGGCCCCAGGGTCCAGAGGGGGCCCCCACCACACACACTGCACCCATTGTTTCTATACTTACCTTTCTGGCGTCCATCGGTGTTCGAGTGGGCCCCCTCCTCTCCCGTAGCCGGCACCGCCACTGCTAGTGCACTGAGCACTAGAGACTCTGGCACAGTGCCAGAGTCTACATTGCATGCGCAGGCTCCGAAAAAATGTCGCAGTGGCCATTTTTTCGTCATCCTGCGCATGCGCTGTAGACTTTGGCACTGTGCCAGAGTCTCAGTGCTCAGAGGGCTATCAGCGGCGCTGCCGGCTACGGGAGAGGAGGGGGCCCACACACGGAGTCTGCACACGGTTCCCTCCTCCCTTGAGACGCCTTAGATACAGAGGTATAGAGGGTGCAATATTATGGGTATTTCTTGCTGTACGAGGGGACACTTAACAAATAATGACAAATTAAATTGTCAAGAAATATGTTAATATCTGCAACATTAATATGTAGTTTGATATTCAGATTTTTAGCATCACCATTAGATTACATTGCGGAGTTTCACCCACCAATTCCGATGAGTCCTTATGCAAACATCCTGGAATATACATTACTGGAATAATCGATTTACCTTTCAGCTTTTTCTTGCAGACTAGAGGAATTTCAGGAACCTGGCTAAAGTCTATATAACTTGGAACAAATGGGGTTTATCATATAAGAAGAAATGTAATCTAATACACAAAGAAGCCATGTTCTGCATAACCATATGACTTTGTATATGGGTTCACTATGGTATGCCGGCGGTCGGGCTCCCGGCGACCAGCATACCGGCGCCGGGAGCCCGACCACCAGCTTACCGACAGTGTGGCGAGCGCAAATGAGCCCCTTGCGGGCTAACTGCGCTCGCCACGCTACGGGCACGGTGCACGCTATTTTATTCTCCCTCCAGGGGGGTCGTGGACCCCCACGAGGGAGAAAAAGTGTCGGTATGCCGGCTGTCGGGATCCCGGCGCCGGTATACTGTGCGCTGGGATCCCGTCAGTCGGCATACTGAAGACCACCCTTGTATATAAGTGCGGCAGTGCAGTGCTTGACTATAAAATGACAATTCAGAGAGATGCTTTTAACATAGAACAGTACAGATTTGAATTAATTCACATTTATTAAGAGCTTAGCTCTCTTGGTAATAAAATAAACTTTTGAATTTATCTAATTGTTGAGTAGCAATGTCACTACCCCGGGCAACTTTTAGCTTAGATCACTGGGGGACACTTCAAGCACTTGCAATCCAATTTTTTTAATGATGTCACACCAAAAATGTGGTCCGTTTGATCAAATAAAAAATATATTTTGACATATTAATTAATTAATAATTTTCATTTTAAAAGTCAAAAATTGTCACCAGCTAAGAAACATGGAGTAAAGCTGTATACACACTATAAGAGTATCTGTAAAATCTTTCTGGTTGGAACAAAAATCTGGTAATGGATGAGAGCAAATAACAATTGACTATTTGCTCCCACACACTGGAAAATGGGAAAAAATGATCATACAGACAATTTTATTAAATTGTTTGATTTAACCAATTTATCCGAACAATCATTTTGGCCATTTTCCTGATTTCGGGAGTAATTACTAAATGGTTGATTGTCATTTGCTCCCATACAGTACAATACCAGATTTTCATTCCAACCAGCCAGATTGGACAGATAATCTTAGTATGTATCCAGTTTATGAATAGAAATATTTTAGAACAACTATACATTTAAGACAAATCTATATATGTTCTCTCTCTCTCTCAAATATTCTTTTAGATATTTTTAGCCAATTCTACTTTTTATAAGAATGTCTCAAGGTTTTCTGGCTGTATTTGAGATCTGTTTAAAGAGAGGGAAATTCTAAATTTTCTTCAATTCATTACTTTTATGAAATGTGCATAGCCCGAGACTGTCCTTCTCTATTTAAAACTGAATGTTAAAGGTGACTACTGTACATATCCTCATTGCTATGTTTAGGTGGACGACATTTGTCAGCATAATGAGGCAGAAGAATGCCACCCACATCCATTCACTTTGTCCAGAAGGACTTATCAACTCATTAGAGATTACATATAAGGAGTTAATTGATTTAGCAGTTTGAGTCCTTCTTTCTTAAACCTCTTTCATTCTCTTCTATCAGCCCATAAGCATAGAGTATGACAGTACCAAATAAGAATTTTCTCACAGACACAGCGTGACCTTGTCATGATCCTGTTGCTGTAAACAAGGTTAAATTGAGTAAAATGACATATGACCAAATGGAAATCTTATATTCATACTAATATAAATTGAAGTACTGTCATGCACAAGATGTCATCATCATTCTAGGTTGGTGCTATTCAACAACACTGATCCCATCAATAATTTCCATTGTTTCTCTGACGTCCTAAGTGGATGCTGGGACTCCGTAAGGACCATGGGGAATAGCGGCTCCGCAGGAGACTGGGCACAACTAAAGAAAGCTTTAGGACTACCTGGTGTGCACTGGCTCCTCCCACCATGACCCTCCTCCAGACCTCAGTTAGAATCTTGTGCCCGGCTGAGCTGGATGCACACTAGGGGCTCTCCTGAGCTCCAAGAAAGAAAGTATATTTTAGTTTTTTTATTTTACAGTGAGATCTGCTGGCAACAGACTCACTGCAGCGAGGGACTAAGGGGAGAAGAAGCGAACCTACCTAACTGGTGGTAGCTTGGGCTTCTTAGGCTACTGGACACCATTAGCTCCAGAGGGATCGACCACAGGACCCGACCTCTGTCTTCAACAAGGTAGCGCACAGCACTGCAGCTGTGCGCCATTGCTCCTCATGCACACCTCACACTCCGGTCACTGATGGGTGCAGGGCGCTGGGGGGGGGGGGGGGGCGCCCTGAGCAGCAATATAAACACCTTGGCTGGCAAATCATCACAATATATAGTCCCAGGGCTATATATGTGATAAATTACCCCTGCCAGAATCCATGAAAAAAGCGGGAGAAAAGTCAGCCAAAAAAGGGGCACACTGGCACCATTTTTTCTTCACAGTGCAGCTGGAAGACAGCTCCCCAGGCTCTCCCCTGTAGTTTTCAGGCTCAAAGGGTTAAAAAGAGAGGGGGGGCACTAAATTTAGGCGCAATATGTGTATACAAGGCTATTGGGGGAAAAATCACTCAGTTATAGTGTTAATCCCTGCATTATATAGCGCTCTGGTGTGTGCTGGCATACTCTCTCTCTGTCTCCCCAAAGGACTTTGTGGGGTCCTGTCCTCAGTCAGAGCATTCCCTGTGTGTGTGCGGTGTGTCGGTACGGCTGTGTCGACATGTTGGATGAGGAAGGTTACGTGGAGGCGGAGCAGAGGCCGATAAATGGGATTCGCCCCCTGTGGGGCCGACACCAGAGTGGATGGATAGGTGGAAGGTATTAACCGACTATGTCAACTCCTTACATAAAAGGCTGGATGACGTAACAGCTGTGGGACAGCCGGCTTCTCAGCCCGCGCCTGCCCAGGCGTCTCAAAGGCCATCAGGGGCTCAAAAAAACGCCCGTTACCTCAGATGGCAGACACAGATGTCGACACGGAGTCTAACTCCAGTGTCGACGAGGTTGAGACATATACACAATCCACTAGGAACATCCGTTGCATGATCTCGGCAATGAAAAATGTGTTACACATTTCTGACATTAACCCAAGTACCACATAAAAGGGGTTTTATGTTTGGGGAGAAAAAGCAGCCAGTGTTTTGTTCCCCCATCAGATGAGTGAATGATGTGTGTAAAGAAGCGTGGGTTCCCCCGATAAGAAACTGGTAATTTCTAAAAAGGTTACTGCTGGCGTACCCTTTCCCGCCAGAGGATAGGTCACGTTGGGAGATATCCCCTAGGATGGATAAGGCGCTCACACGTTTGTCAAAAAAGGTGGCACTGCCGTCTTAGGATACGGCCACTTTGAAGGAGCCTGCTGATAAAATGCAGGAGACTATCCTGAAGTCTGTATATACACACTCAGGTACTATACTGAGACCTGCAATTGCCTCAGCATGAATAGTGCTGCTGCAGCGTGGTCTGATACCCTGTCAGATAATATTAATACCCTAGACAGGGATAATATTTTGCTAACATAGAGCATATTAAAGACGTTGTCTTATATATGAGGGATGCACAGAGGGATATTTGCCGGCTGGCATCCAGAATTAATGCAATGTCCATTCTGCCAGGAGGGTATTAGAGACCCGGCAGTGGACAGGTGATGCTGACTTTAAAAGGCACATGGAGATTCTGCCTTATAAGGGTGAGGAATTGTTTGGGGATGGTCTCTGGGACCTCGTATCCACAGCAACAGCTGGGAAGAAATTTTTTTACCTCAGGTTTCCTCACAGCCTAAGAAAGCACCGTATTTTCAGGTACAGTCCTTTCGGCTTCAGAAAAGCAAGCGGGTCAAAGGCGCTTCCTTTCTGCACAGAGACAAGGGAAGAAGGAAAAAGCTGCACCAGACAGCCAGTTCCCAGGATCAAAAATCTTTCCCCGCTTCCTCTGAGTCCACCGCATGACGCTGGGGCTCCACAGGTGGAGACAGGTGCGGTGGGGGCGCGTCTAGTGAACTTCAGGGACCAGTGGGCTTGCCCACAGGTGGATCCCTAGGTTCTGCAAGTAGTATCACAGGGATACAAGCTGGAGTTCGAGGCGACTCCCCCTCGCCGTTACCTCACATCAGCCTTGCCTGCTGCCCTCGGAGAAAGGGAGGTAGTACTGGCGGCAATTCACAAGCTGTACTTCCAGCAGGAGAAATCAAGGTACCCCTCCTTCAACAAGGCCGGGGTTACTATTCCAAAATGTTTGTGGTACCGAAACCAGACGGTTCGGTGAGACCCATTCTAAAATTGAAATCCTTGAACACTTATATACGAAGGTTCAAGTTCAAAATGGAATCGCTCAGGGCGATTATTGCAAGCCTGGAGAATTTCATGGTATCACTGGACATCAAGGATGCTTACCTGCATGTCCCTATTTACCCTCCTCACCAGGAGTACCTCAAAATTGTGGTACAGGATTGTCATTACCAATTCCAGACGTTGCCGTTGGTCTGTCCCCGGCACCGAGGGTATTTACCAAGGTAATGGCCGAAATAATTATCCCGTACTTGGACGATCTCCTTATAAAGGCGAGGTCCAAGGAGTAGTTGTTCGTCGGAGTAGCACTATCTCGGGAAGTGCTACAACAGCACGGCTGGATTCTGAATATTCCAAAGTCGCAGCTGGTTCCTACGACGCGTCTACTGTTCCTGGGTATGGTTCTGGACACAGAACAGGATAAAAGGGTTTCTCCCGGAGGAGAAGTCCAAGGAGTTGTCGTCTCTAGACAGAGGCCTCCTAATACAAATACAGGTGTCGGTGCATTAATGCACGCGAGCCCTGGAAAAGATGGTAGCTTCTTACGAAGAAATTCCATTCGCCAGGTCCCATGCAAGGATCTTCCAGTGGGATCTGTTGGACAAGTGGTCCGGGTCGCATCTTCAGATGCATCGGCGGATAACCCTGCCTCCAAGGGCCAGGGTGTCGCTGTTGTGGTGGCTGCAGAGTGCTCATCTTCTAGAGGGCCGCAGATTCGGCATACAGGACTGGGTCCTGGTGACCACGGATGCCAGCCTTCGAGGCTGGGGGGCAGTCACACAGGGAAGAAACTTCCAAGGACTATGGACAAGTCAGGAGACTTCCCTACACAAAAATATTCTGGAACTAAGGGCCATTTACAATGCCCTAAGTCAGGCTAGACCCCTGCTTCAACACCGGCAGGTGCTGATCCAGTCAGACGACATCACGGCGGTCGCTCATGTAAACCGACAGGGCGGCACAAGAAGCAGGATGGCGATGGCAGAAGCCACAAGGATTCTCCGATGGGCGGAAAATCATGTGTTAGCACTGTCAGCAGTGTTCATTCCCGGAGTGGACAACTGGGAAGCAGACTTTCTCAGCAGACACGACCTCCACCCGGGAGAGTGGGGACTTCATCCAGAAGTCTTCCAAATGATTGTACACCGTTGGGAAAGGCCACAGGTGGACATGATGGCGTCCCGCCTCAAAAAAAAAGCTAAAAAGATATTGCGCCAGGTCAAGGGACCCTCAGGCGATAGCTGTGGACGCTCTGGTAACACCGTGGGTGTACCAGTCGGTGTATGTGTTCCCTTCTCTGCCTCTCATACCCAGGGTAATGAGAATAATAAGAAGGAGAGGAGTAAGAACTATACTCATTGTTCCGGATTGGCCAAGAAGAGCTTGGTACCCAGAACTCCAAGAAATGATCTCAGAGGACCCATGGCCTCTGCCGCTCAGACAGGACCTGCTGCAGCAGGGGGCCTGTCTGTTCCAAGACGTACCGCGCCTGCGTTTGACGGCATTGCGGTTGAACGCCGGATCCTGAAGGAAAAGGGCATTCCGGAGGAAGTTATCCCTACGCTAATTAAAGCTAGGAAAGAAGTGAACGCAAACCATTATCACCGCATATGGCGGAAATATGTTGCGTGCTGTGAGGCCAGGAAGGCCCCAACGGAGGAATTTCAGCTAGGTCGATTTCTGCTCTTCCTACAGTCAGGGGTGACTATGGGCCTAAAATTGGGTTCCATTAAGGTCCAGATTTCGGCTCTATCGATTTTCTTCCAAAATAGAACTGACTTCACTGCCTGAAGTTCAGACTTTTGTTAAGGGAGTGCTGCATAGTCAGCCCCCGTTGGTGCCTCCAGTGGCACCGTGGGATCTCAACGTGGTGTTGGATTTCCTGAAGTCGCATTGGGTTGAGCCACTTAAATCCGTGGAGCTAAAATACCTTATGTGGAAAGTGGTCATGCTGTTGGCCTTGGCGTCGGCCAGGCGTGTATCAGAATTAGCGGCTTTATCATGCAAATGCCCTTATCTAATTTTTTTATATGGATAGGGCGGAATTGAGGACTCGTTCCCAATTCCTTTCTAAGGTGGTATCAGTTTTTCATGTGAACCAACCTATTGTGGTGCCTGCGGCTACTTGGGACTTGGAGGATTCCAAGTTACTGGACGTAGTCAGGGCCCTGAAAAATATATGTTTCCAGGACGGCTGGAGTGAGGAAAACTGACTCGCTATTTATCCTGTATGCACCCAACAAGCTGGGTGCTCCTGCTTCTAAGCAGACTATTGCTCGCTGGATCTGTAGCACGATTCAACTTGCACATTCTGCGGCTGGACTGCCGCACCCTAAATCTGTAAAAGCCCATTCCACGAGGAAAGTGGGCTCTTCTTGGGCGGCTGCCCGAGGGGTCTCGGCTTTACAAATTTGCCGAGCTGTTACTTGGTCGGGTTCAAACACTTTTGCAATAGTCTACAAGTTTGATACCCTGGCTGAGGAGGACCTAGAGTTTGCTCATTCGGTGCTGCAGAGTCATCCGCACTCTCCCGCCCGTTTGGGAGCTTTGGTATAATCCCCATGGCCCTTACGGAGTCCCAGCATCCACTTAGGACGTCAGAGAAAATAAGATTTTACTCACCGGTAAATCTATTTCTCGTAGTCCGTAGTGGATGCTGGGCGCCCATCCCAAGTGCGGATTGTCTGCAATACTTGTATATAGTTATTGCCTAACTTAAGCTTTATTGTTGAGCCATCTGTTGAGAGGCTCAGTTATATTTCATACTGTTAACTGGGTATAGTATCACGAGTTATACGGTGTGATTGGTGTGGCTGGTATGAGTCTTACCCGGGATTCAAAATCCTTCCTTATTGTGTCAGCTCTTCCGGGCACAGTATCCTAACTGAGGTCTGGAGGAGGGTCATGGTGGGAGGAGCCAGTGCACACCAGGTAGTCCTAAAGCTTTCTTTAGTTGTGCCCAGTCTCCTGCGGAGCCGCTATTCCCCATGGTCCTTACGGAGTCCCAGCATCCACTACGGACTACGAGAAATAGATTTACCGGTGAGTAAAATCTTATTTTATTGCATAATGCCTAATTAGTCTTTTTGGGCAAAAAGATGATAAGAGCTTAAACATTTTTTCAACCCCAATTTAAGATTTTGCCATAGTTACCTGCTAACATAGGACCAGCTTGTGCTTGTAACTAACATCTCTTATTGCTGCTGTTCCCAGCGATACTTGATGTAGTGTTGGGACTATTTATTATTTTACTCATGCTGGGACATCTGTCCAATATGCAACTTGAACTGGTGAATAGTAAAAGCAACTGTGACAGCTACAGCTACCCAGACTAGGGATGACCATCAGCATGGTTTCCATCGATGGTTGCCATAGATGGTGATGGTGTCTTTGCACCATGGATGGTAGCATACTATTCTATGGTGCACCATCGATGGTTCTAACCATCGATAGTTTGTACATGCGCAGAAGAGATAGGTGTCGGAGCTGGGCTGCTGACTGACAACTGTGCCCAGCCTGTCTTGTCAGCCAGGCGGGCCGACCATCCTAACAGGCACACTTACTGCTTTATGCAAGCTGGTGGTGTCCGCGGGCTGCTGACTGACAACTGAGCTCAGCCTGTCAAGTCATCCAGGCAGGCCAGACCATCCGCTCACACACACTAGGTGTACTGTATGTTAGTGTAAGCTGGGGACAGCGCAGGGCTGCAGGGATAGCTGGCAGCCTTGTAAACCTGCACAGCAGCTGCAGTACTGTCTGCAAGCATTAGAAAATAAAAACATCTGGTCTACAGCAACCGTTGATGGTGGGTAACCATCTATGCCCCCACCATCCATGGTAAAACTAGTAATCATCAGCTGGTGACCATCGATGGACAATCGACATCCCTAGCCTAGGCTGTGTTAATTGCTAAGGCACAACTATAAATCAGTGCATGCTTCTGCACTGATTAGGAAGAAGGGAGGGAGCTGATAACGCAGTCCTCAGATGACATTGGTGATCAGAAACAAGCTTGATTAATTATATAAGACTGTCGTTCCCACACAGGACTATAGGGATGGTTTTATGCAGGGGTAATTTGACACAGGAGATATCAGAGGATCCCCTATATTAAATACTGTACCTCATTTACTTCAATTTTAATTATTTCACAAAAAAAAGTTAACAAATAGGCCCCCTAGAGTTTCAGGAAAAGAGCCATGTTAAGCTGCAGGAGAATTTGCGAGAAAGTAAAATATTAAAACTAGGGAGGTCATATGTCCAAGTTCAAACTCAAATGTTTGTTTTAATTAAACCTGTCCAGTATTTGTATGCTAAATGCAAACAAGGATTATTTTTCATGCATAAAAAATATAAAAATTGCATTTGCACCCTCTGCAGTATTTTTTTTTTTACCAGTATAATGGAATTAGAGAGCTTATTTATCTGATTAAAGATGAAGGCTAGTTAAATATTTGTCTCAAGACATGTAGCCATTCAGCAACTGTTAGTGTGCATATAGCTCAAGTTCTACCACTATTAATATTCATAATCTATTTAGCCATAAAGTGGAAATCCTATTAAGGTCATTCCCAATAATGGAAATATATATTGTTTCATCCTGACTCCAAATCATTAATGTCGTATTGAATGGCAACCAGACCTTGAATTTATAGTTTGCACTGCAATTAATGTCAAAATTAAAGAGGTGTATCCTGTATTTCTGAAAGACACTGAAGATTGGTGGAAGTTTCCCCACTTTACTTGTAGCTGAACATTAAACTGCCTTTCCTGTGACAGCAAGGAATGACCCCTTCAGTCTGATTAGCTGTGTTTCCTATGGGTGTGTAAGCAGTGCCTGCCTGTATTGTTTTGGCCCAGCTTAGGGGTGGCGAGAGGTGAGGGGCTGAGGTATCTTGACAGCTTGGCTCCAGACTCCTTACTAAACCACCTTTACTTGAAGATCCAGTAATGATTAATGTGGTACAGTTATCTTTGACACTACATTAAAGCTTCCCATTTACACTGCAATTTTGATTAATATTTTGATCATTTTAGGCCTGATTAATTAACACCAAATTACAGTGTGTATGAGCTCAAAAGGATATTAGTCCTGTTCAATGTCTGATCAGGATCTATCAGGGGGATCAGTACGAAATCCCGCTGGACGGAATCCCGGCGGTCGGAATCCCGACACCGGAATCCCGACCGGCACAATCCCGACAGGGGGCAAGTGCAACATAGCCCCATGCAGGCTCACTGTGCTCGCCACCCTGCAGGTACAGTGCCTCGCTACGCTCGGCACACTAATTTATTCTCCCTCTATGGGTGTCGTGGACATCCACAGAGGGAGAATATGTCGGGATTGTGCCGGTTGGGATTCCGGTGTCGGTATTCCGACCACCGGGATTCCATCCGGCGGGATTTCGTACTGATCCCCCTGATAGATCCTGATCAGACATTACCCAGGACCAGGATTCTGTCCGGCGTGATCTTGACCGCATCCCCTATAAGGTGATTATGACAGAGAGTCAGAAGAAGACCATATTATTATCCTGAAGGTACCACATGGGATTCTCGGGCACATGGGTCAGATGCCCAGATATTTTCGTTTGGAATAGATGTGAAGGGCACAACCTCAGGTAGTGAATAGCTTGAGACACTGGAGATAGTAATAGATATTTGTTTTACAGTGTAGCTGGCAAAACACTGTAACTAACAGTAACAGTCTGGAGATCAACAACTTTACACTCATGGGGTGGAATTCAAATGTTTGAATTCAAATGTTTTCTCCTGTCTATTAGATAGGAAAAAACAGACTCCCAACTGACTTTTCAAACATTTGAATCTCCCTCATGGTTTCTTCGCACATGGTTTACAGTTAGTAATTTGCAGTAACAGAAATCTTATACAAATGCTGACAAGGTATTTTTTATATGAAACTTATTAGACGTGTAGTTTAATATTAAATAATAGTACACAGTTAAAATGCAACATGATAATAGTTACAGATGTAGTATTGTAAATGTCCTCTCATGACTGGCCTGTAGAAAGAGTACCAACTTGAACTGCACTATGGAACAGATTCAGTTACACAGAGTGTAATGCATAGTTACCCACTCTCCCGTATCGGCCGGGAGGCTCTCGAAAATCCAGTGGCGCTTCTGGCCCCTCGGAAATTGTGCCAGGTCTCCCGGAACTGGACTCACCCCTGCAAACCAAACTCCCCCCCCCCCCACACACACACACACACACACACACACACACACACACATACACACAGATGTTTCTTCATAGTGGGTGGTCCGGGGAGACTGATGACGAGATTCGTGCTGAATCACGTAATCATAGCCCTACCCACCACTATTCAATGCTGGTAATCAGATCATTAAATGGGGGGGGCTGCGATGATGCAATCGTGCATCCGCGCCCCTTTACCACCCAACCGTGATGAGGCCACGCCTCCTGTAATACTGGCCTGGCTGCTCTCTCCTGCATGGGGCAGCCAGAAAGTCGTAAGCCTCGCTTAATGTAGTGACATCAAGGCCGGATTAAGACTTGGGGGTCCCGGTGGCACTTAAGACAGGGGGGCCCAGGTGAAGGGGGGTGTAAATTAGATTGTGCATACCTCCTAACATGACCCATTCCAAGAAGAACAATATACTTTCTACCTGGACTTCCCTCTTAATATATGACTGGCATCACCTGTGTTGTACTATTTAATTGATAATGCTGAGCATATACACTACAATTATCTGACCGATTCACCCAATATCAGTGGCTCAGTCAGAGAATTGCAGCTTGTATGCGGGGCGACCAATCAGAAAATATCGATTGATTGGGCATGCTGGATTACCAAGCATGCATGTTGATTTCATATTTTCAAAGTGTTTGGTCGGCCGCATCGGGCAGTGTATGCCCTACCATGACCTGTCGATAGACATTCCCCTGTTCCTTAACATGAGAAGGAATGGTGAAATGTCTCCTCCCTGGGGGTGGGGCGCCGACATCAGGTGTATGTCCCAGATATCGGCAGGGTCAGATAAAATCAGTCTTCAATTTTAATTATTTCACACAAAAAAGTTAACAAATAGGCCCCCTAGAGTTTCAGGAAAAGAGCCATGTTAAGCTGCAGGAGAATTTGGGAGAAAGTAAAATATTAAAACTAGGGAGGTCACATGTCCAAGTACAAACTCAAAAGTTTGTTTTAATTAAACCTGTCCAGTATTTGTATGCTAAATGCAAAACAAGGATTATTTTTCATGCATAAAAAATATAAAAATTGCTTTTGCACCCCCTGCAGTATTTTATTTTTACCAGTATAATGGAATTAGAGAGCTTATTTATCTGATTAAAGATGAAGGCTAGTTAAATATTTGTCTCAAGACATGTAGCCATTCAGCAACTGTTAGTGTGCATATAGCTCAAGTTCTACCACTATTAATATTCATAATCTATTTAGCCATAAAGTGGAAATCCTATTAAGGTCGTTCCCAATAATGGAAATATATATTGTTTCATCCTGACTCTAAATCATTAATGTTGTATTGAATGGCAACCAGACCTTGAACTGATATTTTGCACTGCAATTAATGTCAAAATGAAAGAGGTGTATCCTGTATTTCTGAAAGACACTGAAGATTGGTGGAAGTTCCCCACTTTACTTGTAGCTGAACATTAAACTGCCTTTCCTGTGACAGCAAGGAATGACCCCTTCAGTCTGATTGGCTGTGTTTCCTATGGGTGGGTAAGCAGTGCCTGCCTGTATTGTTTTGGCCCAGCTTAGGGGTGGCGAGAGGTGAGGGGCTGAGGTATCTTGACAGCTTGGCTCCAGACTCCTTACTAAACCACCTTTACTTGAAGATCCAGTAATGATTAATGTGGTACAGTTATCTTTGACACTACATTAAAGCTTCCCATTTACACTGCAATTTTGATTAATATTTTGATCATTTTAGGCCTGATTAACACCAAATTACAGTGTGTATGAGCTCAAAAGGATATTAGTCCTGTTCAATGTCTGATCAGGATCTATCAGGGGGATCAGTACGAAATCCCGCTGGACAGAATCCCGGCGGTCGGAATCCCGACACCGGAATCCCGACCGGCACAATCCCGACAGGGGGCAAGTGCAACATAGCCCCATGCAGGCTCACTGTGCTCGCCACCCTGCAGGTACAGTGCCTCGCTACGCTCGGCACACTAATTTATTCTCCCTCTATGGGTGTCGTGGACATCCACAGAGGGAGAATATGTCGGGATTGTGCCGGTTGGGATTCCGGTGTCGGTATTCCGACCACCGGGATTCCATCCGGCGGGATTTCGTACTGATCCCCCTGATAGATCCTGATCAGACATTACCCAGGACCAGGATTCTGTCCGGCGTGATCTTGACCGCATCCCCTATAAGGTGATTATGACAGAGAGTCAGAAGAAGACCATATTATTATCCTGAAGGTACCACATGGGATTCTCGGGCACATGGGTCAGATGCCCAGATATTTTCGTTTGGAATAGATGTGAAGGGCACAACCTCAGGTAGTGAATAGCTTGAGACACTGGAGATAGTAATAGATATTTGTTTTACAGTGTAGCTGGCAAAACACTGTAACTAACAGTAACAGTCTGGAGATCAACAACTTTGCACTCATGGGGTGGAATTCAAATGTTTGAATTCAAATGTTTTCTCCTGTCTATTAGATAGGAGAAAACAGACTCCCAACTGACTTTTCAAACATTTGAATCTCCCTCATGGTTTCTTCGCACATGGTTTACAGTTAGTAATTTGCAGTAACAGAAATCTTATACAAATGCTGACAAGGTATTTTTTATATGAAACTTATTAGACGTGTAGTTTAATATTAAATAATAGTACACAGTTAAAATGCAACATGATAATAGTTACAGATGTAGTATTGTAAATGTCCTCTCATGACTGGCCTGTAGAAAGAGTACCAACTTGAACTGCACTATGGAACAGATTCAGTTACACAGAGTGTAATGCATAGTCACCCACTCTCCCGTATCGGCCGGGAGGCTCTCGAAAATCCAGTGGCGCGTTTCCGGCCCCTCGGAAATTGTGCCAAGTCTCCCGGAACTGGACTCACCCCTGCAAACCAAACTCTCCCCCTCCGCCCCCCCCCCCCCCCCCCCACACACACACACACACACATACACACAGATGTTTTCATAGTGGGTGGTCCGGGGAGACTGATGACGAGATTCGTGCTGAATCACGTAATCATAGCCCTACCCACCACTATTCAATGCTGGTAATCAGATCATTAAATGGGGGGGGGGGGCTGCGATGATGCAATCGTGCATCCGCGCCCCTTTACCACCCACCCTTGATGAGGCCTCGCCTCCTGTAATACTGGCCTGGCTGCTCTCTCCTGCATGGGGCAGCCAGAAAGTCGTAAGCCTCGCTTAATGTAGTGACATCAAGGCCGGATTAAGACTTGGGGGGCTCGGTGGCACTTAAGACAGGGGGGCCCAGGTGAAGGGGGTGTAAATTAGATTGTGCATACCTCCTAACATGACCCATTCCAAGAAGGACAATATACTTTCTACCTGGACTTCCCTCTTAATATATGATTGGCATCACCTGTGTTGTACTATTTAATTGATAATGCTGAGCATATACACTACAATTATCTGACCGATTCATCCAATATCAGTGGCTCAGTCAGAGAATTGCAGCTTGTATGCGGGCGACCAATCAGAAAATATCGATTGATTGGGCATGCTGGATTGCCAAGCATGCATGTTGATTTCATATTTTCAAAGTGTTTGGTCGGCCGCATCGGGCAGTGTATGCCCTACCATGAACTGTCGACAGACATTCCCCTGTTCCTTCACATGAGAAGGAATGGTGAAATGTCTCCTCCCTGGGGGTGGGGCGCCGACATCAGGTGTATGTCGCAGATATCGTCAGGGTCAGATAAAATCATCCTGACAGGCATTTTATCTGGCGGTGTATGCCCAGCATAAGACAGGTATTTCAACACAGGTGATTGCAACGATAAATTAAGAGGGAAGTCCAGGTAGAGAACATTTTGTCCCTCCTGGAATGGGTCATGTTGGAATGTATGGATTGTGTATACAATAGTGGATCTTGCCACGGGCAAGCAGGACTTTTGCCCGGGGCGCCACCTTCCGGAGGGCGCCGCACCAGGGCAAGATCCGCTGCTGCTGTGCCCCCCGCTGCCCGCTGCCGCTGGCCGCTG
The DNA here is from genome assembly GCF_028390025.1 of Pseudophryne corroboree. Taxonomy (NCBI): domain Eukaryota; kingdom Metazoa; phylum Chordata; class Amphibia; order Anura; family Myobatrachidae; genus Pseudophryne; species Pseudophryne corroboree. The sequence continues at coordinate 692,568,109 of NC_086448.1, forward strand.
TGAAGGGAAACTAGAGTTTCCCTTCGTGGAGAGGTCCTTTACTGTGTGGTGCGCGATGACGTCATCACGCACCGCACAACAAAGGTCCTCTCCACAAAGGGAACTAGACGCTACGCGTCTAGTTTCCCTTCGAGGGGAGGACCTTTGCTGTGCGGTGCGCGATGACGTCATCGCGCACCGCACATTAAAGGACCTCTCCAAAAAGGGCTTCACAGCGGCCAGCGGCAGCGGGGGGCATATTTCAGAGCACTACAGTAGTCTGTACAGGGGGCGCAAATGACCAAGCCCCCTGTACAAAGCCAAGCCCCCCATTGCCGCCCGGGGCGCACAAAGCCCCAGAACTGGCCCTCTGTGTATATTAAATTTAAACCATTGGTGTATATTAGATTTAAACTAATAGTTTAATAATGTCATGGTACTGTTTATAGCTCCACCTATATGAAAGGCAACTATTTTATAAAGTTTTCTTGAAGTGGAACAAAGACAACTTAAAATTAAAATCCACATTGACAATTAAAATCTCTAATTTATCTTGTCACATGCAATAATAGCAGAATCTTCTGTAAATCTGTGATGGATTTAGATTTTTCGGCCGCTATATGGGTGTGTGAAACTCTGTCCGACCATTAAAGACCTGCATGTTGTACAGTTTGGACAGTGATAGCAACCATTCTTGTCTGCCGGTAGCCATGGCTATATCTAGCTATCATTTATCTAGCACAGTTTATGAAACGACAGCTATAAGCTGATTGGTTGCAATGGGAAACTTCTCCACTTTATCCCAGCTGATTGATTGTATGATGGTAAGTGATGGTGGCTTTTAATCTCCCCAAAGTGAGCTCATTCCGATGAATAAGGTAAAATAAGGTGTTATTTACATAATAATAAGTGTGATTAAAAAGGATGATGATTTAGAAATGAAGATTTTCGGAAATAATAATGAACACGTTATATTGCATTTAATTCCACATAGAAAAAATAGAAAGGTTCATCTAGGAAATGCTGAAAGGGCAATGACTATATGTATGATTTATGTAGCAGCATAACATGAGGATGGGCAGGCAGTGGTTGTCGTCTGTTCTGTGTGGAGCTGCAACAGTGATGTTTGTACTGTGCTAAGATAAAGAAAAAATGTATGATAATGTAAATTATTTGCTGAAATGCCATATAATTACACTAGTATATATTGACTCTAACAGGGCAGTGTGTTTAATCATCCAGAAACAGACAAAAGGCCTTTCATACATACATACATACATACATACATACATACATACATACAGTACATGGCAGTGGAGTTTTTACCAATTCATGTTGAGTTTCTCTTATCCAAAATGCTTGGGACCCAAAGTGTTTTGGATTTGGAATAATTTGCATCAGATTTTGGAATATTTGCATTTGTATAAACTGTACATAGTGGGAGATGAAAAAAAAGCTTAGAGACAGATAAATTAGAGAGATATAAGGTACCAACCAATCAGTGCCAAATTGTCATTTTTCAAATACAGCCTGTAAAGGCAGTTAGAATTTGATTGAATGATATATCTTAGGGGATGGGACCCAAGTCTAAACACAAAATTAATTTATGTTTCATATACACATTTTACTCCTGAAGGTAATTTTATACAATATTTTTAATAATTGTGTGCATGAAACTAAGGTTATGTACACTGAACAGGAAGCAAAGGTGTCACTATCTCAAAAGCTTTGGATCTTTGATTTTCATATTATGAAGACTCGACTTGTACTAAATATTTTGTGTTTTTTGTCTTTTAGGAAAACTGCAGACGGCAGAAAGAACAGCTGTGTGAGAAATTTGATTATTTATACGCCATTCTTGAAGAAAGGAAAGGTGAGCTGACCCAGGTTATAACTAGAGACCAAGAGGAGAGGCTTGAACATGTGAAGTCTTTAGTGAAGAAGTATGGAGAACATATGGAAATGGTTGCAAAGTTGGTGGAATCAGGGATTCAGTTTATGGAAGAGCCTGAAATGGCACTGTTCCTCCAAGTGAGTCTGATCTATCTATCTATCTATCTATCTATCTATCTATCTATCTATCTATCTATCTATCTATCTATCTAAAGAAGAAGAAAAAATTGTAACCAATTGCAACCAATCATCTTCTACCTATCATTGTACAGAATGTACTTGATTACTGAAAGTTTAAAGCTGCTTGGTTGCTATGGGCAACTTCTCCACTTGTCCTCTACTCTTTAGAAGGTTTAATACATTTACCAACAGCACATTCTATGGACCCTAGGCACATTCCTCCCAACCCTCCCGAATTCCCGATTTCAGAGGGTCGTCCCACTGTCCTGTGATCCGTACCTTCGTCCCAATATGTGGAGAGGGGTTTGGGAGGTATTGCCCTACATATTACATCTTTATTGCTAAAAACGTTGCATGCCAACTATGACACCACCAGTGTGACTCAGCCTCATCCCCATCCCAATTCTAAAATTCTAAATGTTTAAAGGAAATTTGACTATGATCAGTATTGTTTACATTTTTTATTTTTCCCTGAATGTAAGAGAATTTGATTTTTAAAATTTCTTGATATTGGGTTAATTACCTTTTCACTTCTTTTTTTTTCTTTCCCTATTTACCTTTATTGGATTTCATGGCATACATATACCATGGCATTTTAAGTGTACATTTTGATAGTGAGCTTGCAGAGAACTTTGCCCAGAAAAACAGTAGATAGCACAAGACCAAGAAATTTGTGAATATAAACACCGGTGGGGGTGGGGGTGGGAATGCCTAGGGATTACAAAAATGCAAACGTTCCAAAGAATACAGATAGATATTGTGTATTACATGGGCTATTTTCATAACCACTATTTATATGACAAGTGGCACAAATGTGAACAGTTAGGTAAACAAACTTTACATAAAGCGGCATGCTTCATGCTTATATTGTACAGGTTGAGTCTGTCTGAAATTCCGAAATCCAAAGTATCCCGGAAACCAACACATGATAAAGACATTACACAATTCTACTTTCTTAAAATAACAATATTTTGGTATTTGCTAATTTGCTATTATCATTTTTTTACAGAACTCTAAAGGGTTGCTACAAAAGTGAGTATTACCTTTTGTAACGTAAACACCTAATAGTCATTCAGTTTCTGACTGTAAATCCTGCCATGTATATTGTAGAATAACTGAAGCATCCAGAGGATTCCAAATGGAAAAGATTGAGTCCGGATATGAAACTATGAATCACTTTACAGTGGACCTTAACAGAGAAGAACGCATCATTCGTGAAATTGACTTCTATAGGGGTATGTACCGTGCATGGTATATTCATTGTACATACAGTGATTCATGTCCTCACACTTAGCTATATTAAGATAAAAAAATAATCAGAGATTTTAAGGGGGCAATTCAACTGTTTCACCCCTTGGCTGCCACTAGATGGCGCCGAACAAAGCAATTCAATTGTTGTTCCTTTTGGGCACTAATAGCCAGGTGGGGTGGCACATTTCGTTGCCTCCTGTGGTGCGTGCTCAAAAGATCGGTAAGTTGGCACAAAGTGAAGTACGGTAGCCCATAGCAACCAGCCAGCTTCTAGCTATCATTTAGCACAACCTATAAAATGACAGTTAGAAGCTGTTTGGTTACTATGGGCAACTTCTCCACTTTTTTTTATCTTGTAGGTCCTTTTTTTATCTTGTGGGTCCGATACATCACACGCAAAGACTATAAACTGGTAAACTGGCTGACATTTTCATGTACTGTACAACAGTTTTATCCAGCACACTTGCCAGATAGTACATGTACATAAAGTATAAGGATAGTGGCCCTCATTCCGAGTTGTTCGCTCATTGCCGAGTTTTGCTATATTGCGATTAGTTGCTTACTGCGCATGTTCAAGGTTCGCAGAGCGCATGCGGGTAGTTATTTTACTCAAAGTTAGGTATTTTACTCATGGCATAACAAGGATTTTTCATCGTTCTGGTGATCGGAGTGTGATTGACAGGAAGTGGGTGTTTCTGGGCGGAAACTGGCCGTTTTATGGGAGTGTGCGGAAAAACACTACCGTTTCTGGGAAATACGCAGGAGTGTCTGAAGAAACGGAGGAGTGTCTGGCCGAACGCTGGGTGTGTTTGTGACGTCAAACCAGGAACGAAACTGACTGAACTGATCGCAGTGTAGGAGTAAGTCTGGAGCTACTCAGAAACTGCAAAGAAATTTCTATTCGCAATTATGCAAACCTTTCGTTCGCAATTCTGCTAAGCTAAGATTCACTCCCAGTAGGCGGCGGCTTAGCGTGTGCAAAGCTGCTAAAAGCAGCTAGCGAGCGAACAACTCGGAATGAGGGCCATTGTGCTCTTTACAGTACATGATCAAAGGGAGGTTTAAGAGACCCGTTAAACAACTCGATTAAGAGACTTGTTAAAACAACTTATTTTTAAATGAAGGACCATGCAGTAAAACTAAGAATCTTTATTATTACAGGTTGAGTCTCCCTTATCTGTTATTCTAAGAACTATTGTTATTACCTAGCTTAATAACCCCACCAGGCTCCCTCCAGACTGTCTGTTGCATTTCAGCTGCTGGTCCACTGCTCAATGGGCTCCGTCCACGTGTCAACTGCGCCTCAGCGCTTTTTCCCAGCTGGCTCGACCTCTTAGGGCTCTACCTCCGCACTCTGCTCCCGGCCTCCCGAATCAAAAATGGTGGCTCTTGCTTGCACTGATCCGGGGGCCAGAGGGTCAGCAAGATCACTGGGCTGCAGGTCTATTAGTCAGACTGCGGAGTGCCCCTTCCCACCAAACTACCAGGATGGCAGTGAAAAGGCCTAGTGGCAGACTCCTGTTGCGGCACTGCTGATTAAGAATATTTGCATGTTCACTGCATTTTAAAGGTCTCCCGACCATCTTAAAGGGATCCTTTTAAAATATTCTAAAAATCCAGAAAAATCCCATATCGGAAATGCTTCTGGTCCCAAGCATTTTGGATATGGGAGACTCAACCTATATTAGTAAAATTAGCCATGAGCGTAATCCTTCACCGCTGTTATTCTATATCAATCTCCTATATATTAGCCCTGTGACTCTGTGGCTGCATTTCTAACGCTGGGTGGAGTCACAGACCCTGCCCTATCTGTGTCAGCACACCACATGACACACTATAGGAGAAGGGACCACCAGGAGACACTCCATTCTAACTGACGGCCCACACTGGCAGGTAAGCAAACAGACACCCACACACCCTCACCACCCACCACCACCTACTACACCCACCTTACCCACCACACACCCGCTACCAAGGCTGCCGCTAGCCCCCCCTTACCATCTCACTCCACGACCACACTGCACAACAGCCTCCTTCACATCCACCCCCCTTCAGCAGCCAAGCAAGTGGACAAAGTTCACAACACCTCCTGCCTGCCCAGCCGCGGACAGCCGCCGCTGGGCGCCAAGCCACCATTCACTGGCTGTATTCCACTGCCCAGCCGCGGACTGCACAGCAGCCGCCACTGGGCGCCAAGCCGCAGCCGCTTCCCGCCCGCCCGCTCCCATACCTGCGCTCCCCAGTCCCCGGACGCCGCTTCCCCCCTCCCTCCCGCGGTTAGCTTGTGCTAGCCGCTACCAGCCAGAGCTCAGGAGCCGCGAACGGCGGCTTTGTATGCAGAGGGGGGAGAGGTGAAAGGCTGACCGCAGAGAGCTCTCACGGCAGCCGCGGTCCATCTCTGAGAAGGGAGATCGCGGGGAGAGGGGGGGGGGTGAGTAATGCCCACAGGGAGGCCCCATAACTAAGCTGCGTTTAAGGCAGCAAACAGCTCAGGCTATTAAGCCTGGGAGGGGGTCAGTGATTTTCAGGACTGCTGAGCACTGTAAGGCTATGTTACCTGTAAAGATGTGTGTGTGTATATATATATAGGGGTATATGTGTATATCTATATGGATGTGTGTATATTTCTGGATATATATTTCCAAAAATATGTTTGTATATGTGTGTATGTGTGTATATATAACGCTGGGTGGAGTCACAGACCCTGCCCTATCTGTGTCAGCACACCACATGACACACTATAGGAGAAGGGACCACCAGGAGACACTCCATTCTAACTGACGGCCCACACTGGCAGGTAAGCAAACAGACACCCACACACCCTCACCACCCACCACCACCTACTACACCCACCTTACCCACCACACACCCGCTACCAAGGCCGCCGCTAGCCCCCCTTACCATGTCACTCCACGACCACACTGCACAGCAGCCTCCTTCACATCCACCCCCCTTCAGCAGCCCCGTCACCCTCAGCACACGCAGGTGCCGCGCCGTACAAATACCTCACGGCCGCACTGCACTTACGGAGCACCCCCGCACAGCAGCCTCACTCACTTCCAGCGCCCTTCAGCAGCCCCGCCACCGAGACGCACAGAGCGCTCACCCTGTGTCACGGAGGCGCCACACACCGCAGCGGAAGTCAAGGCAGCGCCACCTCCGTCACCCACAGCGCTGTCCCTGCTACCTGCGCCTCCCGCCCCGCTCTGCCTGCGGCCGACATCGGGCAATCCACCATCACCCAGCACTCATCCACCCCTGCACCACCACCCCCAATCACCTGTAGCACACCCCCTCCCCCCACCTTCACATTATAGGGATATAACCTCATGCCTGGTAATGTGCAGGAAAGGGGGCCAAGTTAAATCCTTTCAGCCACCACAAGCCACGCTCCCCATGCATCCCCCGCCCCCAACACCATCAGTCACACAGCAGTATATCTGCCAGCACCCCCACCCCTCCACCATCACCCACCACTCATCCACCCCTGCACCCCCAACCACCTGTAGCACATCCCCTCCCCCCACCTTCGGAGTAAGCCTGATTTTGTTGGAGGGGGGGCGGGGGGGGGAATATAACTTCAAAATGTTGTTTTCACTCAAATTTTTAACATGTAAACCATATCTTCACATACTTGCCTTGAACAACCATCTTTACTATACATAACATTGACACCTACAATCTTACCAGCCTCCCCTATACACACTGCTCACCCACTCACAAAAGCCTGCACCCCATTCACCATCACATTCCCTTTTTTCATACTACATCTACCCACAAACAAACCAACCATTCCACCACAACTTCACCATCTACTATTCTACTCCTTCACTTTTCTGTCCAGTTTACTGGGGCGTAGCCCCTTACGACGGTGTGAAGAGCGCCCGTAGGGCGCGATGAATCACCTAGTCAGTAAATATACTCTGAGACTCAGTATTAGTGGTATAATACAGAAATACAGTTTATTGGTACAGTACATATAAATGATGTTAACAAAACAGTACGCAGTTCAAGAATGATAAGCAATATAAGAATCAATACTCAACTTATATGTGAACGTTCCTGTATATATCTTTCTCTAGCATCTATAAGGGATATTGGGGACAGATTAGTACGATGGGTATAGACAGGTTCAAAGGAGCCAGTGCACTTTAAATTTCTTCAACTGGGGGTGCTGGCTCCTCCCCTCTATGCCTCCTCCTACAGGCAGTTTTAGAAAAAAGTGCCCTCAGGAGATGATGCACATCTCTGCAAGCTTCAGAGTTTTTCTTCAATTTCTTTTAAACTTTCATTTTTTTCGGTATGCTATTTGGTCAACAGCATACCTGCACCGTGGGAGTAAGGGAGGGCCGTCACCGGCCTCTTTAGGTGCAGAGCCTCTTCCCCCACTGCAGGACCACCGTCCTGAGGGGCTATTTGTTAAGCGGGGCATGGCGCCTTGGCTGTCGCAGCCGCAGCATGCCGCACACCCCTAATGCTGCCTGAAGGTGATCATTGGTGGTGAGTACACACCGGGGACCCCGCTAGGGAGGGTCTCCCGGTTCACTGTGCGGCAGAGGCGTGGGTGAGGCGTACGGGTCCCTCCTGGGGGGGACCCGCTGTAGCAGTGCCAGATTAAGGTCCACAAGGGCCTGGAGCTGAAATTGTTGAAGGGCCTATTGTGTGCCACCACAGCGGTGTGACCAGTGCTGTGGTCGTGGGAATAGTGATGTGAGGGTGTGTCCTGTGCTGTGGGGGTGTAAAGTCATTCCAGTGGCAAGTGGCCTACAGTATGCATATATGTGCTCCTCTGTCTTTATGTGCCTAGGTCTGTATGTGCTCCTCTATGTCCACATGTGCTTATGTCTGTATATGTTCCTCAATGTCTGTATGTGCTCCTCTATGTCCACATGTGCCTATGTCTGTATGTGCTCCTCTATGTCCACATGTGCTAATGTCTGTATGTGCCTATATCTGATGTGCTCCGCTATGTGTGTATGTGCCTATATCTGATGTGCTCCGCTATGTGTGTATGTGCTCCGCTATGTCCATATGTGCCTATGTCTGTATGTGCTCCGCTATGTCTGTATGTGCCCATGTCTATATGTGCCCTCTATCAGTGGGGTACAGGATCCCGAAAGTAAAGATGTTGGCGGTCAGAATACTGACACTTTTGGTAAGTAAAGTAACCCTACCCCTTACCCTTTCCCTAACCCTCCCACAGCCTAACCCTCCCCTCATGCAGCTCAACCCTCCCCTCCAACAGCCTAATTCTAACCTCCCCTCCCGCAGCCTGACACTAACCTTCACCCTAGTGCCTAACCCTAACCTCCCCTCGCACAGCCTAACCCTAACTGCAGAGAGAGTAAGAAGTTGTAGACAGAGAGATAGAGCGGGGGAGAAGTGGGAGAGAGAGAGAGAGAGAAAGGGGGGAGAGAATGGGAAGAGAGTAAGTGGGAGAAACAGAGAGAGAGAGAGAGAGAGAGAGAGAGAGAGAGAAGGGGGAATATACAGAGAGAGAGGGGTGGGAGAAAGGTGAGAGGGAGAGAGATGATAGAGAAAAGGGAGAGGAGGGGGAGACAAAGAAAGAAGAGGGGGGAGAAAGAGAGATAAGGGGGAGACAGAGAGAGAGAGAGGGGGACAGAGAGAGAGACAGAGAAAGAAGAGGGGAGAGAGAGAACGGAACAGTGAGAGAGAGGGGAGGGAGAGGAGGAGGGGAGATATAGAGAGACAGACAGGGAAGAGGAGGAGTCAGAGAGAGAGATAGTGAAGGGGGAGACAGAACAAGAAGGGGGAGACAGAGAGAGAGAGGGAGAAGAGAGGGAGAGGAGAGAAAGGGGAGAGAGAGCTAGAGAGAGAGAAAGGGGAGAGACAAGGAGGAAGGCACAGAGAGAGAAGGGGGAGAGGTGAGAGATCGAGGGGGAGAGTGAGAAGAGAGAGAGAGAAGAGGAAAAAAGTGGAGGAGAGAGACAAAGGGGAGACAGTGAGAGTCAGAAAGGGAAAGAGAGAGGGAGAAGGGGAGAGAGAGAGGGAGAAGGGTGGGGGGGGGATACAGAGGGAAAGAGAGAAGGCGGGGAGATAAAAGGGAAGCACAGCGAGAGAAAATGGATAAAGAGTGTGATATTGCGCTCTCTATGTGACAGTGGATATCCTTCGTGGGATGTGCTGCTGGGAGAGTGGCTGCACTACAACAGTCCACTATGGATAGAACATACAAATAAAAAAGGGTGGTTGCTCCCTGTGCACTTACTTACAGGAAATAATAATACAAATAACATCCAGTGATAGTAAAAAATGGGGGGTATTAATTAATTGACAGTATTGCAATGTAGATTGCAGATGTTACTATTCACCATAGCGATAGTTAGTAGTATAAGTAACGACAAAATCTAAACAAAGGGGAAGGGGTGGCCGAAATTCCTAATACCGGTATACACAGGACAAAAACATACATGTACATACAAATACACAACAAGTATCTATTGCTCTTGTATGCTTACTTCCTGAGGTAAGATATATCCGTTTATCTGGATTGTAAATACAACAAATCCCTCCTGGGTTTCCAGTATGCAGAGGTCCTGTGTACCAATACGCTCGTCTTATACATATTAATTCCCGTACTGCGCCCTGTAATGGTGCCAAGCGGATTTTCTGTCCGTGTGCATATACCCCTGCGAGAGGTGTTTGAGTAAGGTGGAAACAAAATCCTTACCTCCTCCGAGGTTTGCTTCAAAAGGGCTGATGAAGTCACCTGTGTACAGTGGTGGATGTCCGTTCCTGGGGATGGATGCGGTATCTGCTGGCAGACTTCCCTCATAGACCGCCATGTGCGCCTCGCGGTACTGTCAGAGGATCAGTTTGATCGGTAATCAGGAAGTAAGCACACAAGAGTAAGACGCATTGAGCGCGTTTTGGTGCAATAGATACTTGTGTATTTGTACATTATGTACATGTATGTTTTTGTCCTGTGTATACCGCTATTAGGAATTTCGGCCACCCCTTCCCCTTTGCTCCATTTTTATCGTTATCCTTTTTATAATTGCTTATACTATCGCTACGTGAATAGTAACATCTGCAATCCACATTGCAATACTGTAAATTAATAAATACCCCCCATTTTTTACTATTACTGTATGTTATTTGTAGTATTATTTCCAGTAAGGAAGTGCGCTGGGAGCAACCACCATTTTTTATAGCGAGAGAAAATGGTGGAGGACACAGAGAGAGAAGGGGGTGACAGAAAGAGAAGGGTGGAGACAGAGAGAGAGTGAGCAGGGGGACAGAGAGCGAAGGGTGGGAGACAGAGAGCGAGAAAGGAGAGACCGAGAGAGAGAGAGAGAGAAGTGGGGAAACACAGATAGAGAAAGTGGAAGACACAGACAGAGAGAGAGAAGGTGGAAGACACAGAGGGGTCAATTCAATACTGCGGGGATTGAATAGAGGCAGGAAATAGCTCCCGGGGCTATTCAGTTTAGCGCGATGCTAAGTTGGGAAAGGCCGGTTCTCACTGACTAAACATGGTGTTTTGTTGCGAGAACCGGCATTCTCCGACATAAATGCCCGGCACAATGCTGTTTCTGCTGCGCTAAGGACAGAAATCAGCATTGCACCTGCACTTTTGTCGGATCTCTTCTCACTCCAGAGGGGTGTAGGAAGAAATCCTGTTGTCGGCTGTCACTGCGCGTGGAATTGAATAGCTCCGGGAGCTAATTCCCGGTGATATTCAATCCGCACAGAACTGAATTGACCTCAGAGAAAGAGCAGGGGGGGGGGGGGTGAGAGGGAGAGACAGAGGGAGAAGGGGGAGACAGAGAGAGAAGGGTTAGAGAGAGAGGGGGCAGAGAGAGAAGGGGGAGTGAGAGAGAGAGGGTGGAGACAGAGAGAGAGGGGGCAAAGAGAGAGCGAGAAGGGGGGAGACAGAGAGAGAGAAGGGGGAGACAGAGAGCGAGAGGAGAGAGAGAGGGGTGGTCTTCAGTATGCCGACTGTCGGGATCCCGGCGCACAGTATACCGTCGCCGGAATCCCGACAGCCGACATACCGACACTTTTTCTCCCTTTTGGGGGTCCACGACCCCCCTGGAGGGAGAATAAAATAGCGTGGCGTGCGTAGCGCGCCACCATGCCCACAGCCTGGTTAGAGCAGCGAGCCCTCAAGGGGCTCATTTGCGCTCGCCACGCTGTCGGTATGCCGGTGGTCGGGCGCCGGTATGCTGGTCACCGGGAGCCCGGCCGCCGGCATAAGATACTACACCCTAGAGAGAGAAGGGGGGAGACAGAGAGAGAGAGAGGTGGGGGGGGAGACAGAACGAGAGAAGGGGGGAGACAGTGAATGGGTTGAGACAGCCATCCCCTAAATCCACCCCCCCCCCACCCACACACACACACACACCTACAGGCGGCACTTCGTACCTTCCTCAGCAGCGGGTCCCCGTCATTAGCAGCAGCAGCAGCGGCAGGTCCCGTCTTTAGCTCCGGCTGGCGCGGGTCCCCACCATTTGGATGTGGCGCCTGTAAACCCCTGCATCAGCAGCGTACCAAGGGGAGAGAGTGAGAGGAAGGGAAGGAACTGTGAGTGGAGGGGAGGAGCTGGACCATCTTGGCCAGCGCCGCGGCCAACCTCCCTCTTGACACTGGATCCGCACAGAGGCGCAGGGAGTGCGCACCACTCCCTGCACTAGCAAGGAGGTCACGGTGTATGAGTGAACGGTGGGTTGGAGGGAAGTGAGTGGGCGGGGCTTTCGGCCTCCACTGATGGTGACAAAATAAAAAATAAACATTTTTCTTGTCACCAAAGTTTTCTAGCACCGTCTGGGCCTATTTTCATGGGGGGCCTGGAGCTGCAGCTCCACCCGCCCCATTGTTAATCCGGCCCTGCGCTGTAGCCCCTGCATGAGACTAGCGAACGGTTCTTGTGCCAAACATTTATGTGAGGCTACAACACTTTGGGGAGACATGGCCAGTATAAATATTATACAGTAGCTCCGGCACCATTGTGGGGGACAGAGCTACATCGGGGTGGGCTCAGTGGCATTTTGGTGCCTTCCACTGCATAAGCAGCAGCAGCCTTATACAGCTCCTCCATAACGGTCACACACTAAATCACTGGTACCGGGTGTAGAGGGGGAGAACCGCTATATTGTGCACAGTATATCATTCCTCTGAGGGAATTTTTATAAGACAGTCTCAATGTTTTATATATATATATATATATATATATATATATATATATATAATGCTGACAGCCTCACTGTGGCTGCGCAGCGTTGGGTGCGCTGGTGTGTCTTCTCTCACATGCAATAGGGCAGGCTTGTATTGTATTTCAGGCTGTGTTGTATGTGTATTGTATCTGTTTTTCTTGTTCACAATGGTAAAACAGAAGTTATGCAGTGTATGTAATGCTAGATTCTCCCCTATCTCATCTGGCTCCATATCATGTGAGCAGTGTCGGGAAGAGTCAAGAGCCCTCCTGGCTGGGGGCTATCAAAACCATGATATCTGATATGTCATCTCAACTCACGGTACTCCCTGCTCTGGGCTCCTTTACAGTAAAAGACCCGGGAGATAGGTAAATTGAGACCACTCTAAAATCTATTTACACTGCCGCAGGTGTAGCTCATGACTGGTCATTGCAGGTTGCTGGATGACACATGCAATTCATTTCTGGGCAACTCAAATTCCGGAAGGTCATTCGGGTAATATGACCTTAGTTACTACTGTAACTTTTCTAAAACACTTTCAGGTCACGGCAAGAGTCCTCTGTGACTCCCTTAAAGAGATTGGCAATATTAATGCTAGGACCACTGCTATGGCTGTGTCAGCATGTAGAGCCATGTGGTAGCGTCAGTGGATTGCAGACGCTAACTCCAAACGTAATGTGGAATCTCTTCCCTTCACAGGTGAATGGCTCTTCGGAGGTGAATTGGAGGCATGGATCTCCAAAGCTACTGCGGGGAAATCCATGTTTCTCCCCTTGGGGGATCCGCCTGCTATACGAACCTACCCGGGACCGTATACTCAGTCCTTTCGGTCCTCCAGATTTCGATCTAGAGCCAGGGGTGCCTCCAACACAACTAGAGACACCAGAGGTAAACCTAAGAAACCAGCTGTTGCCGACTCCTAGGAACAGAGCACCAGTTCAGCTTCCACAAAGACTTAAGCATGACAGTGCCCACCCACCCCGAGGGGATCTCATGATGGGAGTTCGGTTATGTCATACATACATACACATTTGGGACAGTTCCTGCCAGGATGCCTGGGTAAGGGACTTTATCTCTCAGGGTTACAAGCTGGAATTCAACGGTGCTCCTCCCAAACAATTTTTCAAATCAAACTTGCCAGCTTTGGAAAATATGCGTGTTACGCTACTACTGGCCATTGACAAGTTGGTCCAGTTCCAGGTCGTTGTTCCAGTACCCCTGCAACAGCAAGTCCAAGGATACTACTCCAGTCTGTTTGTAGTGCCAAAACCAGACCCATTTTTAATCTGAAGTCCTTGAATCCTTACCTGAAGGTTTTAAAATTCAAGATGGAATCTTTAAGTGCGGTGATCGCAGGCCTGGAACCACAGGAATTCCTGGTGTCCCTGGATATCAAGGATGCTTACCTCCATATCCCAATTTGGCCTCCTCATCAGCCCTATCTGCGGTTCGCCCTGCTGAACGATCACTGCCAGTTCCAGGCGTTACCCTTTGGCCTATCTACAGCTCCGAGTGCTTTCACGAAGGTAATGACAGAAATGATGTTTCAGCTTAGAGTCAAGGGGGTCAATATAGTCCCTTACCTGGATGAACTCCTGATAAAAGAGAGTTCCAGGGAGCTTCTACTGCTCCATATAGATCGCACTATACAACTTCTGTCTCACCACGGGTAGATCCTCAATCTGCAGAAGTCCTATCTGGAGCCATCTCAGCGGCTCCTGTTACTGGGCATGCTACTGGATACTGTAGCACAGAGAGTATTCCTCCCAGAGGACAAAGTGAGAACACTTCAAGAAATGGTTCTTATGGTTCTCAGACCTGCTCGAGTATCCATTCATCTTTGCATAAAACTGTTGGGAAAGATGGTGGCCTAGTACGAGGCAAAACAGTTCGGAAGGTTCCATGCCAGACCCTTCCAATTGGATATCCTGAACAAATGGTCCGGGTTCACACCTTCAGATGCACCGGATGATTCGGCTGTCACCCCAGGCCAGGATTGCACTCCTGTGGTGGCTACAGTCTTCCAACCTGCTGGAGGGTCGACGCTTCGGGATTCAGGATTGGATCCTCTTCACGACAGATGCGAGTCTGAGAGGATGGGGAGCTGTCACCCAGGGGGTGCAGTTCCAGGGCAGGTGGTCTGACCAAGAGGCCCTACTTCCAATCAATATCCTGGAACTTTGGACTATCTACAATGCTCTGATTCAGGCCTCCCCTCTACTCCGAGATCAGGTGATCCAGGTTCAGTCGGACAACGCCACAGCGGTGGCGTACATCAATCAACAAGGAGGGACAAAAAGCAGGGCCTGCATATGAGAAGTGTCAAGAATACTCCTCTGGTTGGAAAAAAATGCAAGAGCACTGTCCGCAATCTATCTACAATGCTCTGATTCAGGCCTCCCCTCTACTCCAGGATCAGGTGATCCAGGTTCAGGCGGACAACGCCACAGCGGTGGCATACATCAATCAACAAGGAGGGACAAAAAGCAGGGCCTGCATACGAGAAGTGTCAAGAATACTCCTCTGGTTGGAAATAAATGCAAGAGAACTGGATGTGGACAACTGGGAAGCGGACTTCGTGAGTCGTCATGATCTCCACCCAGGGGAATGGGACTACACCCTCAGGTGTTTCAACAGATCGTCGACAGGTGGGGATGCCCACAGATCGACATGATGGCATCTCACCTCAACAAGAAGCTTTGCTGCTATTATTCACGAACCAGAGACCCTCAGGCAAGCGCAGTGGTTGTGCTGACATCGCCTTGGCCTCACCAGCTGGTCTACCTATTTCCTCCGGTTCCACTGATCCCAAGGGTGCTCAAGCGGATCAGGCATCAAGATGTGCAAGCAATCTTGATTGACCCCAGATTGGCCCCAAAGAGCATGGTACGCGGCTCTTCTGGACACATCCGTGGAAGACCCCTGGCCTCTGCCAAAGAAGGGATCTTCTTCAGCAAGGACCATTCATCTACCCGGACTTACGGTGACTTCGTTTGTCGGCATGGAAGTTGAGCGGAACATCCTAGCTCATAAAGGGCTTTCCAAAAAGATCATTGCCACTATGGTGCAAGCCAGGAAACCTGTGAAGTCAAAACACTATCATAATATCTGGCGAAGATATGTCTCTTGGTGCGAGGAATGCACATATCCCTCTGCAGAATTCCACTTGGGAAGATTCCTTCATTTCCTGCAGGCTGGGGTGGATAAGGGTTTACGTCTTGGATCCATTAAGGTCCAGATTTCAGTTCTTTCCATCTTCTTTCAGAAGAAGTTGGCTATCTTGCCAGAAGTTCAGACCTTCTTGCAAGGGGTTCTTCACATTCAACCTCCGTTTGTGCCACCTACGGCACCTTGGGATTTGGATGTGGTGTTACGTTTTCTACAGTCCTCCTGGTTTGAGCCTCTGCTGACAATAGTAGACAAGTACCTCACGTCGAAGACGGTGATGTTACTGGCCCTGGCTTCTGCTAGACGTGTCTCAGAATTAGGGGCCTTATCGTGTAAAAGTACCTACTTGGTCTTTTATGAAAACAGAGCGGAGCTCAGGACAAGACAGCAGTTCCTGCCGAAGGATTCCTTGTTCGTGCTGTATGATACGCAGAAAAAGAGTTGCCCTGCTTCAAAGCAGTCTATTGCTCATTGAATTAGGCTTACTATCCAACAGGCCTATGTGTTGGCAGTCTTACCTGCTCCACAGTCTCTGAAAGCCCACTCTACGAGATCCGTGGGGTCTTCCTGGGTGGCTGCCCGTGGAGTCTCGGCCCTACAACTATGCCAAGCTGCTACCTGGTCGGGGAAGAACACCTTTGTGAAGTTCTACCAATTTGATACCCTGGCCAAAGAGGTTACCCAGTTTGGGCATGAGGTGCTGTAGATGTCTCCGCACGTTCCCGCCTGTTCTGGAAGCTTTGGGACATCCCCATCGTACTAATCTGTCCCCAATATCCCTTATGGATGCTAGAGAAAATAGGATTTTAAATACCTACCGGTAAATCCTTTTCTCATAGTCCATAAGGGATAATGGGCCCCCGCCTCTGTGCGGTGACTTTCTGCAGGTTTTCTGTTATGTGTTACCTATTCAGATATTGCTGTTTGTGTTGCCAGCCGTTGCTGGCCTGGTTAGGTTATGGTGTGCTGGTGTGTAAATCTCACCACACTTATTGTTGTTATGTTCCTTCTCTCAAGTATCTCTCCTTCGGGCAATGTTTTACCTATAACTGCCTGTAGGAGGGGGCATATAGGGGAGGAGCCAGCACACCCAGTTGATGAAATTTAAAGTGCACTGGCTCTTTTGGACCTGTCTATACCCATCATACTAAGCTGTCTCCAATTCCCTTATGGACCACAAGAAAAGGATTTACCAGTAGGTATTTAAAACCCTATTTTCATGTCTTCAGTCATCTGAGGGGAACCCTTCATCGAATGATGCTCAGAATCGATGGCCAATCTCACCACAGACATGCTAATCACAGACACATATGTCGCATGGCTCTGTCTTAGTCAAATACCAACTAAACAGAGTGAATACTTACTTCATATGTTATAGTTTCTGGATACAGCACTATTTCCTATATTCTGGGTTTAGCTGGTATCTGGACCCTAATGATTAATGTCCCCACTCTATGTTATATATAACACCATGACTTCCTGCTTATCTTCAAGATCTGTTCAATGCTGCAAGTATGGCGGTATGGGGCGGTATGGTGTACCGGTAAGAAATTCCCAGCCGGTACGCCGTACCGCCAGGCCGTCCACCATACCTGCATCCTGCTGCCTGCTGTGTGAGGGGAGGAGAGCTCAGTGCAGCACCTGCCCCTCAATTCTCTGTTATGTCCTGCGGTCTCCAGCGGCTGTGGCGGCGGGGAGGAAATCTCAATAAGGCACCGGTTTGCTAGCCAATCAGAGCTCATGGACCAGCAGCCACGGCTCCTGATTGGCTTCCGGTCAGCGAGCTCTGATTGGCTAATGAACTGGTGCCTCATTTGAGTTACCCGCTGCCAGAGCTGCGGAGACCGCACTTCAAGAGCATTTAGGGGCAGGAGAAGCGCTGCGCTCTCCTCCCCTTACATAGCAGCCAGCGTGATTCAGCAACCGAGGCAGCGGTGAGCAGGGGGGGGGGGGGGGCACTCTGGGACAATGTATATCTGCCACTGTGGGGCAATGTATATCTGGCACTGTAGAGGCATTTGTGTATCTGGCCCTGTGGGGGCATTTGTGTATCTGGCACTGGGGAGCATTTGTATATCTGGCACTGGGGCAATGTATATCTGGCACTGTGGGGGGCATTTGTGTATCTGTCACTGTGGGGCAATGTATATCTGACACTGTGGGGGGCATTTGTGTATCTGCCACTGTGGGGCAATGTATATCTGACACTGTGGGGGCATTTGTGTATCTGGCACTGTGGGGCAATGTATATCTGGCACTGTGGGGACATTTGTGTATCTGACACTATGGGGGCATTTGTGTATCTGGCACTGTGGGGCAATATATATCTGGCACTGTGGGGGCATTTGTGAATTGGGCACTGTGGGGCATTTTATATCTGGCACTGTGGGGGCATTTGTGTATCTGGCACTGTGGGGCAATGTGTATCTGGCACTGTGGGGGTATTTGTGTATCTGGCACTGTGGGCATATTTGTTATCTGGCACTGTGGGGGCATTTGTGTATCTGGCACTCTGGGACAATGTATATCTGGCACTGTGGGGGCATTTGTGTATCTGGCACTGTGGGGGCATTTGTGTTTCTGGCACTGTGGGGGCATTTGTGTATCTGGCACTCTGGGGCAATGTATATCTGGCACTGTGGGGCAACGTGCATCTGGGACTTTTGGGGTCATATGTGTATCTGGGACCCCCCATTTGTGTATCACACGCCCATTTTCATTGGCCACACCCATTTTTTCGGCGCACGCACACACTACCTATAACACATTTTTTCTACTTGTACTACTGGGTCTGTTATACGTGATCTTCTCAGGGCCACACACATAAATCTATGTGCCATGCAGAAAATACTGTCATTATAAAACTAGTAACAATTAGACATTGCTGTGTATATATAGACTTACCATACCATCGCTTTAAACTAGAATGCTCATGGATTACACAGGTTCTGTGGCTGTTTAAAACCAAGTGAAATGCTGGCTAGAAGTCAGCCAGCAACAGATCCTGTGTAATTCATTAGTATTCCAGTTTAAAGGGATAGTATGGTAAGCCTATTTATATGCTGTAGTAATACAACTTAATATGAATATCAAGGCCCTATTGCATACTTACCGACTTTCTGGCTGCTCTCTTCGGGAGAGAGCAGCCAGGTTGGCTCAGCGGGGGGGTGGGGGGGGGGGGGCGGGGCAGGGCAATGATGAGCAGAAGGGGTAGGTGGGGACGGAGCAGAGGTGGGTGGAGGTGGGGCATGGGCGTGGTTGCGGTGTCATGTAATTTAAGCCACGCCCCCGCTCTGTAATGCCGATATTACCGGCATTATGATGCACGGGGCGTGGCTATGATGACGCAATTCAACAAGAATCGCGTCATCGACTGCCCTGACCGCCCACTTGGGACTACATAAATCGGTAGACTTGCCTACTCTTCCGGGGGGGGGGGGTTGGCCAGGAGGGTCACCCAATTTTCGGGAGCCTCCCGGTCATTCTGGGAGAGTAGGCAAGTATGCCCTATTGTGAGAAGTAGAGTAGCAGGTGCTATGGTACTACATAAAGACAACAGTCAAAAATTTCATAATCTACACCTTTAAAATTAGTGATGTGCACCGTACATTTTTCGGGTTTTGTGTTTTGGTTTTGGATTCGGTTCCGCGGCCGTGTTTTGGATTCGGACGCGTTTTGGCAAAACCTCACCGAAATTTTTTTGTCGGATTCGGGTGTGTTTTGGATTCGGGTGTTTTTTTCAAAAAACCCTAAAAAACAGCTTAAATCATAGAATTTGGGGGTCATTTTGATCCCATAGTATTATTAACCTCAATAACAATAATTTCCACTCATTTCCAGTCTATTCTGAATACCTCACACCTCACAATATTATTTTTAGTCCTAAAATTTGCACCGAGGTCGCTGGATGGCTAAGCTAAGCTGTGTCCGACACAAACACCTGGCCCATCTAGGAGTGGCACTGCAGTGTCAGGCATGATGGCACTTCAAAAAAATTATCCCCAAACAGCACATGATGCAAAGAAAAAAAGAGGTGCACCAAGGTCGCTGTGTGACTAAGCTAAGCGACACAAGTGGCCGACACAAACACCTGGCCCATCTAGGAGTGGCACTGCAGTGTCAGGCACGATGGCCCTTCAAAAAAATTGTCCCCAAACAGCACATGATGCAAAGAAAAAAAGAGGCGCACCAAGGTCGCTGTGTGACTAAGCTAAGCGACACAAGTGGCCGACACAAAGACCTGGCCCATCTAGGAGTGGCACTGCAGTGTCAGGCAGGATGGCACTTCAAAAAAATTGTCCCCAAACAGCACATGATGCAAAGAAAAATGAAAGAAAAAAGAGGTGCAAGATGGAATTGTCCTTGGGTCCTCCCACCCACCCTTATGTTGTATAAACAGGACATGCACACTTTAACGAACCCATCATTTCAGCGACAGGGTCTGCCACACGACTGTGACTGAAATGACTGGTTGGTTTGGGCCCCCACCAAAAAAAGAAGCAATCAATCTCTCCTTGCACAAACTGGCTCTACAGAGGCAAGATGTCCAACTCATCATCATCCTCCGATTCCTCACCCCTTTCACTGTGTACATCCCCCTCCTCACAGATTATTAATTTGTCCCCACTGGAATCCACCATCTCAGGTCCCTGTGTACTTTGTGGAGGCAATTGCTGCTGGTGAATGTCTCCACGGAGGAATTGATTATAATTCATTTTGATGAACATCATCTTCTCCACATTTTCTGGAAGTAACCTCGTACGCCGATTGCTGACAAGGTGAGCGGCTGCACTAAACACTCTTTCGGAGTACACACTGGAGGGAGGGCAACTTAGGTAGAATAAAGCCAGTTTGTGCAAGGGCCTCCAAATTGCCTCTTTTTCCTGCCAGTATAAGTACGGACTGTGTGACGTGCCTACTTGGATGCGGTCACTCATATAATCCTCCACCATTCTTTCAATGGTGAGAGAATCATATGAAGTGACAGTAGACGACATGTCAGTAATCGTTGGCAGGTCCTTCAGTCCGGACCAGATGTCAGCACTCGCTCCAGACTGCCCTGCATCACCGCCAGCGGGTGGGCTCGGAATTCTTAGCCTTTTCCTCGCACCCCCAGTTGCGGGAGAATGTGAAGGAGGAGATGTTGACGGGTCACGTTCCGCTTGACTTGACAATTTTCTCACCAGCAGGTCTTTGAACCTCTGCAGACTTGTGTCTGCCGGAAAGAGAGATACAACGTAGGTTTTAAATCTAGGATCGAGCACGGTGGCCAAAATGTAGTGCTCTGATTTCAACAGATTGACCACCCGTGAATCCTGGTTAAGCGAATTAAGGGCTCCATCCACAAGTCCCACATGCCTAGCGGAATCGCTCTGTTTTAGCTCCTCCTTCAATGTCTCCAGCTTCTTCTGCAAAAGCCTGATGAGGGGAATGACCTGACTCAGGCTGGCAGTGTCTGAACTGACTTCACGTGTGGCAAGTTCAAAGGGTTGCAGAACCTTGCACAACGTTGAAATCATTCTCCACTGCGCTTGAGTCAGGTGCATTCTCCCTTCTTTGCCTATATCGTAGGCAGATGTATAGGTTGAATGGCCTTTTGCTGCTCCTCCATCCTCTGAAGCATATAGAGGGTTGAATTCCACCTCGTTACCACCTCTTGCTTCAGATGATGGCAGTGCAGGTTCAGGATTGTGTGGTGGTGCTCCAGTCTTCTGTACGCGGTGGCTGAATGCCGAAAGTGGCCCGCAATTCTTCGGGCCACCGACAGCATCTCTTGCACGCACCTGTCGTTTTTTAAATAATTCTGCACCACCAAATTCAATGTATGTGCAAAACATGGGACGTGCTGGAATTTGCCCAGATGTAATGCACGCACAATATTGGTGGCGTTGTCCGATGTCACAAATCCCCAGGAGAGTCCAATTGGGGTAAGCCATTCTGCGATGATCTTCCTCAGTTTCCGTAAGAGGTTGTCAGCTGTGTGCCTCTTCTGGAAAGCGGTGATACAAAGCGTAGCCTGCCTAGGAACGAGTTGGCATTTGCGAGATGCTGCTACTGGTGCCGCCGCTGCTGTTCTTGCTGCGGGAGGCAATACATCTACCCAGTGGGCTGTCACAGTCATATAGTCCTGAGTCTGCCCTGCTCCACTTGTCCACATGTCCGTGGTTAAGTGGACATTGGGTACAACTGCATTTTTAGGACACTGGTGAGTCTTTTTCTGAGGTCTGTGTACATTTTCGGTATCGCCTGCCTAGAGAAATGGAACCTAGATGGTATTTGGTACCGGGGACACAGTACCTCAATCAAGTCTCTAGTTGCCTCTGAATTAACGGTGGGTACCGGAACCACGTTTCTCACCGCCCAGGCTGCCAAGGCCTGAGTTATCTGCTTTGCAGCAGGATGACTGCTGTGATATTTCATCTTCCTCGCAAAGGACTGTTGGACAGTCAATTGCTTACTGGAAGTAGTACAAGTGGTCTTCCGACTTCCCCTCTGGGATGACGATCGACTCCCAGCAGCTACAACAGCAGCGCCAGCAGCAGTAGGCATTACACTCAAGGATGCATCGGAGGAATCCCAGGCAGGAGAGGACTCGTCAGACTTGCCAGTGACATGGCCTGCAGGACTATTGGCTTTCCTGGGTAAGGAGGAAATTGACACTGAGGGAGTTGGTGGTGTGGTTTGCAGGAGCTTGGTTACAAGAGGAAGGGATTTAGTGGTCAGTGGACTGCTTCCGCTGTCACCCAAAGTTTTTGAACTTGTCACTGACTTATGATGAATGCGCTGCTGGTGACGTATAAGGGAGGATGTTCCGAGGTGGTTAACGTCCTTACCCCTACTTATTACAGCTTGACAAAGGCAACACATGGCTTGACACCTGTTGTCCGCATTTGTGTTGAAATAATTCCACACCGAAGAGCTGATTTTTTTTGTATTTTGACCAGGCATGTCAATGGCCATATTCGTCCCACGGACAACAGGTGTCTCCCCGGGTGCCTGACTTAAACAAACCACCTCACCATCAGAATCCTCCTTGTCAATTTCCTCCCCAGCGCCAGCAACACCCATATCCTCATCCTGGTGTACTTCAACAGTGACATCTTCAATTTGACTATCAGGAACTGGACTGCGGGTGCTCCTTCCAGCACTTGCAGGGGGCGTGCAAATGGTGGAAGGCGCAAGCTCTTCCCGTCCAGTGTTGGGAAGGTCAGGCATCGCAACCGACACAATTGGACTCTCCTTGGGGATTTGTGATTTAGAAGAACGCACAGTTCTTTGCTGTGCTTTTGCCAGCTTAAGTCTTTTCTTTTTTCTAGCGAGAGGATGAGTGCTTCCATCCTCATGTGAAGCTGAACCACTAGCCATGAACATAGGCCAGGGCTTCAGCCGTTCCTTGCCACTCCGTGTCGTAAATGGCATATTGGCAAGTTTACGCTTCTCCTCAGACGCTTTTAGTTTTGATTTTTGGGTCATTTTACTGAACTTTTGTTTTTTGGATTTTACATGCTCTCTACTATGACATTGGGCATCGGCCTTGGCAGACGACGTTGATGGCATTTCATCGTCTCGGCCATGACTAGTGGCAGCAGCTTCAGCATGAGGTGGAAGTGGATCTTGATCTTTCCCTATTTTAACCTCCACATTTTTGTTCTCCATATTTTAATGTGTGGAATTATATGCCAGTATCAATAGCAATGGCCTACTACTATATATACTGCGCACAACTAAAATGCACCACAGGTATAGAATGTAGATGGATAGTATACTTAATGACGACACAGAGGTAGGTACAGCAGTGGCCTTCCGTACCGTACTGCTATATATAGTATACTGGTGGTCACTGTGTCAGCAAACTGCAAAACTAAAATGCACCACAGGTATAGAATGTAGATGGATAGTATACTTAATGACGACACAGAGGTAGGTACAGCAGTGGCCTTCCGTACCGTACTGCTATATATAGTATACTGGTGATCACTGTGTCAGCAAACTGCAAAACTAAAATGCACCACAGGTATAGAATGTAGATGGATAGTATACTTAATGACGACACAGAGGTAGGTACAGCAGTGGCCTTCCATACCGTACTGCTATATATAGTATACTGGTGGTCACTGTGTCAGCAAAACTCTGCACTGTACTCCTCCTATATAATATTATACTGGTGGTCCCGACTCCCCAGTCCCCACAATAAAGCAGCACACTGAGCACAGATATGGAGTGTTTTTCAGGCAGACAACGTATAATGGTGGTCACTGTCAGCAAAACTTTGCACTGTACTCCTCCTATATAATATTAATTATACTGGTGGTCCCCAGTCCCCACATTAAAATAAAGCAGCACACTGAGCACAGATATGGAGTGTTTTTCAGGCAGACAACGTATACTGGTGGTCACTGTCAGCAAAACTCTGCACTGTACTCCTGCTATATAATACAGCTGCTCCCCAGTCCCCACAATTAAGCAGTGTGAGCACAGATATATGCAGCACACTGAGCACAGATATGGAGCGTTTTTTTTCAGGCAGAGAACGGATAACTGGTGGTCACTGATCAGCAAAACTCTGCACTGTACTCCTCCTATATTATACAGCTGCTCCCCAGTCCTCCTCACAATGAATTAAGCAATAATGCACAATCAAATTCAACAATAACGGAGAGGACGCCTGCCACGTCCTCTCCCTAACATTTGCAATGCACGAGTGAAAATGGCGGCGACGCGCAGCTGCTTATATAGAATCCGAATCTCGCAAGAATCCGACAGCGGGATGATGACGTTCGGGCGCGCTTGGGTTACCCGAGCCATACGGGAGAATCCGAGTATGGCTCGGACCCGTGTAAAAAGGGTGAAGTTTGGGGGGGGGGGTTCGGTTTCCGTGAAACCGAACCCGCTCATCACTATTTAAAATGTGACATAATTTTATTTACCCTTAACTCTATGGTGTATTTCCAAATTGTTGGCACGTGTCTGCACTCTGTACATATTCAGGAACAATTTTCTAATTAGCTTTGATGCAGACACTAGGCAGCAATAGACTGTGTTAGACAACACTTGACTCATTCATACTTTCTCTTTACTCATTACACAGAAGATGAAGAGGAGGAAGAGGAAGCAGGAGAAGGTGAGGATGCTGAGGACGTTCATACGGAGTCTTCTGGTGAAGAGGACCCATCAGAGCAAATGACTCCTAATCCTCTGTCTACACCTGAGACCACAACAACAACCACAAGCTCCACTGAGGAACAAACCCAATCTGAGGCAGCAGATCTGCCAGATCACAGTTCCCCCGTCCCACAAGTAATTTAAACAGTGTAAAACTAATAATGTAATTGTTTATTTCTGTTTCTCAATTATTACTGCATTATTAAACGTACTAAGATTTCAGTGGCTCTACCTATGAAATGCTAGTTAAAACTATTAAATAACAAGAAATACAGTATACTGTGATGTTTCATGTACAGTAAGGGAATGGAAATAACTAACATTTAGGAAACAATATTAGAAGAGAAATTAGGAAACAATATTAGAAGAGAAGTGTAAAATGGATCAGTGCCTCAACACAATCATTATATGTTTAAAAATATTATCTTCAACAATTTGAGTTGACATAAAGCTTTTTGCAAAGTCTTGTTGAGTAGGCAAATGCAATTTCTCTGCAGCAAATGGTGCCATGCACAATGTTATTGTACTGTCATTTAGCATAATAAACTAATAATAATAATGAGCAGCAGTGGCGGATTTAACCTATGACCCAGGACTGCAGCCCCCTCTCTGCCTTCCGGGCAGTCCTAGCTGGTTTCTATGGACTGCAGCTGATGCCGTCCATTTAAGTCGGGGTGTTTTGCACATGCGCAGTACCGTTGCCTCTACTGCACATGAGCTGGTCCCGGCGTCTTTCAACTACATTAAACAGGTGCTGGGGGCAGCCGGCGGTGGGGACAAAGTGACCCGGCAACCCCCTTCTCCGCCACGGTAAGAGCCACCACTGATGAACAGTAAAAGTGTTCTTTATTAGTTAATGTTCTTATACTGCAAACTGGGGTGGATTAATGGGGGGTGACAGAGGTGGTTGCCCATGGGCCCCCACACATGGGGGGCCCATAGAGGGTCAGTTTGACCCAGTAATTGGCAGGGGCTGCCACAGCTCAATGTTCTGCATGCACTGATTGCATACAGCTCAGAGATGGGGTTTGAGGGTAGGTGCACTGTGCAGCATACAGGGGGTGTGCTGTGGCCATACTAGAGTAGGCAAGGGAAGGGGCAATTTTATTGGAAGGGGACCTTACAACTTAGTTGCCCCTGGGGTCCCTCAAACCGTAGTCTGGCCCTGACAGCAAACCAGAAATCTGCAATCATAATTGTCATCCATTAGAATTAAAAAGTATAAATATCAATCAAGGTATGTAACCCCAGTGATCAATGAAACTAAAGGGCCCTACACACTGGCAGATAAAACAGAACAATATGAACGTTCTCGTTCATTAATGAACAAGAACTCGTTCATATCGTTCTGTGTGTAGACACCAACGATGAACGATGCGCGGCACCGCGCTCGTTCATCGTTGGTGCCACGTCGCTTATGCATGCAGGCCAATATGCACAATCTCGTCCATATTAGCATGCAGTGCTATGGAGCCGGGTGATGGGGGGAGTGAAGAAACTTCACTCCCCCGTCACTGCCTCCCCTGCCGCCGGGTCGCCCGTCGGCCATATCCGCCGTCGGGCAGCTCGGCGGCGGATCGACAAATGTGTAGGGCCCTTTAGAAACATAGAATTTTGGAAGCAGATAAAAACCACTTGGCCCACGTGCCCTTAACATATGTACATGCCCACACTTACACACTAGGGTTCATTTTTTGTCGGGAACCAGTTAACCTACCAGTACTGCATATTTCTGGATTGTAAGAAGAAACCCATGCAAGCATGGGGAGAATATACAAATTCCACACAGTTAGGGCCATGAACCCATGACAGCACCTACTGTGAAGCAGTAATCCTAACCATTACACCATCTG
Organism: Pseudophryne corroboree; assembly: GCF_028390025.1. NCBI lineage: Eukaryota > Metazoa > Chordata > Amphibia > Anura > Myobatrachidae > Pseudophryne > Pseudophryne corroboree. Next base: position 692,594,771 of record NC_086448.1, read on the forward strand.
TACTGCCCAATGAATGCGTCTTTTTCAAAAGTCAATGCAGGTAATGGAGAGGCTTGATCATTTTAGCTAATCATGCTGTGCTTTGTAGGATTCAGCAAAACAATTTGTAGTTTGATAGGATTATACAAGGGACTGATATGTGTCTATAACGAAGCAAGTTAGGGTGACAGTTATCAAACCTTCTAAAGAGGACAAGTGGGGGTGTTGCCTATAGCAACCAATCAGATTCTAGCTATCATTTAACTGGTACATTCTATAGAGTGGTGTGGTAACTCAAATCTGATTGGTTGTTATGGGCAACACCTTCACTTGTCCTGTATAGAAGGTATGAGTGAGGCAACTGCAAGCAGCAACAGTTGGAGGCAACACAGTATATTCATTTTACCTATTTTATCCATTGAAAAGTCTTAATAATTGGTTTTCACTTTCATCAAGGATCTAATGCTTAAAAATGAAAATGTTTCTGAAGCGCCCATCAGTTATGCACAAATACTTACCGTAGTTACTACAAGGGATGAGCTACAGAATAGCTAGAATCACATCCTACAGAGATCCATACCAATATTTTGTGTAAAGAGTATTTGTCGCTTGTTTCAGTTTTACAGAACGAAATGACCTTTATTGTGTCTGTAAATTTTGACTATTTGCTGTTTTGTTATAACGTTTATTTCCGCATGTCTCTTAAACAGCCATGCCTAACAGCTGCTCAAACTTGATGGTGTGAATGACATTAATGATGGAAGGAACATTACTGAACTGGCATTAATTAATTAGTAATCATTATCATTTGTGAATAACCTAATTCATGTTTGTCCTGGACAGCTTATGAATATTAATATTTTACTGTGAAATGTGCAAACTTTGATTCTCTTTCCTGTACAGAAGCAAAATGACAGATTAACCATCAGACAGTTTGGGGTTGATGCTGAGTTTGACGTATCCCGTATGCGTACCATTAAATAGGCAAATTAGCTCTAAACGGAGAAGTTATCGTTACTGCTTATATGGAAGCAGCAGCGATAGCAGTAATATGGTAATGCAGCACGCCTCCTGCATGCATTGCTGATCTGAGCTGCGTTCTAGGATCATACGTGACACTATCGATAGGCTGCCTGGCCCATGGGGTCGTGCAAGCTGGCCGACAGCAAAAACACACCTCCATTTATGGAAATGGAGGCTGTCGGCTCCGCCAAGCAAATTCAGACTGTCAATTACTGACAGCCTGAAGCCGTAGTGTGACAGACGTCATAGCTCCACATCGCACATGCACAGTATGGGTCCAGCGCATGCACAAATGATCAAACATTGAGACTTTGCTGAAGTTAATGAATCAGGCCCCTTATGCCCAGGAAACAAGTAGGTTACATACCTGCCTTTGAAGATTTACATAATCTGACACAACAGCATTAGACGTGCAGGGACAGGACAGGGAAGTGCCCATACATCAGGCAGATATCGGGACAATTCCCCCATTCTGCCAATGCCTGGGTTAGGGGATTCGGGAAATCCAACATGTTGGAAATCCTCAATTTGACCATTTCAACCAACAAATGTTTGGAATCAGCAAGTCTGGGATTTTTAACTTCCTGTATTTTTGCAGAATGGGGAATTGTTAAAAACATGTGGATAAGTGTATGTGACATATGCTGAATACCTGATATAAACTCATAGGGGCGTGAATATTTCTGCCTGTAGCTTTCAGAGTGTATCAAAGTAATTTACACTGTAAATGTATCCAAGTCAGCATCAGGGGTTTGTTCTGGGAGAGTATTATATATGATTCTTCAGTCTTCCAGTTGTGGTATCAGCATAATACATCATGGCAAGAATCTTTCAAATAAATAAGTCTCCATTACTCACAAAAATAATGTGTTATTTGTTCATTCCATTAGTAGGATTGCACGTGTAGTAATAAACTGGGGAAAGTCGGTGGTTTAATCATTAATTAAAAGCTAAGTACCAATTAATAATGTGAGACTATTGTGGAATGCATTGTGGGCAATTAATGCAAGCAGTCATGCAAAATAGCGGGAGTGCTTTGCGGGTGAGGCTAGTATGAAAATTAACCTGTATAAAATTACGCTGACCATATTAGCCCTTTAAACTGGGACACTCATGAATTACACAGGTTCTGTGGCTGATTATAACCAGGTGACATGCAGGCTTGAAGTCAGCCAGCCACAGAACCTGTGTAATTCGTGAGTGTCCCAGTTTAAAGGGCTAATATGGTCAGCCTATTTAAAAGTTCCAACATTAGCTTAGGGAACTTTAATGGCTACTTGCAGTCATCAATACTAAAAGAACCAGGCAGGATCCACATTAAAAAAAAATAATAATAATTGAAATTCACTCTGTGAGTTTACAGCCAATAAAGTACCATGGTTTGGCTCTGGCCCTTTTACCCCCGCCGTCAGAGGTGTGAATACATTACCCATGTTTTGAATCCCAATATGTGACTCACCAAAGATATGTTTTCAATATATTTGCTTAGTGTGTGACTCTGTGTGTGTGTGTGTGTGTGTGTGTGTGTGTGTGTGTGTGTGTGTGTGTGTGTGTGTGTGTGTGTGTGTGTGTGTGTGTGTGTGTGTGTGTGTGTGTGTGTGTGTGTGTGTGTGTGTGTGTGTGTGTGTGTGTGTTTTTTTTAAATAGCTTGTATGGAATGTTTTATTTCATTAAAAAATAAAAAGTGGATTTCCATTTATCTATGTTATTGTTATGGAGCCCATACACTGCTATTTTACTGACCTATTATTAGGACAGTTAGGTGAAAATTATTTATTTACTAATAAAAATGGATGCAAAACACTGCATATGATCCAGATCTTCCAGATTAAATTCAGGAGAGTTGGGAAATGTGGTCGTATTGGTGACATTGGCCCTCATTCCGAGTTGTTCGCTCGCAAGCTGCTTTTAGCAGCTTTGCACATGCTAAGCCGCCGCCTACTGGGAGTGAATCTTAGCTTATCAAAATTGCGAACAAAAGATTAGCAAAATTGCGAATAGACACTTCTTAGCAGTTTCTGAGTAGCTCCACACTTACTCGGCAACTGCGATCAGTTCAGTCAGTTTCGTTCCTGGTTTGACGTCACAAACACTCCCAGCGTTCGGCCAGACACTCCTCCGTTTCTCCAGCCACTCCCGCGTTTTTCCCAGAAACTGTAGCGTTTTTTCGCACACACCCATAAAACGGCCAGTTTCCGCCCAGAAACACCCACTTCCTGTCAATCACATTACGATCACCAGAACGAAGAAAAAACCTCGTAATGTCGCGAGTAAAATACCTAACTGCATAGCAAATTTACTTGGCGCAGTCGCAGTGCGAACATTGCGCATGCGCATTAGCGACTAATCGCTCCGTTGCGAGAAAAATATAACAAACGAACAACTCGGAATGACCCCCATTATGTGGTAAATTTACTAAATTGCACATCGGATTTTTTCTGTATACTAGACCTCATTTAGCTCGGATCGCAAAATTGAGAAAATGCAATCCGGCCGATTATCAAATGACTGCGCATGTGTAGTGTTTGCATTGTGCGTGCGCAACAGCGATTTGCAATTTATCCTGCAAATGCATTGTACTTCAATGCGGTCGCATTTTGATTGACAGAAAGCCAGCGCTTAGGTGAGGAAATGCAATGGGCAATTATTTCTTTCTTTCTGGCCGGCACCTATTTGATCGCAGATTTTTAGCAGTTTTGCGATCCGTGCTGAATAAGCTCCACTATTCCTGTTTTCATTTTCCTACTTATACACTCCAAGAAGCAGTGGCTGTAAGTCATCACTAATTAAATGTACCCGTATGTGTTCCTAAACCCACAGTATAACCCATTTATACCACTTAGTGCCTAGGCTATGTATGGGAAGCTTTACTTTCCACCTATAGATTACCCTGCATCGCCAAGCTGTGTAAAGTGTAATGAAGTGGGGTATATATTTTTTGAGTCTAGCAACATTTAAAATAATAATAATTATGTCCTTCTTTCCCTTTAGTAATTGTCTGACACATGAGAGCATACTGCAGAGGCAAATGCAGGATTTCTGGAGGAGGGGTTCCAAATGTTTAATTTAGAGCTTTTGTTGCCAGCCCATATAGGATGCATAATAGAGATGTAACCAGGGGTGCTTTAACAGAGGAGGGGGCCCATGTGCACCTCCGGGTGGGTCCCCTCCTCTGCACAGCGCAGTAGTCTCCTGCATAGTGCCGGAGTCTACTGCGCATGCACAGGTCTCGGAAACATGGTGCCAGCCATGTTCTAGAGACCAATTTGGCTACTGCGTATGCGCGGTGGCCATTTTGGCAACGATTTTCACCGCAACAGCAGCACCCGATGCTGGACTCCGGAAAGGTAAGTGTTAAAATCTGGGTGTAATGTGTGCGGTGTGAGCCCCCCCTGGATCCAGGGGCCCGTGTACACACTGCACCCATTATGGAAACGCCAATGCATGTAACAGGCTATAGCAGGGGTGGGCAATTATTTCAGCTGAGGGGCCATTTCACATTTCCTGTCAGTATCCGAGGGCCACAAACAAAATAGCAGCTCCCCCCACTTGACAAAAATATAGGGACGTGGCTTCATGTGGAAGAGGTGTGGGCAAAAAATAATACAGATTCATATAAGGCTGCACAATAGTCTCCATTATTCAAATTGTGCCACACAGCGCCACTTACACACATTACACCAGGTAGAGCCCCCTTTTACACACATTACGGCAGGTAGAGTCCCCTTTTACACACATTACAGCAGGTAGAGCCCCCTTTTACACACATTACGGCAGGTAGAGCCCCCTTTTACACACATTACGGCAGGTAGAGCCCCCTTTTACACACATTACGGCAGGTAGAGTCCCCTTTTACACACATTACGGCAGGTAGAGCCCCCTTTTACACACATTACGGCAGGTAGAGTCCCCTTTTACACACATTACGGCAGGTAGAGCCCCCTTTTACACATTACAGCAGGTAGAGCCCCCTTTTACACATTAACATTTTATTTAGGATAATTATTGCGCAGCAAGCAAATTATCCAGTGTCTTATAGCCCCTGGGGAAAGGTGTGACACAGTGATAGAACACGGGGGGTGTGACACAGTGACAGAACATGGTGGAGGTGACACAGTGACAGAACACGGGGGGTGTGACACAGTGACAGAACACGGTGGGGGTGACACAGTGACAGAACATGGGGGGTGACGCCAGTGGTGTCAGAAGGCGGGTGCGGGGGGTGCGACCGGCAATCGGGTGTCCCCCTCGGTCGGGGTGACACCAAAGTGCCAGCTCTTCTGCTGTGACAGGAGCCGAGTGCTGCAGTGAGATAATCTCCTGCAGCACTCGGCTCCTGTCACAGATAAGAGCCGGCACACACACAGTCCAGTCTCCGGGGTCAGCCAGCATCTTTGGGGAAGCTGGACATGCCCCCGGAGCGAAAGAGAAAAGACCCTCCAGGCCACGACCCTTCAAAATTAGGCCACACCCCCTTTTCGGGCGCCACGCGGCCCAAGTGGGGGGAGGGGGGGGGTGTAATAGTACAGAGTGCGCTCCGGGTGATGCCTCTGGGCGACACGGTGACAGAACACGGTGGGGTTGACAGTGACAGAACACGGCGGGGGGTGACAGTGACAGAACACGGGGTGTGTGACACAGTGACAGAACACGGGGGGAGTGACAGTGACAGAACACGGGGGGTGTGACACTGTGACAGAACACGGGGGTGACACGGTGACAGAACATGGGGGGGTGACACGTGACAGAACACGGGGGTGACATGGTGACAGAACACAGGAGGGGATGGTACAGCGAGAGCTAAAGTCCTCTCCCCGCAACCTAAAAAAGTCTGACGCCACTGCCCGCACACACAAATATACACACACTATCACACACACACTCTCTCACACACACACACACACGCACACACACACACACACACACACACACACACACACACACACACACACTTTCTTTCACTTTTCCCATTTACTTACTGATCTGGCTGGCAGTGGCAGGAAGGATGGATCTGTACCAGTCTGCCTCCTGTCCCGTGTAGCTCCGTCCCCTGAGTTCCCGTGTAGCCCCGCCCAATCATCGGCACATAGCTCCGCCCCCTTTTTGGCTGAACACAGCTGTTGTCACTGTGGACAGGAGGAGGAGGCTGCTACAACGCAGCAGGGGAGAGAGGCGCCGCCGGCAGCTAGGAGGTACTGCAGTGCAGAGCAATGACAAGCAGCTCAGCCGGTCGGGCTGCTTGTCATTACTTGCTGGTGGGAGGCAGTGGGCCGGGCAGGATCGGTTTGCGGGCCGCATCCGGCCCGCGGGCCGTATTTTGCCCACCCCTAGGCTATAGTATGCCTCAAACTAGTTGCAGTTTATGTAATACAGTACTTCAGACATACTGTATGCAGGTCCAATGATCATGGTAAGCCACTTACCAGATTCAATTTCTCGTGAAATGATTGAGCACTCAGATACACACACACACACACACACACACACACACACACACACACACACACACACACACACACACAGCAGACTTGGTAGGAAAATGTGCCACTGGGCATATGCAGCAGCTCCACCCTCCACCCTTTATACTGCATGTAACAGTGACGTGCGGTAACATAAATGGCTGGGGAACCACTGGCTAGTATCAGAGTCAGATTTACGCATACATATATGAACTTGAGGGTTCATGTAGACATTATACAAAGGTGCATATTTCTGGAAATTGTGTGAATTTTGATCAGAGATGTGCCAGCAAGGTAGGCAGGGAGGCACTGCCTCACCTGTCATACTCTAGTTTTGATTATAAAAATTATTAGAATAATACAAAGAAGATATTTATAATATCTTCTTTGTATTTTTCACATAATTTTTGGAGTATACTGGAGCATGACAGTAGAGACTCTGCCTCACCTGACCACATGTCTGTAGTGGCTGCTGGCCAGGCTGTGGGGAAGAGGGGCTCCTGGGCATCTGAACCCATCATCTTCCTCCCCCCCCCCTTCCCCGTGCGTTTGACTATGTACTCGATGTCTCACACATGTTGTACGGTCCATAATTACAGGCGACACTGAACCCTATGTAAACAAGAAGACTTATTTAGCCTAGCCTAGGGCTTTTCACAGCTTGTTATCCCATTGTCTCCCTCACCACATTCTTTTTCTGAGCTCGCTATACATTGCATGTTATTGTGCTAGATACATGTTTGCTCCACTGTGTGATCATCTGTGTTGAGCTTTATCACTGTCTCTTTCTCGTGTCTGCTTGTGACCCTCTTGCATCTAATGCAATTTTTGAAAACCAACCTTGCTCTAAGCTGCACTACAGTTTAGCTCTTAATCTTCATCAATAACATAACTCATTATTATCTTCGGACGGTGCTTGCTCTGTGCTCCATTACCTTATAAGCTGAATCTGAATGCGTGCACAGTGTACAGACGACGGACAGTCGCATACCAGAAGATAACAATACTTTTTATTTTATCTGTCCTGATAAAGGGTGGTGTTGAGCCAACTGGTATTCAACAGACTCCTAATGTTCAAGTGCTCACTGCTGCGGAAACCCCAGATAACTTGTTTTACCCTTCCTGGTATAAGAGCCAAGTACAGCAACAATTCAAACCAAACAAGGTCCTGTTGAGTGATGCTATGGGTCAAGTAGGTCCTTCCGTTCCCAAGGAAATGACTGTAAGGAAAGTTGACCCAGCAGCAGGAACCCTAAAGGATCATGTGGCAGTGGCTGGTAAGGAAACCAGCTCATCTGCAGATATCCCGCAGGTCAGTGATGATACATTACATGTTGTATTTGTGTGCTATGACCCCGCTGTGCTAGTATAAAAAGGAAAGAGTGCTACCGTATGTTACCAATGCCTTGCTTTATGGCTATATGAAGAATAGAATTCAAACTGTGAAAACTGCTCTCGCTTTCGGTTGACTTTATAAAGCAAACATGTTATTTAATTATGTTTATTATTTGCTTTCTTATATTGAGTTTAGCAATGCCAAAAATATGAGTTACTAATATCATTTCTACTTATATACTACAGATACTGGTATAATAGGCATCTTGGTAGAAGCTGTATGGGTAATAAATGTCAGTGGTTGTAAATCTTTATATAACCCTCTCACTTTCCTGCTCCTCTTCCAGGCAGTGTACAGTAAAGCTAGGACACACCTAACAATCCATGGTCCAATCACCCAATACCAGGTGAACGGGCCGACAGTTGTATAGGTGTGTATGCAGGTCTGTTGCAGGAGCATTAGCCAATAAATGAATTATAGGTCACATCTTATGTGCTGTTCAACATTCGTTGTGCTGAGCTCCCAATCCCATAGAAGCCTGTACACACTGAGCTATTTCTAGAACACTGTGTACAGGGCTGCGAGGAGGATGACATCAGGGTCAAGCTAGGGACACGTTGCTCTGCTGATCGGAAGCATTCACCCAATCAAAAGTGTGTAAGTACCCAGCTTAAAACCACTTAACTGGCATGGTCAGATTTCATGCAACTGCGTTGTCCCACCCTGTTCCCCCGTTTTTGATGAGGAGATCCATTCCGCAGATGTGCATAAGATAATGTTTAAATATTTGAAAAAATACTTTTTCAACTTTATTAAATAAAATAAATTAAAAAAAATAATGTTGTTAAAGCTTTTGAAGGGGAAAAATCGTCAGTTAAGTGGAGGGACATAAATAGTATCCCAGTCGGTATCCGGACTCTAGGTCGACACCTATTGGTCGACATTGAGTATGTCGACACAGGAAATAGGTCGACACTGCCGTTAGGTTGACATGAACAAGGTCGACATGGAAAAAGGTCGACGTGAGTTCCCCCCCTCCCCCCAGTTTTTGAACTTTTTCATACTTTTCGATCCACGTGGACTACAATTGGGAACGGTAACCTGTGCCCGAAGCATGGCGAGTGAAGCAAACTCTGCGAGGGGACACAGTGCACTAATTGGGGTTCCCGATCACTTTACGAAGAAAACGACACTAAAAAAACATTAAAGAGCTCATGTCGGCCTTTTCCATGTCGACCTTGTTCATGTCAACCTAATGGCCATGTCGACCAATTTCCTGTGTCAAACTAGTCACTGTCGACCTATAGGTGTTGACCTAATGTGTGTCGACCTAGACACTGTAGACCCTGAGTCCCATATCCATCCCAGTCCCCTAACTGCTAAGGATCATGCAAGCCATTGATTAAGGGCCGGATTCTGAGTTGGACATATCTCTGTGCACAGATGTAAATGGGGAGATTTTGCATACAGCAAATGCACAGATGCAAATTATTCATTTTTGTGTATATCTGTCCTATTCTGAATCTAAGGGAACTTTGCTGGATCTGTCTTTCTGAATGGATACTGGATGTTATAACAATGCGAATGTACGCAAGAGAACCGTTTTATGGGTGTGTTGGTCTGTGTCATGCGTGTGCTGGGAGAGACACTATTCTGAGTCATGCATATACAAAGAGGATGTCAAATTAAGAGGGATCTCCTGTAGCTAGCATGGGGTAGGTGTAAATGCCAGTGATAATGATGGCAGCTGCTCTCGTGAATGGAGGAATGGGGCGGAGCAATCACACAGATGTGTACGAATCAAAAATATGAGTAGACACATTACCATTGTGTTTCTACGTTGTACGCAGCAGGCATCAGGCGTTGCGCTTAAACTAAGTGCGACCCAGAATCGGGCTCTGGGTGTGCTACTAATGTAACTGGCTGCATTAGCTATTACATGTGAGAAATATTGGTATTTGCATAGCTCCCACGATATTCATTGTGATAAATAGATTCTTCCATGTGTCAGATAAATGGTCTCACTGGCCAGAAGTAGGCCTTTTTAGTAGGGATGGCCATCGTGGGCTGTCCATCAATGGTTGCCATCGATGACACTATCGGTGATAGCAATTGATGGTACATAAACCATCTATGGCAAACCATCGATGGTTAGCACCACTCGATGGAAACCACTGAAATGTGCTGGCTCAGCCACGAACCAATCAAAAAATGGGGGCGGAGCTTAGCAGTGTCGGGCGCGGAGCTATGCTCGGTGTCCCGACGCCTTGCAAAATAAAAAATAAACAAAATTATTTGTGTATGCTGTGCCATCGATGGAGGGAAACCATCTGGTTCTCTCCCATCGATGGCAAAAGCATTCGACATCGGTCACAAACCATCGTTGATTAGGTATCATCGATGTTCGATGGCCATCCCCACTTTTTAGGCTATTCCTGTTCTCCACTAACTACTCAAGTGTATTCATAGGGGGATATTCAATTGTTTGAAAAGTCGGTTGGAAAAAACAGACACCCAACCGACTTTTCAAACATTTGAATTCTCCCCATAATGTAACATTTCACAACAAGCTAATGAGAGTAAATTTCTGTCCCCGCAACAATACCATGAAACACTTTATAATTTATTTTATCCTGGAAGGATTCCCAAGTGGACTTTCTGGAGGAATTTATCTAACATGTCTTAAAGTTAGAGAATTCTGAAAAACACAGCAGCTCATCTTTCATGAAAGCATCAAAGTGACACAACTGTTCATTGATTTACATACACAGCAAATCGTCACGTAAGCCACTGGCTACACAACTCTGAAAATCATTTTCCCATCATGAGTGTATCTTGTACACATCCGTCTCCAGTCGTATTAACAATTAACATGGGTGTATTCTAGGACCCTGGGTCTGTTTGCTGGTACTTGTAGTCCTGCATTGTATTAATGTCAATGTTAAAAGCATGTTTTCTTATTTCCTCACAGGGCTTAGCACTCTGCTTATCAATTCTGACTTTATTTATGATACTGTGTCATCTCTGGAATCAAATTCAATACATGATACTTACTATTATGGGTAGGAAATACTTTGTTTTATTCATTTACTAACAGGTCATCTTCATCGTGTCTCTAACTAGCGTGAAAAGGATATGAGCTTGGACGCTGTATAACATTAAAACATGTGATAGCTGACCAGTCAGTAATTGGGTAGACTGTGTATAGTTTGATTATTAGGTTTGTAGTGAGGGCCAGACTAAGGCTTACGGGGGCCCCTAAGTTGTGGGTCTCTCTTCAATAAAATTGATCTGCCATCCCACACACCTGCCACCACCACGGTATACCCTTTACCAACGGGACTGCAGCATAGTATGTCATATCCACGACACTACCAGTAGTGACACCCCCCCCCACACACACACACACATGCACACACACACACACACACACACACACACACACACACACACACACACGCATCAGCGTAATACATCATGTTCGTGATAATGCCGGCCGTGGCAAGAACCGTCTCCAGGCAGCAGACGTAAAGTAATATATTGCCATGCTGCCAGGAGTCAGCCAGGGGGCAATGATTGTGCCAGTGTTAAGGTTCCTGGGTGACCACCCCATCCACTTCCTCACCAAATCTGGGTCTGTTTTTAGTGTTTTTAGTCATCGTTCTGTGTGTGCCTATAGTAGACCTGATGCAGAGCTGAACACGTCTTTATGTGGAGCGTATCTTGTATGTTTTCCCACATACTCTGGAACCAGGCACAAGCAACTACAGTGCATACCTCCCAACTTCATCAGGGAGAAAAGAGGGATGGAGCCAGGGGCGGATCCAGAAGAAAATGAAAGGTGGGGCACCATGATAGGGGAACGGTAATAGTTATATTTACATGCACCTAAGGCACGCGTGCTCCCAGATAAGAGGAGTGGTATCACAGGGGGCGTGGCCTCACAGAATACGCCATCAGGTAATGATTGGCTGTAGGAGCGCATCCTGGTTTATTGCCAATGTTACACCCTGATGAAAATACTGATTGGGCCTTGAAATGTTGGTCACCTGTTCCATTAGTTATGGGAGCCTGGAAGGCGCCCCAGCACAATAGAATTATTATAGTTTTTAGTTGGTGGTGGCAGGTGCAGCATACCTTGTTTTGGGCACTGCAGTGAGACTCAGACTGCAGGACACGAACTGCCCATCTTTGATTAGCAGAAGCAGCCAGCTGGATCTCCAACAAGCAGCATAAGACATCTGCAGGACAGCCCAGTCACAATCACACGGGCCGCCTTCTCAAAGCTGAGGCTGAGTTTGACTGCACCTAGCATGGTGGTAAAGGAGGTGGAGGAGGAAGCGCTGGGAAACTGTGCGGTGCCCTGAGGAAGCCTTCTGCGCCGTCATAAGTAACAATCTTACTCAGTGCTGGCATTTGAACCCCGTGCCTGGGCTGGACTCTGGCCGGCTGGCAGTGGGGGAGGTAGGTTGCGGTGTGAGTAGGGATAGGCTGGAGCTACAGCTCCAGCCTCCCCATTGGTTACCACATGGACTTGCTGTTAGAGTATCAAATCCGACTGACGGAAATAGCAGTAGTGCTGCTGCTGTTCTCCTTTTGAAAAAAAAGTCAGAAACGACAGGGGGGGGCATGGGCCTGAGTGCGCCCCCCCCCGGATCCACCTATGGACGGGGCTTTGGGTAGAGGGGCGGGGTCTCATACACAACCCCCAAATTCATCATTTTTGGGGGCATGCCCAGCACTCCCTGAGCAGCTGTACAGCCCCCAGCCCACCTCCCTGAACTGTCAGATGCCAAGTGCATGTGCACAGCATCTATTCAATGTGATTACCGACTGCCTTGCCAAGCAGAGCGCCAGTGATCACAGGCTCTCCCAACTGACACCCCCCCCCCTCCCCCTGCCAGTGGGACAATTCGGCCAGCGGGTGGGACAGTGTCTAACTAGCGGGACTGTCCTGCTGGAATCGGTACAGTTGGGAGGTATGCATTAAGGGTTATCAAATCTAAACATCCCATTAATCATGCTGAAACAGGAGATTGCCATTAAATAACTTAAAGGATCATTCCATGAAATATACTGTAGTACATGATACATTAATATAAAATTTTACATAATCACTAACATTTTAGTATATTTATGCTGCTAAAAGATCGTAGTATATTGGGCCTAATTCAGACCTGATCGGTGCCGTGCGTTTTCGCACAGCAGCCGATCAGGTCTGAACTGCGCATGCACCAGCGCCGCAGTGCACCAGCGCATGCCAGACAGCCGACGGCCGTCTCAGCCCTCCAATCGGCTCTGCCCATTTGGCCGCCATTTTAGGGGCGCGTTCCGGGCAACACAGGCATACCCGGACCGCGTGGTGGTTGAGCCGCGGCGGTTGTGTGACATCACACGCAGCCGCTGCACTCCTCACAGCGACGAGTGCTCCCTGCCAGCGCGCAGGAGCTGCGCTGGTGGGGAGCTACTCTTCAAGTACAAAAGCATTGCCGCTGTGCGATGCTTTTGTACTTACGCGACAGGGTAGGACCCGGCATGCGGGGCGGACTAGCCCTGTGCTGGGTGTCCCCCCGCATGTCAGGGAAGCTGATCGTAGATGTGCTAAATTTAGCACATCTACGATCAGGTCTGAATTAGGCCCAGTGTGCGATAATTGAAAATGGATTTATTTTTTGCATATCGATTTCCTACGTGCGTAAACATTGAACATATATGGCAGTTGTTGAAGTGGATGCAAAGAGCCTAATTCAGACCTGATCATTGTTGCTTAAAATCGCAAAGTGGACGATCATCGAACGACTGCGCATGCGTACGGATCATAATGCGCAGCTGCGAGGCCACACTGCAATAAAATCCTGCATCTTTTTTGATCGCTAGGCGGATGCAGATTGATTGACAGAAAGCGAACGTTTGGGGTGGTAACTGGCCGTTTTCTGGGAGTGTCAGGAAAAACACAGGCGTTCCCAAGCGTTATCAGAGAAGGTGTGTGACGTCAGCTCCGGCTCAGCCTGTTTTTTTCGCACTGTAGAAGTAAGTCCTGGGCTATGCATAGACGGGAAAAATTAGATGGTGAGTGAGTTGCGAACGGATTTGCAGCTGGCCGGTGTTTTTAAAGCATTTCGCGCGGCGCACGCAGACTTACACAGGGCGGATTTTCACTCTGGCTGGACGATGACTATCCACAGTGGTGCAAACAAGTCTGAGTTAGGCCCAAATACAGTTAATTTCCACGTATTTTATAGAGTATATTAAAATTTAAAAGGCCATCATCACCAGATGAAATATTTTATACATCTTCACAGTTAATCAGGAAGCTAAACATACCTACATTGATAAATTCATGTGGATTCTAGTGGGGAAATGTAATAGGGTGTGAGAACCAGAAAGTGAGAGATTTTGGTAAAATTCGACTGTTTTTTTTAAAGTGGCAATCGCTTACATGGCAAAATCAACCTGGTTTGCCTTGTCCTAGGCCAATCTCTCTGTTTTTTTTTTTTTTAATAGCTCCTTCCCCAGACCTGGAGTTCCTGAACCTATTTTTCCAGAAAAATAGTACTGGCTGCGCTGCAGTAAAAAGAATGGTATATGTGTACCGGCGCTATTCAATTTGCGTTGAATTGAATCTACCCCATCGATTATTTCTGATCACCAAATAAATGCATTACTTCATTAGTATTTACTATTAGCCCCTACTCATAAACTTATTAACAACTACATCATGGTCACAACATAATTAACCGCATTCCAATCACTATCTCCCCAATCCCTATTATTAATTAAATCCATATCAATTAATTCCATTCATGTTCATTAACCCTCTAATTAACTTCCTTAGTCTCACCTAAAGAACTTCTTCACCCTTATAACAAAACCAAAAAATACTATTGCTCCCTTAGTTGTATTGCCTGTTGCTTCCATATCTCCACCTCCCGACCTGACGCTTCCATATCTCCACCTCCTGACCTGACGCTTCCATATCTCCACCTCCTGACCTGATGCTTCCATATCTCCTCCTCCCGATCTGATGCTTCTCCATCTCCTCCTCCCGACTTGATGCTTCCATATCTTCTGCTCCCGACCTGACACTTCCAGATCTCCACCTCCCGACCTGACACTTCCATATATCCTCCTCCCGTCCTGACGCTTCCATATCTCCTCCTCCCGACCTGATGCTTCCATATCTCCACCTCCCGAACTGACACTTCTATATCTCCTTCCACCAACCTGATGCTTCCATATATCCTCCTCCCGTCCTGACGCTTCCATATCTCTGCCTCCCGACCTGATGCTTCCATATCTCCTTCTCTCAACCTGATGCTTCCATATCTTCTGCTTCCGAGCTGACCCTTCCATATATCCTCCTCCGAACCTGTTGCTTCTCCATCTCCTCCTTCCAACCTGACACTTCCATATCTTCTCCTCCTGACCTGGCGCTGCCATAGCTTCACCTCCAGACCTGACGCTTCCATATCTCCTCCTCCCATCCTGACGCTTCCATATCTCCTTCTCCCGATCTGATGCTTCCATATCTCCTCCTCCCGACCTGTTGCTTCTCCATCTCCTCTTCCCAACCTGACGCTTCCATATCTCCTCCTCCCGACCTGACACTTCCATATCTCCACCTCCTGACCTGACACTTCCATATCTTCTCCTCCAGTCCTGACGCTTCCATATCTTGTCCTCGCGATCTGATGCTTCCATATCTCCTCCTCCCGACCTGTTGCTTCTCCATCTCCTCCTCCCAACCTGACACTTCCATATCTCCACCTCCCGACCTGATGCTTCCATATCTCCACCTCCTGACCTGATGCTTCCATATCTCCACCTCCCGACCTGACACTTCCATATATCCTTCTCCCGTCCTGACGCTTCCATATCTCCTCCTCCCGACCTGATGCTTCCATATCTCCACCTCCCAACCTGACGCTTCCATATCTCCACCTCCCAACCTGACGCTTCCATATCTCCACCTCCCGACCTGACACTTCCATATCTCCTCCTCCAGACATTTTACTTCTCATTTCATTATTAAGCAAATGTACAGTATCTTAGTAAATTCCAAACTGACCCCTATTTCCTCCAAATTTACCAAAAACATGGTGCCTCCAATATAATGTGCTATCACAACTTCCCCTTAGTGTCTTTTACTTACTATTAATTTCAGTGTCTCTTCTATTCCGCTCCTCTTCAATTCATCATAGTGCTTCTCCCTGCTCAGCTGTCTGCGGGCCGCAGACAGCTGAGCAGGGAGAAGCACTATGATGAATTGTACCGGCAAAGGCAGGATTGCACTACTGTGGCATAATTGGGTGAAGAGGAGCGGCCGGCCCTAGACGCAGCGGGGGTCACATAGCAGGCTAGCAGCCATGGTAATTATGCCACTGCCCCTAGCTGTGCCCACTGGGGTGGAGCCTAGGTGATATCAGCGGCACAGGGAGGACTTGTGAAGCTCTTCACTGTGCCACTATTTTTGATGTTGGGGACACAACTCATATCATAACTGAGGCATTCTCCCGGGTGGAGAGGGGAAGTGACAGCCAGCAGGGTTTGCATGGGCTCTGAGAGGAGTGCTGCTGGCAGCTCTTGATAGGAAAGCTTTTTTTCCTGTCAGTTTGCTGTGGGCCTATTTTCATGGGGAGGCCTGGAGCTACAGCTCCACCCGCCCCATTGTTAATCTGGCTCTGCCAACATGACCCATTCCAGGAGGGATAAAATGCTCTCTACCTGGACTTTCTTCTTAAGCTATGATTGCAATCACCTGTGTTGAAATAAATTTCTTATCAATTAAAGAGTTCAACACAGGTAACACCAATCATATATTAAGAGGCAAGCCCAGGTAGAAAGCATTTTTCCCTCCTGGAATGGGTCATGCTGAAAGGTATGCATAATCTAATATAAACCCCTCCACCCTTCCATCAGAGCTTGCCCCCTGGTTTTAAGTAACCCGGGCACCCCAAGGCTTAATCCGGCCCTGACTGTGATTGAGAAAGACTTTCATGGAGAGCTATACTTCAGTTAGCCTGCATACTAAGTGTGAGAGACTTTTAAGTGGTAAAGAGACATTTTCCTAATGCGGGCTGTACATTTAAGGGGTGATTCCCTGATCGACAATATAATTTGCCTATCCACAGACTCCGATGATTGTCGATTTCTTGGGGAATCAGCAAAACTCAGCATGTTAAAATCCAACTTTTGAGTCAGAATTGGAGAATCAAGATTGTCCAACATGTTAAATATTACATATTCTACTAAAGCACAGTGCCTGCTATATTTTCCAGTGCTTCTGAGTCCATTAGTACAGTACTGAACTCATTCAGGATACATTCATAGCTAGTCAGGGTATTTCAATAGTTTCAAGCTGCATTAAGAGTTTATCAATGCATTTGGTTGGAAGAAACTTGATTGTGACTGTGGTGTGTGACCGTGGTGTGTGACCGTGGTGTGTGACTGTGGTGTGTGACTGTGGTGTGTGACCGTGGTGTGTGACTGTTATCGTTATCCTGTGTAGGGGAATTGGTTTGTAGCTTTGGAGTTTAGGGAATCAGTGTTGCATATTGTGTGACAATTGTGTGTTATATTTCTATGCTCTTGCCTTCTATTGTCTACTTTCATATCTAGTCTATTTTTTTCTACTGTCTATCAATATTCATGTTTGAAGATTTATACTATACATCAGTACTGCATTGTGAGCAGCGCCTTAACAGGGCTTTAATGCTCCCTGTGCCAGCCACGCCCCTTGAGTGCATGACGTCATGTGGAGGTTGTGTGGATATTGTCTCACTGCCCATTCCAGGCACCCTGCTAGCTAGATGCAGGGGCTGTGGGTGAGTGGTAGTACCACCCACAGGACTCTGCACTCTGGAGGTGTAACCACTCGCACACCCCTAGTTGCGGCCTTGATTGTGAGCATCTATGACAGAATATCGTTTCATGTGCATTGATTGCTTTTTTACAACTAGTTGTGATCTCTACTATTGCCAAACATTGACTAACATCGATGTCTGTCAATTTTTCCAAGTATTGTCCATTGTCTTTTCTCATATGTCCTCTTCATTCATGAACTTATCTTATTTCATCCACCACAATTGCTTCATTGCTTTTTTCCACATCTGTAAAGTACTGTTTACTATAATTACAGATTGCTTTCTACAGTAACATGTGAATTACCTCTAAATTATAATATAATGTATCGCCTTAAATGGTGAATCCCCCACTCCTTAAAGCCTGCAGATCTTATCCTGAAAATTCATACCACACTTTCCTACACTCCAGAAATGCCTTGAAGACAGCCCTCCTGCATCCTGTCCACCTCCCACTACAAATATTGCAAATCGTGGTGACACAGTGCCGCCACCTGCAGTTTCCCCTGTGAACTCCGTCTCCTGGGATTTTAATATTTATGAATAAAATCCTATAGTATTGTTGTATTCATATGCAGAATCTGGTTGTATTATTGTACTATCAAAATATGACTTCTCCATCCATGCAAAATGTTTGGCACCCAAACTTCCCACTTAGTTAGAATTGCAGTTACCTGTAATTAATAAATTAAATGCTGACGTAGAAGGTAGTTTATTTAACCCTAGTTATTCCAGAACATATAACTACAGTGGTGAATTTAGGTGAACGTTGGGAGCGGTGAATCTTTCACCAGACAAAAAAGGTCATCCACTAACAAACAGCACTGCCAAAGGTAATAATGTGCTCCTCCTGCTGTTACAAAACTACTCCATCTGCATGTTGGTTAAAACAATTGCGACAGTGCGCAAATCAATGCATGATGTAACACGTAGTTGGGAAACGCATTTTGGCCGCACCTCCATATTTTTCATGAAAAGTAAAATACTCCTTTGCAGGGCCAGATTAACAATGGGGCAGATGGAGCTCCAGCTCCAGGCCTCCATATAAAAATAGGCCCATCATCATGGCAGCATGATCACTAGCCATCTGCTGGTCACATGGTCAGTCATAAATCATAACAATTAAGATTGCATTTCTATTTTTCTCAAAAAATTATGCAATTTTTTTTATATATTTACATATTTAGGGAAACATTGGAGCTGATAGTGTAGGGTTGTACATGCCCACATGGCTCTGGCCACACCCATATAGCACTAAGCACACCTCCCCCATTTCTCACAATAGGCCCTTGAATATTTTCAGCTCCAGACCCATGTGGCCCTTAATCCGGCCCTGCTCCTTTGGTCTACAGATTTTAATACCATACCCCTTTGTCTGTAAATTAGAAATGTTGCATTTTCCAGGTAACATTAAGGATTCATTACTTTTCTTTCCCCAATCTTTTATAGATTATCTCTGTTTCTGAGAACATACCCCATTTATATATCATATGTCCTCCCAGGCCATTCACTAACCTGACATTTCAGTGACCTGTGCTCAGTGTATTCCATGAAGACCATTGACAATACTTGTTACTACATAAGTGATGCTGATTGATTGCATTTCATTATTGAAAAACCCAAATCCCTGCTTTCCTCAGGATTAAAGAAAACCTGATTCTTAAAGGTTTAGCTAAAATACCATAGGCTTCTTCTGATTCAACACTGCAGGGTACACACCGCCAATCATACAAGATCTTTGGTGTTTGAGGAAAGAAGGTCGGTATCAGAATAGTCTGTACTAAAAATATGTATTTGCACAAAACTTATTTTTACAAAGCAAAGGTGTACAGCATAGATGTGCCACTGGATTGTACCAAGAAATGAGAACATCATGCGGTCTGTCAGCGAAACATTCACATTATGTGCAAGATCAAAGTGAACACTGTACAGACAAAGGTTGCTAGAGACTTACCTTTACTCCTTTTCCACTGCCGCTATAACCTGGGTTATTGCTGGGTTAACCCGGGTCACTTCTCAGTGGAAAAGGTTTAACCTGGGTCCAGTGACCCCGGAATCTAACTCAGCTAGCTTGCAGGGTTGGTCCCGGAAAGGACCTGGGTTAAGAGGCAGTGTAAACAGATAACCTGGGTGATATCATCCGCCTCCCAATTACCACATGGGTAGAACTGGATACCTGCGCGCAGGTTGTTATGTTGCTGACCTTCCTGCAGCCGCTACGCTGACACTGAACTGGGGGCTTGGCCAGTGACATCAGGGGGCGGAGCAATAATATTAACAGAGGCCAATCATAGTATGGACATATTTGTACAATTGTGAACACATACAGTCCTCAATATGTATACTGTATTTGCATCTTTTAGCATTTTTTAATGGGTGCCAGACTTGTGTTAGCAAAGTTTCTGTAGTGTCATTTATGCCTAAAAGTGAGTGCATTTATTGCACTTAAAATAAATGGTGTACAAAGTGGGTGCAAGTGTCTGTCGTGGGTGCACAGGGTAGAGTACTGCATATGATACTGTTGCTGACCAGAATGCATCTCAAGCTCTGCATACAATGGGCTTGATTCTCAGTCCTAATGCACTGCACCATGCATATACTGGTTTTCTCTGTTTGTAAATAAGCATTTCTGGGTGTCAACTGGGTGGTTACCTTGTAAACACACAGAAAATGTCCATTTAGTGGGACTGTCTGCCTATGCAAGTAGCCAGAATTCTGATCTAGGGACACCAGTTTCTGATGGAACCTTGGCCCTCATTCCGAGTTGATCGGTCGCAAGGCGAATTTAGCAGAGTTACACACGCTAAGCCGCCGCCTACTGGGAGTGAATCTTAGCTTCTTAAAATTGCGACCGATGTATTCGCAATATTGCGATTACTAACTACTTAGCAGTTTCTGAGTAGCTCCAGACTTACTCTGCCTGTGCGATCATTTCAGTGCTTGTCGTTCCTGGTTGACGTCACAAACACACCCAGCGTTCGCCCAGGCACTCCCACCGTTTCTCCGGCCACTCCTGCGTTTTTTCCGGAAACGGTAGCGTTTTCAGCCACACGCCCCTGAAACGCCGTGTTTCCGCCCAGTAACACCCATTTCCTGTCAATCACATTACGATCGCCGGAGCGAAGAAAAAGCCGTGAGTAAAAATACTTTCTTCATAGTAAAGTTACTTGGCGCAGTCGCAGTGCGAACTTTGCGCATGCGTACTAAGCGGATTTTCACTGCGATGCGATGAAAAAGAACGAGCGAACAACTCGGAATGAGGGCCCTTATGTTGAGCGCATACCGCATTTTTAACGCTGTCTGGATTCTCATTTAAAAACTGACTGTTCCGCTGACTGTGCATACAGAAGTCACAAGAAAAGGGCAGATAAGATCACTAATAAATTGTGTAACCGTGGGAGACAACTTTTATAAATGATTAGTGGTTCTCGCATTATCCTATCTCTGGGTGCACACAATTTCAGAGTGGCAATTGGATAAGTACAGTTTTCCTTTTTTTTACATACATGTAAGCATATTAAAGGGATATAAATAAATATACAACTGGTTGGTGAAATATTTCCAAAGCTGCTACATTACTTATTTTTGTTCAATTATTAAAGCCTGTCAGTTTTTAGTTGTTTTGGGAGCCGATTTTAACGTCTGGGAAAAAGACGCACAAACTCGGACATTAAAATGTGTGTCTTTTTGCCGTAACTCAGACAGTGTAGTGGCGTGCATCTTTTGCGCTCACAATGCAAATCAGATCCGACTTCTTTAGACCAGAAACCGTCCAATTTTTTTCAGACCAACTGGAAAGCTTTGTTATTTTAACAGTTGCACGGTGATAGAACATCATCCATTGGCACCCAAAAGGGCCTCCAGGACGCAAAACCATGTTATGCTGATTTACAGTAAATGATATGCGGCATGGCTATATTCTGTGTGCAATGACGACTGTATCAGCAAGCATACCAAATTATGTTACAGTATTATGTTACATAATAACATTTTGTATGTAGATACAGTTGCTATTACACACAGAATATAACCATGCTATATATTATTTAAATCAACAAAAGCTGATTGTGCATCCTAGTACATCTATTTGTGAATCAGGCATTCTCCGGTAAAAATGTGCAAATGAGCATAGATTACATATACAGTACATGGACTATTTTGAGAGTTAAAAGTATTTTTGATTGATTTTAAGATTAGGAATAATGTTAAAAAGTTTGTTGTAAATGTGCTGTAATTGTGTACTTGTAAGTGTTTTTCAACATTCACAAATCCAACTCACACAAAAAAAAAGCAGCTCTATTTGTGTCCGACTTTGTAGAGCTACATGTATTTTGTGTGTGATTTCCAAACTCAGCCTCTATGACATCGGCCGAGTTGTATGTTTAACATGGGGAAAACATCTGGCTCCAACCTTTTACCAAGCGCTCTCATTAAGAGTAGAAAACATCCGACTTTGCATGTATTCGGACGCGATTACATTGGCCAGGTTTGCAAAATGTCCGACTTTTGCGGCAAAATCGGACATTCTACAACCTCAACCTAACCTCAGCTCCCATTACATCCCGGCCATAAAGTTCAAAATGACCTCTAATGTAAACGGGGTATGGAGTAGAAATTATCACATACGGTTCCAAGCATTTCTCTTAGTGAAAGTCAGAGGCTGCTTTTTTGGTTTATATAAAAACGTTCAAATGTCATGAAAAGAGAAGCCTGGAAAGACAATAACTAATGATATAACCATTCCCATACTGGTCTAATCTATCTATACGCCTACTGCTGATTCTGGGCCATGCTTGAACTGAGGGTTAAGATAGGGACACAGCATTTTTAGTTACACTGAGGCTTCTATCAGATGTTGGAATTGGACATCATCAGGACATCATAAACAGAATATATCATCACAGTGACATCAATTATATGGAAATTGGATAGGGAACGTTTTGTGAGCAATGTAAATGGGTGATTATGCTATTAGTGAAACCTCTGAATCAGCATTGTTAGTGGTATACTCTCAGGGGTCATTGAGGGGACATGTAAGTTAGGATAAGTTATGCGCCAAACAGAAATGCATACTTACTTGTAACATAATGTTAATTGCAAAGTGTGTAATTATAGCGATAGCTGTCAGTGAGATGACTGCAGGGGCTGGCAGCATAGATGCCCTATTCCATATAAAAAAAATAGGCTTTAAAGTACAAACCTAGTATGGCATCAAATGATCAAGGTATACCTCCCAAATATTCCAGTTTAGGCAGGAAAGTCCAGACGTGGGATGCAATAAGGATCCCGGCTGTCGGAAACCCGGCAGTCGGAAACCCGGCAGTCAGAATACCGACTCCGGAATCCCGACACCAGTCTGAAAGCCGACACTGGCATCCCGAAAGGGAGCAAGATCTTAGCGCCGGAATCCCAACAACTGGGATCCCGAACGAGGAGTGCAGCAGAAGTAAGCCGCAGGGGGGGGGGGGGGGGATTTAGGTTTAGGCTGCAGGGGGGGAGGGTTATGCTGCGTCCTGGGGGGTTAGGGTTAGGCTGTGGGGAGGGAAGGTTAGGGTTAGGCACCCCCTCCAATGGTTAGGGTTAGGCTACGGGGTGGAAGGGTTAGGGTTAGGTTGCGGGAAGGGGGGCTTAGGTTTAAGCACCACTGGGGGGTGGTTAGGGTTAGGCACAAAGGGGGGAGTTTAGGGTTAGGCAGCGGGCAGGGAGGGTTAGGGGACAGCCTTAACTCACCCCTGTTGGTCTTGCTATGTTCGGTATCCCGGCGTCGGTATTTTGAGTGCTTGGATACCACACTGCAGGATGTCATACTGATCCCCCAGACGTGAGGGCTCTATATTTCCTTCCCAATTGAGACAGCTTTAAATGTTCCATTTACCAGTGCTCTGCATGGCAGAACAGCAATGAACAAATGCAGGAGCATAACCAGAACTTTGTTGGTCCCATAGCAATATTTTGAAGGGGCCCTCGTCCCAATGCTTCTAGAGAGACACTTCTCTGCTGCAGTTGTTCATTTTATGCCCTATAATAGTGCCCTAGTTCATTTTCTGAACCATAGTAGAGCCTTATTTAATGTTATGCCCCATAGTAGTGCCCTAGTTTCTTTTATGAATCGTAGTAGTGCTTAAGTTCACCCTAGGTCACATTTCAGAGCTGCCAGTACACATTATGCCGCACAGTACCCCCAAGTCACATTATGATATATAGTGCTTCCCGTTCATATTGTGCCTCATTACAGTGACCCAGTTCATATTATATAACATTAAAATGCCCTCTAGTTAATTTTATACCACACTACAATGAGCAGGTCCAGGAGCATACCTAGATATATTGCAGGCCCCAAGGAAAAGTTTGAAAGGACCCCTATGTACCACCCAATGACGAAAAATGTATATAACACATGAAACTTTTACAGGGAAGGTGGCCCCTCTTAGCTCTGGGCCCCATAGCAGCTGCATTCCATGCACCTATGGTAGCTACGCCCCTGCATATGATATAACACATGTAACTGTGACAGGGAAGGTGGGCCTCTCTCAGCTCTGGGCCCCATAGCAGCTGCACTGCCTGCACCTATGATAGCTACGCCCTTGAACAAATGCCACTTGCCCCAGCCAGGATGTATGTTCTTATAAACTGCGTTTTTAGGTAAAGAGAATAGATGGGAGACAGTCCAGCACATTGGAAGCACTGGTCACGCCCCCCTGATGCAGGGCCACACTCCTTTGCCATGTGATCACACACCCTTTTATATGTATACGCACCGCCACTTCACGTGTATTTATCCGAACAGTAGGTATTGAAAGGTATGTGCTATATGATTTGGAAAATAATTAAGATAAAATGACAGTTTAAAATAATGTGCTATATTGCACATATACTGTAGATCATTGTACAGTAATTAATACTCTGCCGCACTGGATTATAACTGGGTAAGATTCAGGAGCGGATTTTGGGGTGAGGGTGCCCTTGGGCACAACAAGTAAAGGCCGCCCCATGCCTGCATAATTTTATTAGTTTTATTTATTTGTTATAAGCCCTCATGCAATGATCGGTAATTTAATAGAATAATTAAAAAGCGACTATAACATATTTTTATTTATTTATATACATATTTACTAAGTGGGACAGCTTACAGGAGCAGTAAGGGCATGTCTTACCTGTTTACATTCCATTGAAGATGAAGTATGGTACAGTACAGTGGAAATATTCTGCAGTTACTGGTACTTTTTGGGATGAAGTTACCAACACAACCATCCAAGTGCCACCCCCAAATAAGTGCCGCCTCTAGGCACATGCCTCACGTGCCTAATGGGAAATTCGCCACTGGTAAGATTTCTAATGTGAACAAGTTAAGTGGCCTATACATAAAGACTGCATCGGCACAATGCTCTGTTTTGTCAATAGCTGTGCCCAATGATCTGCAAAATCCAACATGTTAGAAATCCTCAATGATCGGGATCCGCCAGTCTGGGATTTCTAACGTGTTGGCTTTTGCAGATCATCTGAGATCTTTGATCGGGGGAATTGGGAAATCAAATCTGAGATCTTTGATCGGGGGAATTGGGAAATCAAATCTGAGATCTTTGATCGGGGGAATTGGCCAATTGATGTACGGGTCGCATAAGACACCAAGGGGCTAATTCAATTATATACAGTTTTTGTCATGTGGACTCTTCTCCCGGGTAAAGTGCCTGGAGCTATCAACCTGTCACCAACCTGCAAGCAGCCCTAAGGAACAGTTAATGCTGATTACTGCTCACACCTTTGGATCAGGTTCACAGAAATAATGTATAGTACAACTCTTGGAGATGAAACCTAATGAGTCAAGGACACATCCTTAGATTTTGTTCTTTGGAGGCATATATTGTATTGGAACAGAAGGCATGGTATGAAGATATGTTACAGTATGATTAAATCAGAGCATTCGCTGACCCCACCAGCAGATTTATATGATAAATATCAATGTAATTTACTAAAGTAATATTAGTGATATAATTAGATTTCCTTTCTCAAATTCCCTCTTTAAAGCTAGGATATATTTAGCGGAGATCTAAATTCTATACTAAGGGCCTAATTCAGACCTAATCGCAGCAGCAAGATGTTTCTCTAATGGGCAAAACCATGTGCAGTGCAGGTGGGGCAGATATAACATGTGCAGCAAGAGTTAGATTTGGGTGGGGTGTTCAAACTAAAATCTAAATTGCAGTGTAAAAATAAAGCAGCCAGTATTTGCCCTGCACAGAAACAATATAACCCACCCAAATCTAACTCTCTCTGCACATGTTATATCTGCCCCACCTGCAGTGCACATGGTTTTGCCCATTAGAGAAACATTTTGCTGCTGCAGGTCTGAATTAGGCCCCAAGTTCCTTCCTTTCTTGCTGTTCCACCTCACTGCACCACTGAAGATTAAATAGATGGATTTCACAGCTACAAAGATGTGCAAATAATTCTCCTGCCTGAGGTGGCAAGTGAAATGATGCCTGTCTTACGTCGCATGTAACATAAACATTTGTATTAGTGTAAAGTACACAGTAAAACGCATATAGTATAATTTTCACCATTATTAAAATGTATTAAGAGGGTGTATGCAACACATTTAGATTTTTGCAACAAAAAAAATAATTTTTAAACTAATTTCCTAACCATTTTTTGTCCTTCACAATTAGCTTCCTATGAAGAGGTGAAATGTTCTGGCAGTGCTGTCCACTCACCTGAGGCCTCTATCTGCTCTTTTGGCCAAAAATATGGTTACAGGGTGCAGCAGATCATACAAACAGGATACATCACTGATAGGTTTCTAATACAAGAACTACAAATACACTTCGGAGCAAATTTAATAGCACACATTTTGTGCTATTAAATTTGTTTAACGCCTGTAGCTATTCAATTATTTAGCCATTTCCTTGTGTTGTAAAAACCTCTGGTAATCCACGATAAATGCAGAGTGGTACATTTAACGCCAAATTTACCTTACAATTCCTGCCTCTGGGGATTAGCACATGGGGTTCCTGCAGCTAATCAAGTTTGGCAACATGGCTAATTGGATATGCCCCTTCATGTCATATTCTTGTCCTCGGCACTAGACGTATTCTTTCCTGCTTTCAGCGCCAGTTCTAGACCAAATGGAACCCAGGGCGAAAATTTATTTTGGCGTACCCTACAGGCTTTTTCATGCACCCTAAACCTATTTTCATGCACCCCACACACTGCTCTCATCCTCCCACACACACTGCCATCATACACTCACAGATACTGCTCCCATCCTCCCACACACACTGCCATCATACACCCACAGATATTGCTCCCATTCTCCCACACACACTGCCATCATACACCCACAGATACTGCTCCCATCCTCCCACACACACTGCCATCATACACCCACAGATACTGCTCCCATCCTTCCACACACACTGCCATCATACACCCACATATACTGCTCCCATCCTCCCACACACACTGCCATCATACACCCACAGATACTGCTCCCATCCTCCCACACACACTGCCATCACACACCCACAGATACTGCTCCCATCCTCCCACACACACTGCCATCATACACCCACAGATACTGCTCCCATCCTCCCACACACACTGCCATCATACACCCACAGATACTGCTTCCATCCTTCCACACACACTGCCATCATACACCCACAGATACTGCTCCCATCCTCCCACACACACTGCCATCATACACACCCCACACACTGCTCCCATCCTCCCACACACACTGCCATCATACACCCACACACACTGCACCCATCCTCCCACACACACTGCCATCATACACCCACAGATACTGCTCCCATCCTCCCACACACACTGCCATCATACACCCACAGATGCTGCACCCATCCTCCCACACACACTGCCATCATACACACCCACAGATACTGCTCCCATTCTCCCACACACACTGCCATCATACACACCCACACACTGCACCCATCCTCCCACACACACTGCCATCATACACCCACAGATACTGCTCCCATCCTCCCACACACACTGCCATCACACACCCACAGATACTGCTCCCATCCTCCCACACACACTGCCATCACACACCCACAGATACTGCTTCCATCCTTCCACACACACTGCCATCATACACCCACAGATACTGCTCCCATTCTCCCACACACACTGCCATCATACACCCACAGATACTGCTCCCATTCTCCCACACACACTGCCATCATACACACCCACAGATACTGCTTCCATCCTTCCACACACACTGCCATCATACACCCACAGATACTGCTCCCATCCTCCCATACACACTGCCGTCATACACCCACAGATACTGCTCCCATCCTCCCACACACACTGCCGTCATACACCCACAGATACTGCTCCCATTCTCCCACACACACTGCCATCATACACCCACAGATACTGCTCCCATTCTCCCACACAAACTGCCATCATACACCCACAGATACTGCTCCCATCCACCCACACACACTGCCATCATACACCCACACACACTGCACCCATCCTCCCACACTCACTGCCATCATACACCCACAGATACTGCTCCCATTCTCCCACACACACTGCCATCATACACCCACAGATACTGCTTCCATCCTTCCACACACACTGCCATCATACACCCACAGATACTGCTCCCATCCTTCCACACACACTGCCATCATACACCCACAGATACTGCTCCCATTCTCCCACACACACTGCCGTCATACACCCACAGATACTGCTCCCATTCTCCCACACACACTGCCATCATAAACCCACAGATACTGCTCCCATCCTCCCACACACTGCCATCATACACCCACAGATACTGCTTCCATCCTTCCACACACACTGCCATCATACACCCACAGATACTGCTTCCATCCTTCCACACACACTGCCATCATACACCCACAGATACTGCTCCCATTCTCCCACACACACTGCCATCATACACCCACATATACTGCTCCCATCCTCCCACACACACTGCCATCATACACCCACAGATACTGCTCCCATCCTCCCACACACACTGCCATCACACACCCACAGATACTGCTCCCATCCTGCCACACACACTGCCATCATACACCCACAGATACTGCTCCCATCCTCCCACACACACTGCCATCATACACCCACACACACTGCACCCATCCTCCCACACACACTGCCATCATACACACCCCACACACTGCTCCCATCCTCCCACACACACTGCCATCACACACCCACAGATACTGCTCCCATCCTCCCACACACACTGCCATCATACACCCACAGATACTGCTCCCATCCTCCCACACACACTGCCATCATACACCCACAGATACTGCTTCCATCCTTCCACACACACTGCCATCATACACCCACAGATACTGCTCCCATTCTCCCACACACACTGCCATCATACACCCACAGATACTGCTCCCATCCTCCCACACACACTGCCATCATACGCCCACAGATACTACTCCCATCCACCCACACACACTGCCATCATACACCCACAGATACTGCTCCCATCCTCCCACACACACTGCCGTCATACACCCACA
Organism: Pseudophryne corroboree; assembly: GCF_028390025.1. Lineage (NCBI taxonomy): Eukaryota > Metazoa > Chordata > Amphibia > Anura > Myobatrachidae > Pseudophryne > Pseudophryne corroboree. The sequence goes on from NC_086448.1 coordinate 692,623,980, forward strand.
GATACTGCTCCCATCCTCCCACACACACTGCCGTCATACACCCACAGATACTGCTCCCATCCTCCCACACACACTGCCGTCATACACCCACAGATACTGCTCCCATTCTCCCACACACACTGCCATCATACACCCACAGATACTGCTCCCATCCTCCCACACACACTGCCATCATACACCCACAGATACTGCTCCCATCCTCCTACACACACTGCCATCATACACACCCCACACACTGCTCCCATCCTCCCACACACACTGCCATCACACACCCACAGATACTGCTCCCATCCTTCCACACACACTGCCATCACACACCCACAGATACTGCTTCCATCCTTCCACACACACTGCCATCATACACCCACAGATACTGCTCCCATCCTGCCACACACACTGCCATCATACACCCACAGATACTGCTCCCATCCTCCCACACACACTGCCATCATACACCCACAGATACTACTCCCATCCTCCCACACACACTGCCATCATACACCCACAGATACTGCTCCCATCCTCCCACACACACTGCCATCATACACCCACAGATACTGCTTCCATCCTTCCACACACACTGCCATCATACACCCACAGATACTGCTCCCATCCTCCCACACACACTGCCATCATACACACCCCACACACTGCTCCCATCCTCCCACACACACTGCCATCATACACCCACACACACTGCACCCATCCTCCCACACACACTGCCATCATACACCCACAGATACTGCTCCCATCCTCCCACACACACTGCCATCACACACCCACAGATACTGCTTCCATCCTTCCACACACACTGCCATCATACACCCACAGATACTGCTCCCATTCTCCCACACACACTGCCATCATACACCCACAGATACTGCTCCCATTCTCCCACACACACTGCCATCATACACACCCACAGATACTGCTCCCATCCTCCCACACACACTGCCATCATACACCCACAGATACTGCTCCCATCCTCCCACACACACTGTCATCATACACACCCCACACACTGCTCCCATCCTCCCACACACACTGCCATCATACACCCACAGATACTGCTCCCATCCTTCCACACACACTGCCATCATACACCCACATATACTGCTCCCATCCTCCCACACACACTGCCATCATACACCCACAGATACTGCTCCCATCCTCCCACACACACTGCCATCATACACCCACAGATACTGCTTCCATCCTTCCACACACACTGCCATCATACACCCACAGATACTGCTCCCATCCTCCCACACACACTGCCATCATACACACCCCACACACTGCTTCCATCCTCCCACACACACTGCCATCATACACCCACACACACTGCACCCATCCTCCCACACACACTGCCATCATACACCCACAGATACTGCTCCCATCCTCCCACACACACTGCCATCACACACCCACAGATACTGCTTCCATCCTTCCACACACACTGCCATCATACACCCACAGATACTGCTCCCATTCTCCCACACACACTGCCATCATACACCCACAGATACTGCTCCCATTCTCCCACACACACTGCCATCATACACACCCACAGATACTGCTCCCATCCTCCCACACACACTGCCATCACACACCCACAGATACTGCTCCCATCCTCCCACACACACTGCCATCATACACACCCACAGATACTGCTCCCATCCTCCCACACACACTGCCATCATACACCCACAGATACTGCTCCCATTCTCCCACACACACTGCCATCATACACCCACAGATACTGCTCCCATCCTCCCACACACATTGCCATCATACACCCACAGATACTGCTCCCATCCTCCCACACACACTGCCATCATACACCCACAGATACTGCTCCCATCCTCCCACACACACTGCCATCATACACCCACAGATACTGCTCCCATCCTCCCACACACACTGCCATCATACACCCACACACACTGCACCCATCCTCCCACACACACTGCCATCATACACCCACAGATACTGCTCCCATCCTCCCACACACACTGCCATCACACACCCACAGATACTGCTCCCATCCTCCCACACACACTGCCATCATACACCCACAGATACTGCTCCCATCCTCCCACACACACTGCCGTCATACACCCACAGATACTGCTCCCATCCTCCCACACACACTGCCATCACACACCCACAGATACTGCTCCCATCCTCCCACACACACTGCCATCATACACCCACAGATACTGCTCCCATCCTCCCACACACACTGCCGTCATACACCCACAGATACTGCTCCCATTCTCCCACACACACTGCCATCATACACCCACAGATACTGCTCCCATTCTCCCACACACACTGCACCCATCCTCCCACACACACTGCCATCATACACCCACAGATACTGCTCCCATCCTTCCACACACACTGCCATCATACACCCACAGATACTGCTCCCATCCTTCCACACACACTGCCATCATACACCCACAGATACTGCTCCCATTCTCCCACACACACTGCCATCATACACCCACAGATACTGCTTCCATCCTTCCACACACACTGCCATCATACACCCACAGATACTGCTTCCATCCTTCCACACACACTGCCATCATACACCCACAGATACTGCTCCCATTCTCCCACACACACTGCCATCATACACCCACATATACTGCTCCCATCCTCCCACACACACTGCCATCATACACCCACAGATACTGCTCCCATCCTCCCACACACACTGCCATCACACACCCACAGATACTGCTCCCATCCTGCCACACACACTGCCATCATACACCCACATATACTGCTCCCATCCTCCCACACACACTGCCATCACACACCCACAGATACTGCTCCCATCCTCCCACACACACTGCCATCATACACCCACACACACTGCACCCATCCTCCCACACACACTGCCATCATACACACCCCACACACTGCTCCCATCCTCCCACACACACTGCCATCACACACCCACAGATACTGCTCCCATCCTCCCACACACACTGCCATCATACACCCACAGATACTGCTCCCATCCTCCCACACACACTGCCGTCATACACCCACAGATACTGCTCCCATCCTCCCACACACACTGCCGTCATACACCCACAGATACTGCTCCCATTCTCCCACACACACTGCCATCATACACCCACAGATACTGCTCCCATCCTCCCACACACACTGCCATCATACACCCACAGATACTGCTCCCATCCTCCTACACACACTGCCATCATACACACCCCACACACTGCTCCCATCCTCCCACACACACTGCCATCACACACCCACAGATACTGCTCCCATCCTTCCACACACACTGCCATCATACACCCACAGATACTGCTTCCATCCTTCCACACACACTGCCATCATACACCCACAGATACTGCTCCCATCCTGCCACACACACTGCCATCATACACCCACAGATACTGCTCCCATCCTCCCACACACACTGCCATCATACACCCACAGATACTGCTCCCATCCTCCCACACACACTGCCATCATACACCCACAGATACTACTCCCATCCTCCCACACACACTGCCATCATACACCCACAGATACTGCTCCCATCCTCCCACACACACTGCCGTCATACACCCACAGATACTGCTCCCATCCTCCCACACACACTGCCATCATACACCCACACACACTGCACCCATCCTCCCACACACACTGCCATCATACACACCCCACACACTGCTCCCATCCTCCCACACACACTGCCATCACACACCCACAGATACTGCTCCCATCCTCCCACACACACTGCCATCACACACCCACAGATACTGCTTCCATCCTTCCACACACACTGCCATCATACACCCACAGATACTGCTCCCATCCTGCCACACACACTGCCATCATACACCCACAGATACTGCTCCCATCCACCCACACACACTGCCATCATACACCCACAGATACTGCTCCCATCCTCACACACACACTGCCTTCATACACCCACAGATACTGCTCCCATCCTGCCACACACACTGCCATCATACACCCACAGATACTGCTCCCATCCTCCCACACACACTGCCATCATACACCCACAGATACTGCTCCCATTCTCCCACACACACTGCCATCATACACCCACAGATACTGCTCCCATTCTCCCACACACACTGCCATCATACACCCACAGATACTGCTCCCATCCTCCTACACACACTGCCATCATACACCCACATATACTGCTCCCATCCTCCCACACACACTGCCATCATACACCCACAGATACTGCTCCCATTCTCCCACACACACTGCCATCATACACCCACAGATACTGCTCCCATCCTCCTACACACACTGCCATCATACACCCACATATACTGCTCCCATCCTCCCACACACACTGCCATCATACACCCACAGATACTGCTCCCATTCTCCCACACACACTGCCATCATACACCCACAGATACTGCTCCCATCCTCCCACACACACTGCCATCATACGCCCACAGATACTACTCCCATCCACCCACACACACTGCCATCATACACCCACAGATACTGCTCCCATCCTCCCACACACACTGCCGTCATACACCCACAGATACTGCTCCCATCCTCCCACACACACTGCCGTCATACACCCACAGATACTGCTCCCATCCTCCCACACACACTGCCGTCATACACCCACAGATACTGCTCCCATTCTCCCACACACACTGCCATCATACACCCACAGATACTGCTCCCATCCTCCCACACACACTGCCATCATACACCCACAGATACTGCTCCCATCCTCCTACACACACTGCCATCATACACACCCCACACACTGCTCCCATCCTCCCACACACACTGCCATCACACACCCACAGATACTGCTCCCATCCTTCCACACACACTGCCATCACACACCCACAGATACTGCTTCCATCCTTCCACACACACTGCCATCATACACCCACAGATACTGCTCCCATCCTGCCACACACACTGCCATCATACACCCACAGATACTGCTCCCATCCTCCCACACACACTGCCATCATACACCCACAGATACTACTCCCATCCTCCCACACACACTGCCATCATACACCCACAGATACTGCTCCCATCCTCCCACACACACTGCCATCATACACCCACAGATACTGCTTCCATCCTTCCACACACACTGCCATCATACACCCACAGATACTGCTCCCATCCTCCCACACACACTGCCATCATACACACCCCACACACTGCTCCCATCCTCCCACACACACTGCCATCATACACCCACACACACTGCACCCATCCTCCCACACACACTGCCATCATACACCCACAGATACTGCTCCCATCCTCCCACACACACTGCCATCACACACCCACAGATACTGCTTCCATCCTTCCACACACACTGCCATCATACACCCACAGATACTGCTCCCATTCTCCCACACACACTGCCATCATACACCCACAGATACTGCTCCCATTCTCCCACACACACTGCCATCATACACACCCACAGATACTGCTCCCATCCTCCCACACACACTGCCATCATACACCCACAGATACTGCTCCCATCCTCCCACACACACTGTCATCATACACACCCCACACACTGCTCCCATCCTCCCACACACACTGCCATCATACACCCACAGATACTGCTCCCATCCTTCCACACACACTGCCATCATACACCCACATATACTGCTCCCATCCTCCCACACACACTGCCATCATACACCCACAGATACTGCTCCCATCCTCCCACACACACTGCCATCATACACCCACAGATACTGCTTCCATCCTTCCACACACACTGCCATCATACACCCACAGATACTGCTCCCATCCTCCCACACACACTGCCATCATACACACCCCACACACTGCTTCCATCCTCCCACACACACTGCCATCATACACCCACACACACTGCACCCATCCTCCCACACACACTGCCATCATACACCCACAGATACTGCTCCCATCCTCCCACACACACTGCCATCACACACCCACAGATACTGCTTCCATCCTTCCACACACACTGCCATCATACACCCACAGATACTGCTCCCATTCTCCCACACACACTGCCATCATACACCCACAGATACTGCTCCCATTCTCCCACACACACTGCCATCATACACACCCACAGATACTGCTCCCATCCTCCCACACACACTGCCATCACACACCCACAGATACTGCTCCCATCCTCCCACACACACTGCCATCATACACACCCACAGATACTGCTCCCATCCTCCCACACACACTGCCATCATACACCCACAGATACTGCTCCCATTCTCCCACACACACTGCCATCATACACCCACAGATACTGCTCCCATCCTCCCACACACATTGCCATCATACACCCACAGATACTGCTCCCATCCTCCCACACACACTGCCATCATACACCCACAGATACTGCTCCCATCCTCCCACACACACTGCCATCATACACCCACAGATACTGCTCCCATCCTCCCACACACACTGCCATCATACACCCACACACACTGCACCCATCCTCCCACACACACTGCCATCATACACCCACAGATACTGCTCCCATCCTCCCACACACACTGCCATCACACACCCACAGATACTGCTCCCATCCTCCCACACACACTGCCGTCATACACCCACAGATACTGCTCCCATCCTCCCACACACACTGCCATCACACACCCACAGATACTGCTCCCATCCTCCCACACACACTGCCATCATACACCCACAGATACTGCTCCCATCCTCCCACACACACTGCCGTCATACACCCACAGATACTGCTCCCATTCTCCCACACACACTGCCATCATACACCCACAGATACTGCTCCCATTCTCCCACACACACTGCACCCATCCTCCCACACACACTGCCATCATACACCCACAGATACTGCTCCCATCCTTCCACACACACTGCCATCATACACCCACAGATACTGCTCCCATCCTTCCACACACACTGCCATCATACACCCACAGATACTGCTCCCATTCTCCCACACACACTGCCATCATACACCCACAGATACTGCTTCCATCCTTCCACACACACTGCCATCATACACCCACAGATACTGCTTCCATCCTTCCACACACACTGCCATCATACACCCACAGATACTGCTCCCATTCTCCCACACACACTGCCATCATACACCCACATATACTGCTCCCATCCTCCCACACACACTGCCATCATACACCCACAGATACTGCTCCCATCCTCCCACACACACTGCCATCACACACCCACAGATACTGCTCCCATCCTGCCACACACACTGCCATCATACACCCACATATACTGCTCCCATCCTCCCACACACACTGCCATCACACACCCACAGATACTGCTCCCATCCTCCCACACACACTGCCATCATACACCCACACACACTGCACCCATCCTCCCACACACACTGCCATCATACACACCCCACACACTGCTCCCATCCTCCCACACACACTGCCATCACACACCCACAGATACTGCTCCCATCCTCCCACACACACTGCCATCATACACCCACAGATACTGCTCCCATCCTCCCACACACACTGCCGTCATACACCCACAGATACTGCTCCCATCCTCCCACACACACTGCCGTCATACACCCACAGATACTGCTCCCATTCTCCCACACACACTGCCATCATACACCCACAGATACTGCTCCCATCCTCCCACACACACTGCCATCATACACCCACAGATACTGCTCCCATCCTCCTACACACACTGCCATCATACACACCCCACACACTGCTCCCATCCTCCCACACACACTGCCATCACACACCCACAGATACTGCTCCCATCCTTCCACACACACTGCCATCATACACCCACAGATACTGCTTCCATCCTTCCACACACACTGCCATCATACACCCACAGATACTGCTCCCATCCTGCCACACACACTGCCATCATACACCCACAGATACTGCTCCCATCCTCCCACACACACTGCCATCATACACCCACAGATACTGCTCCCATCCTCCCACACACACTGCCATCATACACCCACAGATACTACTCCCATCCTCCCACACACACTGCCATCATACACCCACAGATACTGCTCCCATCCTCCCACACACACTGCCGTCATACACCCACAGATACTGCTCCCATCCTCCCACACACACTGCCATCATACACCCACACACACTGCACCCATCCTCCCACACACACTGCCATCATACACACCCCACACACTGCTCCCATCCTCCCACACACACTGCCATCACACACCCACAGATACTGCTCCCATCCTCCCACACACACTGCCATCACACACCCACAGATACTGCTTCCATCCTTCCACACACACTGCCATCATACACCCACAGATACTGCTCCCATCCTGCCACACACACTGCCATCATACACCCACAGATACTGCTCCCATCCACCCACACACACTGCCATCATACACCCACAGATACTGCTCCCATCCTCACACACACACTGCCTTCATACACCCACAGATACTGCTCCCATCCTGCCACACACACTGCCATCATACACCCACAGATACTGCTCCCATCCTCCCACACACACTGCCATCATACACCCACAGATACTGCTCCCATTCTCCCACACACACTGCCATCATACACCCACAGATACTGCTCCCATTCTCCCACACACACTGCCATCATACACCCACAGATACTGCTCCCATCCTCCTACACACACTGCCATCATACACCCACATATACTGCTCCCATCCTCCCACACACACTGCCATCATACACCCACAGATACTGCTCCCATTCTCCCACACACACTGCCATCATACACCCACAGATACTGCTCCCATCCTCCTACACACACTGCCATCATACACCCACATATACTGCTCCCATCCTCCCACACACACTGCCATCATACACCCACAGATACTGCTCCCATTCTCCCACACACACTGCCATCATACACCCACAGATACTGCTCCCATCCTGCCACACACACTGCCATCATACACCCACAGATACTGCTCCCATCCTCCCACACACACTGCCATCATACACCCACAGATACTACTCCCATCCTCCCACACACACTGCCATCATACACCCACAGATACTGCTCCCATCCTCCCACACACACTGCCGTCATACACCCACAGATACTGCTCCCATCCTCCCACACACACTGCCATCATACACCCACACACACTGCACCCATCCTCCCACACACACTGCCATCATACACACCCCACACACTGCTCCCATCCTCCCACACACACTGCCATCACACACCCACAGATACTGCTCCCATCCTCCCACACACACTGCCATCATACACCCACAGATACTGCTCCCATCCTCCCACACACACTGCCGTCATACACCCACAGATACTGCTCCCATCCTCCCACACACTGCCGTCATACACCCACAGATACTGCTCCCATTCTCCCACACACACTGCCATAATACACCCACAGATACTGCTCCCATCCTCCCACACACACTGCCATCATACACCCACAGATACTGCTCCCATCCTCCCACACACACTGCCATCATACACCCACAGATACTGCTCCCATCCTCCCACACACACTGCCATCATAAACCCACAGATACTGCTCCCATCCTCCCACACACACTGCCATCATACACCCACAGATACTGCTCCCATCCTCCCACACACACTGCCGTCATACACCCACAGATACTGCTCCCATTCTCCCACACACACTGCCATCATACACCCACAGATACTGCTCCCATCCTCCCACACACACTGCCATCATACACCCACAGATACTGCTCCCATCCTCCCACACACACTGCCATCATACACCCACAGATACTGCTCCCATCCTCCCACACACACTGCCATCATACACCCACAGATACTGCTCCCATTCTCCCACACACACTGCCATCACACACCCACAGATACTGCTCCCATCCTCCCACACACACTGCCATCATACACCCACAGATACTGCTCCCATCCTCCCACACACACTGCCATCATACACCCACAGATACTGCTCCCATCCTCCCACACACACTGCCATCATACACCCACAGATACTGCTCCCATCCTCCCACACACACTGCCGTCATACACCCACAGATACTGCTCCCATCCTCCCACACACACTGCCATCATACACCCACAGATACTGCTCCCATTCTCCCACACACACTGCCATCATACACCCACAGATACTGCTCCCATCCTCCCACACACACTGCCATCATACACCCACAGATACTGCTCCCATCCTCCCACACACACTGCCGTCATACACCCACAGATACTGCTCCCATTCTCCCACACACACTGCCATCATACACCCACAGATACTGCTCCCATCCTCCCACACACACTGCCGTCATACACCCACAGATACTGCTCCCATTCTCCCACACACACTGCCATCATACACCCACAGATACTGCTCCCATTCTCCCACACACACTGCACCCATCCTCCCACACACACTGCCATCATACACCCACAGATACTGCTCCCATTCTCCCACACACACTGCCATCATACACCCACAGATACTGCTCCCATTCTCCCACACACACTGCCATCATACACCCACAGATACTGCTCCCATCCTCCCACACACACTGCCATCATACACCCACAGATACTGCTCCCATCCTCCCACACACACTGCCATCATACACCCACAGATACTGCTCCCATCCTCCCACACACACTGCCATCATACACACCCACAGATACTGCTCCCATTCTCCCACACACACTGCCATCATACACCCACAGATACTGCACCCATCCTCCCACACACACTGCCATCATACACCCACAGATACTTCTCCCATCCTCTCACACACACTGCCATCATACACACTCCACACACTGCTCCCATCCTCCCACACACACTGCCATCATACACCCACAGATACTGCTCCCATCCTCCCACACACACTGCCATCAAACACCCACAGATACTGCTCCCATCCTCCCACACACACTGCCATCATACACCCACAGATACTGCTCCCATCCTCCCACACACACTGCCATCATACACCCACAGATACTGCTCCCATCCTGCCACACACACTGCCATCATACACCCACAGATACTGCTCCCATCCTCCCACACACACTGCCATCATACACCCACAGATATTGCTCCAATCCTCCCACACACACTGCCATCATACACCCACACACACTGCACCCATCCTCCCACACACACTGCCATCACACACCCACAGATACTGCTCCCATCCTCCCACACACACTGCCATCACACACCCACAGATACTGCTCCCATTCTCCCACACACACTGCCATCATACACCCACAGATACTGCTCCCATTCTCCCACACACACTGCCATCATACACCCACAGATACTGCTCCCATCCTCCCACACACACTGCCATCATACACCCACAGATACTGCTCCCATCCTCCCACACACACTGCCATCATACACCCACACACACTGCACCCATCCTCCCACACACACTGCCATCATACACACCCACACACTGCACCCATCCTCCCACACACACTGCCATCACACACCCACAGATACTGCTCCCATCCTCCCACACACACTGCCATCATACACCCACAGATACTGCTCCCATCCTCCCACACACACTGCCATCATACACACCCACAGATACTGCTCCCTTCCTCCCACACACACTGCCATCATACACCCACAGATACTGCTCCCATCCTCCCACACACACTGCCATCATACGCCCACAGATACTGCTCCCATTCTCCCACACACACTGCCATCATACACCCACAGATACTGCTTCCATCCTTCCACACACACTGCCATCAAACACCCACAGATACTGCTCCCATCCTCCCACACACACTGCCATCATACACCCACAGATACTGCTCCCATCCTCCCACACACACACACTGCCATCATACACCCACAGATACTACTCCCATCCACCCACACACACTGCCATCATACACCCACAGATACTACTCCCATCCTCCCACACACACTGCCATCATACACCCACAGATACTACTCCCATCCACCCACACACACTGCCATCATACACCCACAGATACTGCTCCCATTCTCCCACACACACTGCCATCATAAACCCACAGATACTGCTCCCATCCTCCCACACACACTGCCATCATACACCCACAGATACTACTCCCATCCTCCCACACACACTGCCATCATACACCCACAGATACTGCTCCCATCCTCCCACACACACTGCCATCATACACACCCACAGATACTGCTCCCATCCTCCCACACACACTGCCATCATACACACCCACAGATACTGCTCCCATTCTCCCACACACACTGCCATCATACACCCACAGATACTGCTCCCATCCTGCCACACACACTGCCATCATACGCCCACACACACTGCACCCATCCTCCTACACACACTGTCCCCTTCCTCTCACACAAACTGCCATCATCACCCCATACATACTGCCACCATCCTCCCACACACACTGCCTTCATACACCCACAGATACTGCTCCCATTCTCCCACACACACTGCCATCATACACCCACAGATACTGCTCCCATCCTCCCACACACACTGCCATCATACACCCACAGATACTGCTCCCATCCTCCCACACACACTGCCATCATACACCCACAGATACTGCTCCCATCCTCCCACACACACTGCCATCATACACACCCACAGAATTACTGCTCCCATCCTCCCACACACACTGCCATCATACACCCACAGATACTGCTCCCATTCCCCATTCTCCCACACACACTGCCATCATACACCCACAGATACTACTCCCGTCCACCCACACACACTGCCATCATACACCCACAGATACTGCTCCCATCCTCCCACACACACTGCCATCATACACCCACAGATACTACTCCCATCCACCCACACACACTGCCATCATACACCCACAGATACTGCTCCCATTCTCCCACACACACTGCCATCATACACCCACAGATACTACTCCCATACACCCACACACACTGCCATCATACACCCACAGATACTGCTCCCATCCTCCCACACACACTGCCATCATACACCCACAGATACTGCTCCCATCCTTCCACACACACTGCCATCATACACCCACAGATACTGCTCCCATTCTCCCACACACACTGCCATCATACACCCACAGATACTACTCCCATCCACCCACACACACTGCCATCATACACCCACAGATACTGCTCCCATCCTGCCACACACACTGCCATCATACGCCCACACACACTGCACCTATCCTCCTACACACACTGTCCCCTTCCTCTCGCACAAACTGCCATCATCACCCCATACATACTGCCACCATCCTCCCACACACACTGCCTTCATACACCCACAGATACTGCTCCCATTCTCTCACACACACTGCCATCATAAACCCACAGATACTGCTCCCATCCTCCCACACACACTGCCATCATACACCCACAGATACTGCTCCCATCCTCCCACACACACTGCCATCATACACCCACAGATATTGCTCCCATCCTCCCACACACACTGCCATCATACACCCACAGATACTGCTCCCATCCTTCCACACACACTGCCATCATACACCCACATATATTGCTCCCATCCTCACACACACACTGCACCCATCCTCCTACACACACTGTCCCCTTCCCCTCACACACACACTGCCCTCATCACCCCATACATACTGCCACCATCCTCCCACACACACTGCCTTCATACACCTACAGATACTGCTCCCATCCTCTCATGCACAGTGCCCTCATCTCTCTACAGACACTGCTTCCACCCTCTCCCAAATACTGCTCCCATCCACACGCAGACACTATCCCATCATCACACACACATTGCCACCATTCTCCAAAACACACTGCCCCCATCCTCCCACAAACACTGTTTCATCCTCCCACACTCACTGCCACTGTCCTCCCACACACATTGCCCCCATTCTCCTACACACACTGTTCCCATAGCATCACACAAACACACACACACAAAACACACACCCATGGCCCATATTTAGGTACCTCCTCCTGCAGCTGTTTTGTGTGCTGAGCCACAGTCCAACTGCAGTCTATGCTCACACACAGCCACAACCCACAATGCAGAGGAGGAGGCTGTGGTCCACATGGTGGGCTGGGAGTAGCAAAGTGGGCAGCCGGTGATGCCATGACAGTCACATCACTGGCAAGCACTGTTGGACACCCATACTTTCATTTCTGGAGTGTCCAGGGGAATCCCAGGCTGCATCTGAGCCAGAACATGAGCCCAGAACTGCCCGGACAAGAGGATCAGTCTGTGGCTGGGGGTGTTACTTTTTCCATGGTTGTGGCCAGTGGCATATCTACTTTATGGTCAACAGCAGCAACTTTTAAAGTGAAGTCAAATCCATTTCCACATAAACCCCACTAACCTCCAGGTTGATGATATGAACTTTCCCACGGAAATCGGGATAGTTGGGAGGTAAACTGTAGATAGAAACATAGAAACATAGAATTTGACAGCAGATAAGAATCACTTGGCCCATCTAGTCTACGCCTTTTTTTTTTACCATATTTTTATCTCAAACCTAATTTAAATAAGGATCAAATAAGGTTCGAGATATGTTGACCATAAAGTGATCAGAATTGTTGTGATTGGGTGAATTGGGCAAGGTAAATATGAAATGGAGGCGTGGTTTGCGAAAAATGTGGCAGTGGTTATTTTGTCTACTTGTTGACTGTAGTAATGTTGGGATGTATGCTACAAGCTTTGGATGTAAAGGCCCTAACATGTAGGGGGCCCCTGCAGCACAGAAAGCTGAGAGCTCCTTCAGACTGTCCTGTATGACTTGAAGATACAGAGTAGATTGCACAGCTCATGTGGTTTTGCCCTGTTGTTTCTGACTGTCTGAGCTTAGGGCAAATGTGTTGAGTAGGACCTCCAATAATAGCCATGACTAAAACCAGTTCACATGTCTCGTTAATCCGCTGCCTCCTCTCCTGCTCCACCTCATGGAGCCCCATGGTGGATATACGGGGCAGCTGATATAGAACTGTCTAGATGCATTACAATGTCAGAGTCACAACCAATTCATTGCAATTCCTCATGATTTTCTGTCATTGAGAATACTCCCCTTTTGTTGTGCACTGTGCTTTTATTGGCCTCTGATTCTGCTACTCAGGGTGCATGTGGACAATGGCTTACTTCTTTTATGTTTTTTAGTTTGTTTTTTTTTTAGTTTTTTTTGGGGTTTTTTTTTTTTTTTTTTGGGGGGGGGGGGGGGGGAGTGTCCCTGCTATAATATTGAAAAGTGTCCCTGCTATAATATTATTGAGAAGTATCAGACACTTGCCATGGTGCCCATTAATTTCTGTTTAAGGCGAATGAGTTTATAGTGTAGTTTTGGAAAATAGTAAGAGCTAGGTGACCGTGTTGCCACTTGTGCTGCTGTATATTGATGTTTGTTTTGGCTTTTGCTGCTATTAACCACTTTACTGTACATACCATTTCATACTTATTTATTCATGTTTGTTTCGGAAATGTATAAAGAGTTTTGTTATTAATACAAATGGAACTAACTTAGTAGTAGTAGCTTTGTTGTGAAACATAATGTCATAATTTACTGTACTGATTGTGAATTCATACCTATTTATTAGCACATAAAATGGTGCAAACAGCTGCAACCCATAGTGGCCAATCCGATGTCAGCTTTCATATGTTCAGTGTTATCAGACTAATCAGTTCTGTTGTCTGATTGTTAATTGGTGGAGCTCATTTGTTTGATTAATGGCCCCTGTACATTATTAGGACAATGTACCAATCCCCCAACGGCTGGGTCAGGGAATCGTGAATATTAAATATGTTTTAAATTCCTGATTCCCACTCTTGGCCGAAAATGGACGGAATTGGCAAATCAGGCATTTGTAACATATTAATTTCCCCTGATTTCCCGATGAATTGCCTATCATCACTGGCCACCAATTGGAGATGTGCACAGGTGCTTCTGCTTCATTCGTAAGTGACATGTTGACCCTATCCAGGATGCATCTAGTACCCCCAGAATGATCCCAGGTGAGCACAGGTAGCTCACAGTCCTGCACACAGATGTTCCTGAATTGGAAATGTCATACACTTCCAAGTGGAGCTGCCTTGAAGTTCTAGATAACAGTACCCACAATCTTTGCAGTGATATTATGCAGAGGAACTAGATACTAGGATGCAAGGACACCACCACTGTCCATCAACATCACTGCAGCATGGACCTTGATAGTGTTGGCAAGGGATCAATGCATCCACAAAAGTTTCAGCCTGCAGCGGGACTGCTACCCTTCTGTGTGACTGACAGCATGGGAGCCCCTAGCAGAAACAAGGGTTGCCTTTGTTGAATTTATCAGGCCCAACCAGAGGCAAATAGGGACAACACTATCTACAAGCCAGCTCTGTGGGATCAGGGGCTTCTGCACTGTCTACATGCCCCCAACCACTGCTCAGTGATATCACAGTTCAGCCTACTGTGCAATGCATGTATTTGTACAGGTTCTGGTATGAATGGTGGACCATGTTAAGGTCGACATTCATTAGGTCGACCACTATTGGTCAACATAGACATGGTCAACATGGACTTAGTCGACACATGAATAGGGATAGGTCGACACATGAAAAGGTCGACATGGATTTTTTAACTGTTTTTGCTGTCATTTTTTCCGTAACATGACCAGGAACCCCAATTAGCGTCCCCTTGCTCCACTACCGCTGCACTCGGCACAGGTCACCGTTCCCAATCGTAGTCCGCGTGGATGGTAAAGTATGAAAAAGTAAAAAAAACTAATTCTTTTTTTAAAAAGCCATGTCGACCCTTTTCATGTGCCAACCTGTCCTGTGTCGATCATTTTCATGTATCGACCATATGTCCATGTCAATGTCGACCAATAGTGGTATACACTTGTATAGTTAATTGCACCAAGTACAAGAGAAAAATAAAAATTGAGTTTTGTGTCAGTCAATGTTTGTACCATCTGAGTTCACAATGTATTGCCTAGGTATTAGTACACCTATATAGCTAATAGCACTAATGACATGTAAAGGCATTAATTGTGTTTTGCATACACCAGTTGGTAATAAAGGGTATGTTCTGGATATTTGTATACCTTTGGAAATACTCCTTTCTCTTTCAGTGTGTTGTAACTTTTAAGATCTCATCAGCTAATGGTGTTGCTGATAATTAAAGAAACAAACTGAGTTTTGAATCATGACTGAGATTTATCAATGCTTGGAGAGAAATAAAGTGGAGAGAGATAAAGTACCAACCAATCAACTCCTGTCATTTTTCAAGCACAGCCTGTAACAAAGGAGTTAGCAGCTGATTTGATTGTACGTTATCTCTCTCTACTATATCTCTCTCCAAGCTTTGATAAATCTCCCCCGAATGTACTGAATAGAAAAATAGATGATACGCTGAAAATAAGGACAACTTCTTCTACAATGGAGAAAAAAAATCTATTGAATGATATTAAATTGTGACAGAAGGTTTTGTTTTTCTAAAAAAAAAAAAAAAAGGAAAATCAGGCAATAATAATGTATTTAGTCGAAAAGCTATATACCAGATGCCCAGAAGTATTAAATAGCCTTGGCCCTGGTCACAGAGTGCATCCATTCCTCTGTTACAAAAATGCAGGAAGAATGAGTGTCAGAGGGACTGTAATACCCCTTTTCCACTAGCTCAAAAAACACAGGTAAATGCACGGGGGAGAGGGGGGTAATGCAATGTAAACGGAAGCCGCGTCGATGCGACACGGCTCCCGTTCACAATGTATGGAAGGGCGGCGCTGGGAGATCATGTGATCTCCCAGCGCCACCCCTGCCGCGTCACCAGGAGCGTCACCAACCCGGCAATATGCCGGGTTGGTGAGTGCAGTCGGAAAGGGGGCTCTGATGCGGGTCGCAGCCGAGTAGCACCAGTGTCAGGCTCCCGGATTCGACCCGCATCACTAGTGGAAAAGGGGCAGAAGTGTCTTTTAGAAAGATAGACATGTGACATGTATTGCTGCTTACTGATTGGTTTCTTTACATCCCATGCACTGTGACTGGCCTGATTTGCCAGCTGGCGTTATTTACTAAGGTTTTGGAGAATGAGAACCAATTCACAAATTAATTCACAAGAGCAGCTGTTATTCGGTAGCTGTTGGTCGATTGGCTGTATACACAACTTCTGCCGATCCTGAACAGATTTGTAACTTGTTCAAAATACAGCATACCTCCCAACATGACCCTCTCCAGGAGGGACAGAATGCTCTGCTTCTGGACTTTTCTCTTAATGTATGATTGCCAGCACCTGTTTTGAACAGGTGAATGGATAAGAAAGGTGTTTCAGCACAGGTGATGGCAATCATAAATTAAGAGAGAAGTCAAGGAGCAGAGCATTCTGTCCCTCCTGGAGAGGGTCATGGTGGGAGGTATGATACAGGATAAAATCTGTCAAATTGTAAATGACAAGCTAAAGATGGACAAATCAGAGAGGGATGAACTGAGCCTCCCATGAAATCAGAGAGGGCTGAACTGAACTTTCCATCCAGATGGAACATCAGTTCTACCACCATGTATGTCAAACATCTGGCACCCAATCAGATTATAGATAAGGATTGGTGGCGTTTTATTGCTCATGTATGCGGAAATTTGTGTGCAAAGAGGTATAAAGTAGCCTTCTAAAATGCACCTTTATTTTGAAAGGCCATATAACAGCAAAGAGTTTAGCATTGCATTGTTTGTATTATAATTGTTCTATTATGTATAGTTTAAGTTTTTTAACAAAATGTGAATTGTTGCAGAATGGTTATTCTGGAAAAAGTTCTATTTTTATCACTTCTTTGGAATACATGCAGAAACACATTACATGAGATTATAGATTCATATAGAAGCATACTTGCCTACCTGACCCTCTCCATGAGGGAGAAAATGCTCTGTTCCTGGACTTTCCTGGTAATGTATGATTGCCATCACCTGTGGCGAGCTAGTTCATTGATAAGAAAGGCGTTTCACCACAGGTGATGGCAATCATACATTACCAGGAAAGTCCAGGAACAGAGCATTTTCTCCCTCATGGAGAGGGTCAGGTAGGCAAGTATGTATAGAAGTAAACTGAGCATTTTCAGAACTTCTGCTCCTATAATTATCTTCTGTACAACCTCTCCAGTGGCAAATAATCTACTTCTTTTTGTTCTTTCAGAATTCCCATAATCAAGGGTGCTTCTATTAACAAGCTCCCTACAAAGTGATTACTAACAGATTATTTACACATTATGGTGTCACTTCATCTGTCCCTATTTCACAGCAAATGAAACACAAATGGACAGTGGGGATTTATATGTAAAAATGATTACTCCCAATTGACAAAAGCAAAAAGCATACAAAACATGACTTGAATGAATCTATTACATTTATTTCCACTCTTGTTTGTACATGTGCTATTATGCTTTCAACTGTTTATTTCCTGCAATTATTATTAGCAATGAGAAAAGATAACAAGTAAATATATAGTTTAGGTTGGATAATAACACATGGATACTATTTCAAGTTAAAAGGGAAACTAACAACAGCTGTTGTTAAACAGCTCATTGTATGAGAATTTGCAGAATAATGGAGTGCTTCTTCTGATTCATAAAACAACACAATGGGGTCAAATTAATTAGAAGCGAGCTTGCTAAAGCGAGTTTGCTTGATGGAACTTGATTACATTGTGTGAATGCATGCATCTGAGGAGTGGGAGATTCAATTAGAAATGCCAATTCATGATGAGCTATTCAATTAGAAATGCCAATTCATGATAAGCTATTCAATTAGAAATGCCAATTCGTGATGAGCTGTGAAATGTGCATGAAAAAGTAAGGAAACCATTGTGGACGCCTAAAAAAGTGGCAACTGGGATAGCAGGGTCGTATAGAAGCATACTTGCCTACCTGACCCTCTCCATGAGGGATAAAAACGCTCTGTTCCTGGACTTTCCTGGTAATGTATGATTGCCATCACCTGTGGTGAAACACCTTTCTTATCAATTAACTAGCTCACCACAGGTGATGGCAATCATACATTACCAGGAAAGTCCAGGAACAGAGCATTTTCTCCCTCATGGAGAGGGTCAGGTAGGCAAGTATGATAGAAGGCTGTTAGTAGCCATAAGGAAAGAACTGGTGGTTTTTAAAAGGTGTCAAATGGCTGATTTTACACTTGTTATTTATTGTGGAAAAATTATGGCAAGTGTTTTTCATCAAATTAAAGTATTTCCATCATTTTGGGGGTATAAAAAATGTATTTAATACAGTCTCAGTTGCTGCCCGTGGGGTGGGGGTAGGGGGGGGCAGTTAGCATTAATAAACATACATGTCATGTTGTATGTAATATATGTGCTGGCTGCCTTACCCAGGGATCAGCAGCCGCTGTGTTTCACTGAGCCGGTGTTGCACTGTACACAGCACTCAGCTTCAGTGATGTGCGGTGAGGTAAATGTCTGGGGAGGCACCGGCTAGTATCAGAGACAGATTTACGCTCACATGTATGAACCTGAGGGTTCATGTGGGCATTATGCAAAGGTGCAGCAGTATACTGCTTGAAATTTGGTGAGTTTTGAACAGAGATGTGCAGACAAGTTAGGCAGGTGAGGTACTGCCTCACCTGTCATCGACAAGTATACTCCAGCGTTTTGACTTTCAAAATTATTAGAATAATACAAAGAAGATATTTATAATATCTTTGTTGTATTTCTCTAACGTCCTAGTGGATGCTGGGGACTCCGTAAGGACCATGGGGAATAGACGGGCTCCGCAGGAGATATGGGCACTTTAAGAAAGAATTTAGATTCTGGTGTGCACTGGCTTCTCCCTCTATGTCCCTCCTCCAGACCTCTG
This sequence comes from Pseudophryne corroboree, assembly GCF_028390025.1. NCBI lineage: Eukaryota > Metazoa > Chordata > Amphibia > Anura > Myobatrachidae > Pseudophryne > Pseudophryne corroboree. The sequence goes on from NC_086448.1 coordinate 692,644,912, forward strand.
TTTGAATCTGTGCCTGGACGAGCTGGGTGCTGTTCAGTGAGCTCTCCTGAGCTTGCTGTGAGAAAGAATTTTGTTAAGTTTTTTATTTTCAGGGAGCTCTGCTGGCAACAGACTCCCTGCATCGTGGGACAGAGGGGAGAGAAGCAGCCCTACTCTCTGAAGCTAGGTCCTGCTTCTTAGGCTACTGGACACCATTAGCTCCAGAGGGATCGTACACAGGATCTCACCCTCGTCGTCCGATCCCAGAGCCGCGCCGCCGTCCTCCTCGCAGAGCCGGAAGACAGAAGCCGGGTGAGTATGAGAAGCAAGAAGACTTCGAAATCGGCGGCAGAAGACTCCGTTCTTCACATGAGGTAACGCACAGCACTGCAGCTGTGCGCCATTGCTCCAAACACACCTCACATACTCCGGTCACTGTAAGGGTGCAAGGTGCAGGGCGCAGGTGGAGGGCGCCCTGGGCAGTATATTATGGACCTCTGTTGGCAAAAGTACTCACATATACAGTTGGGCACTGTATATATGTATGAGCCCCCGCCAAAAAGATATGTATTTTAGCGGAACAGAAGCCCGCCATCGAGGGGGCGGGGCTTCTCCCTCAGCACTCACCAGCGCCATTTTTTCTCCACAGCTCCGCTGAGAAGAAGCTCCCCAGGCTCTCCCCTGCAGATCACGGTAGAAAAGGGTAAAAGGAGAGGGGGGGCACATAATTAGGTGCAAAAGACCCCACAATATACAGCAGCTACTGGGTTAACATTAAGTTACTGTGTTATTCCTGGGTTATATAGCGCTGGGGTGTGTGCTGGCATACTCTCTCTCTGTCTCACCAAAGGGCCTTGTGGGGGAACTGTCTTCAAAAAGGGCATTCCCTGTGTGTGTGGTGTGTCGGTACGCTTGTGTCGACATGTCTGATGAGGAAGGCTATGTGGAAGCAGAGCGGGAGCAAATGAATGTGGTGTCTCTGCCGACGACACCGACACCTGATTGGATGGATATGTGGAAGGTTTTAAATGATAATGTTAATTCCTTGCATAAAAGGTTAGACAAAGCTGAAACCTCAGGACAGTCATGGTCCCAACCCATGCCTGATCCTATGTCGCAGAGGCCGACAGGGTCTCAGAAGCGCCCACTATCCCAAATTATTGACACGGATACCGACATGGATTCTGACTCCAGTGTCGATTACGATGATGCAAAGTTACAGCCAAAATTGGCTAAATCCATCCGTTATATGATTATAGCTATTAAGGATGTGTTGCACATCACAGAGGAAACCCCAGTCCCTGACAGGAGGGTTCATATGTATGGGGAAAAGAAGCCGCAGGTAACTTTTCCCCCCTCACACGAGCTCAATGAGTTATGTGAAAAGGCTTGGGAATCTCCAGATAAAAAAATGCAGATTTCCAAAAAGATTCTTATGGCGTATCCTTTCCCGCCAACGGACAGGGTACGCTGGGAATCCTCCCCTAGGGTGGACAAAGCTTTGACACGCTTATCCAAGAAGGTAGCCCTGCCGTCACAGGATACGGCTACCCTCAAAGATGCTGCGGATCGCAAACGGGAAGTTACCCTGAAGTCCATTTATACACATTCAGGTACCTTACTGAGGCTGGCAATCGCGTCGGCTTGGGTGTGTAGTGCTGTAGCAGCATGGACGGATACCTTATCTGAGGAACTTGATACCTTAGACAAGGATACTATATTAATGACCCTGGGGCATATTAAAGACGCTGTCCTTTATATGAGAGATGCTCAGAGAGACATTAGCCTACTAGGTTCTAGAATAAATGCTATGTCGATTTCTGCCAGAAGGGTCCTGTGGACTCTGCAATGGACAGGTGATGCCGACTCAAAAAGGCACATGGAGGTTTTACCTTACAAGGGTGAGGAATTGTTTGGGGAGGGTCTCTCGGACCTGGTCTCCACAGCTACGGCTGGGAAGTCAAATTTTTTGCCATATGTTTCCTCACAACCTAAGAAAGCACCATATTACCAAATGCAGTCCTTTTCGATCACAGAAAAACAAGAAAGTCCGAGGTGCGTCCTTTCTTGCCAGTGGCAGGGGCAGAGGAAAGAAGCTGCACAACACAGCTAGTTCCCAGGAACAGAAGTCCTCCCCGGCTTCCACTAAATACACCGCATGACGCTGGGGCTCCACAGGCGGAGCTAGACCCGGTGGGGGCGCATCTCCGAAATTTCAGCCACAAGTGGGTTCACTCACAGTTGGATCCCTGGGCAATAGATATTGTGTCTCAGGGATACAAGCTGGAATTCGAAGAGATGCCCCCTCACCGATACCTCAAGTCGGCGCTGCAAGCTTCCCCCTTAGAGAGGGAAATAGTGTTAACTGCAATTCACAAATTGTATCTTCAACAGGTGGTGGTCAAGGTTCCCCTCCTTCAACAAGGAAAGGGTTATTATTGGACCATGTTTGTGGTACCGAAACCGGACGGTTCGGTCAGACCCATATAGAATTTAAAATCCCGGAACATGTACCTAAAAAGGTTCCGGTTCAAGATGGAATCGCTGAGAGCGGTCATTGCAAGCCTGGAAGAGGGGGATTTTATGGTGTCTCTGGACATAAAGGATGCATACCTTCATGTCCCCATTTATCCACCTCATCAGGCGTACCTCAGATTTGTGGTACAGGATTGTCATTACCAATTTCAGACGTTGCCGTTTGGTCTCTCCACGGCTCCGAGAATATTTACCAAGGTAATGGCGGAAATGATGGTACTCCTGCGGAAGCAAGGGGTCACAATTATCCCATACTTGGACGATCTCCTCATAAAAGCGAGGTCAAGAGAGCAGTTGCTGATCAGCGTAGCACGTTCTCTGGAAGTGTTATGGCAACACGGCTGGATTCTGAATATTCCAAAGTCGCAGTTGGTTCCTACGACTCGTCTGCCTTTCCTGGGCATGATTCTGGACACAGGCCAGAAAAGGGTTTATCTCCCGATAGAGAAGGTTCAGGAACTCATGACACTGGTCAGGGACCTATTAAAACCAAAACAGGTGTCAGTGCATCACTGCACTCGAGTCCTGGGAAAGATGGTGGCATCATACGAGGCCATTCCCTTCGGCAGGTTCCATGTGAGGACCTTTCAATGGGACTTACTGGACAAATGGTCCGGATCACATCTTCAGATGCATCGGTTAATCACCCTATCCCCCAGGGCCAGGGTGTCTCGCCTGTGGTGGCTGCAGAGTGCTCACCTTCTTGAGGGCCGCAGATTCGGCATTTAGGACTGGGTCCTGGTGACCACGGATGCAAGCCTCCAAGGGTGGGGAGCAGTCACACAGGGAAGAAATTTCCAAGGTCTGTGGTCAAGTCAGGAGACTTGCCTTCACATCAACATCCTGGAACTAAGGGCCATTTACAACGCCCTAAGTCAAGCAGAGACCCTGCTTCGCAGTCAACCAGTTCTAATTCAGTCAGACAACATCACCGCTGTGGCTCATGTAAACCGACAAGGCGGCACAAGGAGCAGGATGGCGATGGCGGAAGCCACCAGAATTCTTCGCTGGGTGGAGAATCAGGTAAGCTCGCTGTCAGCAGTGTTCATCCCGGGGTAGACAACTGGGAAGCAGACTTCCTCAGCAGGCACGACCTCCACCCGGGGGAGTGAGGACTTCATCAAGAAGTCTTCACACAGGTTGCAAGTCGGTGGGAACTGCCACAGGTGGACATGATGGCATCCCGCCTCAACAAGAAACTACAGAGGTATTGCGCCAGGTCAAGAGACCCTCAGGCGATAGCTGTAGACGCCCTGGTGACACCGTGGGTGTTCCAATCGGTCTATGTATTTCCTCCTCTTCCTCTCATACCCAAGGTGTTGAGAATCATAAGAAAAAGAGGAGTGAGAACAATACTCATTGTTCCGGATTGGCCAAGAAGGACTTGGTATCCAGATCTGCAAGAAATGCTCACAGAGGACCCGTGGCCTCTTCCTCTAAGACAGGACTTGTTGCAACAAGGGACCTGTCTGTTCCAAGACTTACCGCGGCTGCGTTTGACGGCATGGCGGTTGAACGCCGGATCCTAGCGGAAAAAGGCATTCCAGATGAGGTCATTCCTACGCTGATAAAGGCTAGGAAGGATGTAACAGCTCAACATTATCACCGTATATGGTGAAAATATGTTGCTTGGTGTGAGGCCAGGAATGCCCCTACGGAGGAATTCCAGCTGGGCCGTTTCCTTCACTTCCTACAGTCAGGAGTGACTTTGGGCCTAAAATTGGGTTCCATTAAGGTCCAGATTTCGGCCCTATCCATTTTCTTTCAAAAAGAGCTGGCTTCTCTACCTGAAGTTTAGACGTTTGTGAAGGGAGTGCTGCGTATTCAGCCCCCTTTTGTGCCCCCGGTGGCACCTTGGGATCTTAACGTGGTGTTGAGTTTCCTGAAATCCCACTGGTTTGAACCACTCAAAACGGTGGAATTGAAATATCTCACGTGGAAGGTGGTCATGCTACTAGCATTGGCTTCGGCTAGGCGTGTGTCAGAATTAGCGGCTTTGTCACATAAAAGCCCCTATCTGGTTTTCCATGCGGATAGAGCAGAATTGCGGACCCGTCCACAATTTCTGCCAAAAGTGGTTTCATCCTTTCATATAAACCAACCTATTGTGGTGCCTGTGGCTACTACTGACTTGGAGGATTCCGAGTTACTTGATGTGGTCAGGGCTTTGAAGATTTATGTAGCCAGAACGGCTAGGGTCAGGAAAACAGAATCTTTGTTTATCCTGTATGCTTCCAACAAGCTTGGTGCTCCTGCTTCGAAGCAAACTATTGCTCGCTGGATCTGTAACACGATTCAGCATGCTCATTCTGCGGCTGGATTGCCACTGCCAAAATCAGTTAAGGCCCATTCCACTAGGAAGGTGGGCTCTTCTTGGGCGGCTGCCCGAGGGGTCTCGGCATTACAGCTGTGCCGAGCGGCTACTTGGTCAGGTTCAAACACTTTTGCAAAGTTCTACAAGTTTGATACCCTGGCTGAGGAGGACCTTGTGTTTGCTCATTCGGTGCTGCAGAGTCATCCGCACTCTCCCGCCCGTTTGGGAGCTTTGGTATAATCCCCATGGTCCTTACGGAGTCCCCAGCATCCACTAGGACGTTAGAGAAAATAAGATTTTACTTACCGGTAAATCTATTTCTCGTAGTCCGTAGTGGATGCTGGGCGCCCGTCCCAAGTGCGGACTTCTTCTGCAATACTTGTATAAAGTTATTGCTGCAATAAGGGCTATGTTATTGTTGCATCAGGGTTGAACTGATGCTCTGTTGTTGTTCATACTGTTGACTGGGTAAGTTTATCACAAGTTATACGGTGTGATTGGTGTGGCTGGTATGAGTCTTGCCCTGGATTTCCAAAATCCTTTCCTTGTACTGTCAGCTCTTCCGGGCACAGTTTCTCTAACTGAGGTCTGGAGGAGGGACATAGAGGGAGGAGCCAGAGCACACCAGAATCTAAATTCTTTCTTAAAGTGCCCATGTCTCCTGCGGAGCCCGTCTATTCCCCATGGTCCTTACAGAGTGTCCAGCATCCACTACGGACTACGTGAAATAGATTTACCGGTAAGTAAAATCTTATTTTTTCATATTATTTTTATTGTCAAAACTCTGGAGAATACAGGAGTATGACAGTGAGGCACTGCCTCACCTCACCGCACATCACTGCTTAACTTCTCTTTCCTCTAGAAGCCGGTTTCCAGACTCCCATTGGTTTGATTCACAGGACTGGGCGAGGCTTATAGAGGATAGGCAAACTGAGTTATGTGCGATGTGTCCCATGCAGTGGCAGCTCAGTGAAACAGTGAAACACAGCAGCGCTGGTGATCCCCAGGTAAAGGCATCACACAACATTACATGTATGTTTATATGTGCAACTACCCTCCTCCATGTGATCCGCCCACCCCCCGAACACACACAGACAGCAGCCATCCCTGGTTTAAAGGGATATTCCAGTGGTCTTATACAAGTTTGTAAGATGTTGGACTAAACACTTTTATCTCCCATCTGCAAGTTCTAACCCCTCCAATCAATACACTTCAAGGAACCTTTCCCACTCATTTAAGCCATTACTGAGCTTCTTTGGAGAAATTCACCTTAAAACTGACGTCATTATTGGCCTAATTATGCTATATTAAACCCATCTAAGTGCATTATTATTCATTGGGAAGGATGTACCAGAGGTTCTGCATTGTAGGCCTAATTCATGTTTGCAAGCAAAAGCAGAAAAGCATGCAACTGGGTAAAACCGTGTGTGTGTGTGTGTGTGTGTGTGTGTGTGTGTGTGTGTGTGTGTGTGTGTGGAGGAGCACAACAAGACACAACTTTACTCTAAAAAAGCAATGAAAGTTTAGAATTGAATTACAAATGAAATCTGCAGTGCGAGTTCGCCATGAGAACATCTCACAGGCCCCATCTCACACCTAATTGAATTGAATTGACCACAAAAAGGTTATCTCTAACTTTTCTATTAAACGGTTAGCATGTTAAATAAACTTTAGAACTTAATATAAGTGCTATCATATTTGTAAGAGTGTGTTTCTCTGAAATAAAGAAAATTACAATATGGGAAAAGGTAAGAAGTTTCTAATTTGATGCAATATTACTGAAGGCAAGATCCAGGCAGATTTGCCCTTATAAATATAGACAGTAAAATTGACACAACTGGCGAAACAAAAAAATATTACATTTCCGCCTGCATTTTAAACACCACAGATTTGACATATGATACATAATCATCAATTATACCTGTAGTGATGGCGAATGAACACTAGTAAATAGAGTAGTAAGTGTAAAAAAAACCTACAGCATCACCATTACTCCTGCCACAAGTAGTAGGTATGGGGTAATTGAAATCAACAGGTTAAAGCCATGTATCCATTTACAGGATTTTACTAGTTTTAAAAACAGTAAAAAGTCATTTTGTTAATGAAAGAAGATATATGGCCTTAGTGTTGTCGAAATACACTATTATTGTATACCACATTTACCTGACCTGACGCTCCTGCCTTATACCCCTTTTCCACTAGCTCAAAAAACACGGGTAAATGCACGGGGGCGCGCATTTACCCGTGTTTTTTGCAAGTGGAAAAGGGTAAACCCGGATCAAGTGACCCGTGAATCCTACCCGGCTATTTACCTGGGTAGGACACGGGACTGATCCGGGTAGGGTTGTAGTGTAAACGGGAGCCGTGTCGATGCGACACGGCTCCCATTTACACTGTATGGAAGGGCGGCGCTGGGAGATCATGTGATCTCCCTGCGCCGCCCCTGCCGCGTCACTAGAAGCGTCACCAACCCGGCATATGCCGGGTTGTGACTGCTGATGGGAAAGGGGCCGAGCACGGGTCGCAGCAGGGGGCAGCTCCCGTGTCAGGCTCCCGGCTGCGACCCGTGCTCGTAAGTGGAAAAGGGGTATTATTCAATGGGACAGTCATCACGAGTCCCCTGTCTACCATTGACCTCTTCTCCCACATCATCTTGCTGAGGCCACTGAATTAGAATGAAGTAGTCTACAAGAGGCAAATAAGGCCTGGCATTGACAGTACGCTCCCTAAGACCAGCCCCAGCTGATATAATGACTGACGGTTCCGGTATGAATGGTCGACCATGTTATGGTCGACAGTCATTAGGTCGACCACTATTGGTCGACATTGACATGGTCGACATGGACACATGGTCGACACATGAAAATGGTCGACACATGAAAGGTTGACATATGAAAAGGTCGACATGAGTTTTTTAACTTTTTTGGGTGTTGTTCTTTGCGTAAAGTGACTGGGAACCCCAATTAGTGCACCGCGTCCCCTCGCATGGCTCGCTTCGCTCGCCATGCTTCGGGCATGGTGCCTTCGCTTCGCTCGGCACACTTTACCGTTCCAATCGTAGTCCATGTGGATCGTAAAGTATGGAAAATTCCTCAAAAGAAAAAAAAGTTAAAAAAACTCATGTCAACCTTTTCATGTGTCGACCTTTCATGTGTCGACCATTTTCATGCGTCGACCATGTGTCCATGTCGACCATGTCAATGTCGACCAATAGTGGTCGACCTAATGACTGTCGACCATAATATGGTCGACCATGTGAACAGATACCATGACTGACTAGTGCTTCTAGAGCATAAACATCAAAAATAAAGATACTGCAGGAATTACTTGTGCAGAATATACCATGTGAGAGATGAAAGTGCTCATGAAATCCCTAACAGAAAAATAGCCATCAAACTGGAGTTAGCTTTTAATTTGTATTTGCCTTTGAGTACGTTTTGTTGACTACACCAAAAAATATTTTCAGTTTGTACGTAAGTACCCAAAAGAAGAATAACTGCAAACCAGGATGACCCGAGTGATGCCACTGTACAAGGTGTAGTTTTTTTAATCATGTTACCAAAGTGTCAAAACAGCAAACGTAGTCAAATATATCCAATATATCCAGAACAGCTCTTCCCGCTGCCAAGTTGTGAAAGATGGATATATATATATATAGATATATATAGATATATATAGATATATATATATAGATATATACACACACACACACACACACACACACATACCAGTTCTACACACACACACACACACACACACACACACACACACACACACACACATATATTTACATATATATATTTTTTGTGTGTATGTATGTATGTATGTATGTATATATACATATAATGCTTTTGCACAGTTTCCCTTTGAATGTGCATGTCATTTAGCTAATACAAGGCTCCTCTCCTTGCAGACTGGGTCTGAGCTCTCAGTTCAGGGAGACGCACGGGAGACTGTAGGATCTAATCAGACCGACAACCCAGATGCGTCACAACACGTCTTCTCCTTCTCTTGGCTCAATTCACTGCCTCAGTGATATCCTCACTAGGAGAAACTTCTGTTGCCTATCAGTATTACGTATCTCATACATCCAAAGTGCAAATCCAGGAGCATCTCCCTCTGTATTCAGCCCTTTGTATTCTTCTCCTCGTGTCTTTGTATTGTGTATTTATCCTCACACATCATACTGACAGGAAACAGTGGTACAATCAGCCTTCGGAGTGCCTGCGACTGACCTTGATGACCACAATGAAATGAAACGAGTATAGTCAACATGAAGTGTAACATATGAAGCAATTTACTCAGATCTTGGGATCCAAATATGACTTTCCAGCTGGCTCCAGCATAATTCCATGAACCCTGCTATGTGACCCCCTCTCAATATCAGCTGAGTACAGTGTGTATATCCGCTGTTATTGCACCACTTGCCGGGTACAATGAGGGGTAACAAGTGCTATAAGGAATTCAGTAACTACTGTAGCAGAAATTGTGCCTGGCAAAATAACATGCTGATTTTTAAGAGATAAAAGCTGTAGTCAGTTATTTCACTGAAGCCTGGATTCTAAACTTGAAGTGGTCTGTAAAACACAACAGTATCTTACACTTAAGTAACATGTAGCTCTCTAGCCATTGTGAGACTACAAGTTCCAGCATACCTTGGCTGTCAGTTGTTCCATGACAGTTTGGAATAAAGAAATATTCACTGCAGATCAAAATATAGTTTTAAAGTATTTGAAAAACAAAGTTAGGCAAATATATATATATATATATATATATATATATATCGCCTAAGAGGTTTAATATATGTAATAAAATAGACTTGATGCTCTCATCGTTTACGTCACCTCTGCAATCCATGTGAACTGATTTCGATATTTTGGATAATTTGGAACTAGTTGACTTTGAAAGAAGTTCAAACGCCTTGTCCATCACTTGAGTCTGTGTGTGTCTGACCACATTAATTCCTTCATGATAGCGCATTTTACATTATTCTGTGAACACCAATGTTAGAAACCAGTATACCCAGCATAAGAGAGGGGACAGCCACTCCCCTACAATGAAGGAAAACGTAAAACAATCCCTAATGTATATTATGAGTTGACATACAATTTACATTTCTCTAATCCTAATCCTTCAAATGGATGTAAGGAGGTGTTCAATTAAATCTAATTGCTGCACTTTGCACGCAAATGTAGGACCATCTACGTCTAATTAAGTGAAGAAAAAACCTCCCCAAAGCAATTAAAATGGACAGATGTAGCTTTGCAGATTTTATTAAAAATATAGATATTAAACATTATGTTTACACACCAATGTTGTGCGAGCTCTGAAAAGATGTTTTTTTATTATGGAAATGTATACAATAAACTTTTGATGCAAAATAAATTACAGCGGTTTGTTATTTGAATTTTTGTTTTTTACTTCCCAGTGGAATACTCATATAAGGTTCAGTAAATGTATTTGTACCTAGTTTGTTCAGACTTCCAAGCCCAATCCCAAACTGATGGTATCCCCCAAGGATATTTATATATTACAAAAGTAACCCCTCCCAAAGGTTTAAAATAAAAATAAGTTACAAATTACATCTGTTGCAAATACACCCGGTACATGCTGATAAACATACTGTATAGGCTTTCACCCCCCAGCACTCACCTGGGGACCAGCAGCAGAGCATTGCTTTGTGTTGCCGGCCCCACAGGCACCCCTGGGGTTACGGAGTACCTCCTCTATGTCTGAAGCTATAGAAAAATAAACAAATGATATCAGGGCAGTACAATGGCACATCATACTTTATAGTTTGTGCTAGATGCAGGAAACTCTGGCAGATGATAATGGGTTATTTCCCAATGATGTCCATCAGTTTCCTGTTGCTGTGGGCTTGCTGGGCTATCTGCTCGGCTCTGGCCATTTCCAAGACTTCCCGGAGCAGGTGAAAAGTGAGATCCAGGGAAATCGGAGGCTCCTCTGCACGTTTCCCCCTTTCCGTGGGCTCTTCCTCAGCTGCGTATGGGGCATCTGCCCCATCCAGGACCCCAGCTCTGAGCCCCTGCTGGCTGCCCCACTGCTGAGACTGCAATTGCTGCTGGAGAGCCCTCACAAAGTTACTGGAGGGGGCGTCGGTGAGGCGGCTGGCACCAAAAGAGCTTGGGGAGTATTTGTGGAGGTTCCCTAGGCGTAAGAAGTACTCTTCTCCCATACGGAGCACGAAGGGCTGGTACTCGGGCAGGACAGGCGGTGGAGCCCCGGCAACGGAGGCTGAGGGTTTGCTGAAAGCTCTGCACTCCTGACAGGGGACAAGAGCGACGAGGACGATCCCCGTACACACTAATAGCTGGAACTTCATGGCACCCCGAATGTGCGATCTGTAACAAAAGAGAACCTGGGGAGGGAAGAAGAGGGGACAGTGAGGGAGGGAGAGTACTACTGTATAAGCAGAGGGAGAGAGAGAGAGAATAATGGGGGGAGGACAGAAGGAGACACAGGGACCAGGCTGGAGCTTTGGCTGTGGAGCTGTCCAAGGTGCTGAACTGTGCGCTCCTAACCTGACTTCTGGCTCACTTTCCTATCCGATCACCTAGTATACTGTCATCATTTACCCTGCATTATTACACCTGCTCATACAGTATCTACCTTGCTAACAGTATGACGCTGTAACAGGTATGGATCATTTAATAATCACTAATATCGCAACATTACAGCAGCTGTCACGATACCACGATTCAATATCGTTCTTGTATCACCTGCCATGTCATTAAAATATTGTCTACAGTACTTATATAAAGATGACTCTTACAGGGTGAGCAATATAATGGTAATCCCAGTATATCACAACACGAACTATGATAATCACACCATTGCTATAGTAATATTTCTTATGTTGCCGACATCACATCCCTGGTACAATAGTAATATACATTATTATAATGATCATATACCATAGTAAAGCAGAGTCAGTGTAACTACAGTATACTGTCGTGCTAGAAACTGAAATACTCTCATCAGGGCATATCTGTAATATCATTGCCAGTCTCTAATTATTATATTGCAAACATCACGATACTCTGGTCCCATCAAATATGAGTGACAACAGTGTCTGGTAAGTGATTGAAACGCACTGCCTGGAACCAGGAGACACATGCTATCCTCACAATGCAGAAAATATAAAGCAATCCCATCATCTGTGAATAATGCTACAAATGAGATGTACACTACCTCCATAAATAGTTGAACTTACTTGCTTTACAGAGGTCCCCCTGCCTGGGCTGTCGTATGGAGTTATACACAGCTTACAGTGTCAGAGCATAAAAGGTAGGTGATATGTACGTCCCTCTGGGTAGTTGATGTCCCTCTTCTTTATGATGACATATCGGGATGTTGTGACAGGAATTTATTACAAAAAGAAGCCTTGATGCTGGACTTTATAGCTTAGACCCTCTGCCACATCCACGCAGGTCTCGCCTAATAAGCTGACGCTCTCTTGACAACTATTGCGTGCTGATCCTCTGCTGAATAAATAATGGCTCCTTGGAGCAATGGGCAGAGTTTTGCTATTACAACAATGAATCTTACATCCAATTATGTTCCCAGATATTTATCGCCTCTATGGTGACGTCAGCGACACTCACAAGTCTCCCATTGACAAAAAGAAAACTTGAATGAAAATTCCCAAATGTGTTAATCAAAGGTCAAAGTGACACTTTTTTTTATATACAATTACAAAGTGGATTTTCCACCACTCGAGCTGAAAACATATACACAGATCAGTTACTCACTATAACGGGATCAATCTAAACAAGGTTGGTTTAAATCCTAATTACAATAACTTGTCACTAGTCACAAATCATGAAAATACAATCTAACACACATTAACACACGAGATGTTAAAAATTTACCAACACAATTAGTCTTGCCCAAAATAGTCTCAAGGTATTGCTGACAGAATAAGCAAGTCAGTCAAGGAGCTGCATATAATAGAATGTAGAGTGCCAGGAACTCAAGATTTATATACAGTAGCTATTGAGTTTAATCTGCAAGTACTTGTGCAAAGACCAAGACATCGTGACTCTATTTTGCATTATTTACAAATAAGCATAGCTACTGTTATGTAAACATGTTAGGAATGGTAAATATTTACTTAACAATATGATTTGCATTCTATAAGTAAGACACCATCTGTTATGGCTGTGGTTGTAAAAAAATAAAAAGTCAGATAATCGTTCCTGATATATTGAATCTGCCTTCTTTGCTAAACAAAACACTGCAATGAACTATTTCTACTGCACAATATCCAAAGCTCGTTTTGGCCAATATACTGTAGGAGTCAATATTGTAATGGATCACTGCAATAAGGTTATCTACCATCTTATGTTCTATTTGACATTGTTATGACTAAAGATATTAAAAAGTCAATCTATGTCATAGGTAATGAAAGTAAAATATTTAATACTGTTGTATTCAATGAGTCATGTATAGCTTTTATATATATATATATATATATATAGATAGATAGATAGATAGATAGATAGATAGATAGATACAGTCTATTTAAACTATTCAAAATATTCAGACATTTTTGAAAAATGAGGCACCAGCAACAGCATTTTTCAAGTTTCAATCTTATATTATTGACTATCATATTATATTTCTATAAGTCAGTGAAGGGTCCTTAGATTGTGAGCTCCTTGGAGCAGGGCCTTTTTCCCTCCTGTTTTCAGAAAACCCTCCTCTCTCCCACTTCAGTTACAGCTCTCTCCTACATAGCCAATGTCTATACCTGCATCTCCTCTCGCTCGTTACTGTTTATCTCTTCCAGTGGCTGTCTGCCCCCAGCAGTATGACGACTACTTATTTGCTTCCTTTCATCTTGGCTGTAGTGTGTACTGAGAATTGTGTTGCTAATGGTTACCTGTGCTCTGTCTTAGTTTTTTTGTTACTGTAATGTTAAGTTCTGTGTACCCTATATTGTTCTAGTGTCTGCCGTATGTACAGCGCTGCAAAACACTTGTGGCGCCCTATAAATAAAATGTAATAATAATAATAATTTGCCCAGTGCAAAATGAACACGATGCAGTGTAAAATCCTCTTTGATGATGACAGAACATCAGTGGCACTGGTGAGTCCATCTAATGCCAGAGTTCCTGGGTGTGTGGAGCAAGATGGTGTTGTCTGGGGAGGGTAGAAGTTGTCCTTCAGACATTGGGAGGTGTAAGGAGGTGAGAATGTGCACAGGTGGAATTTGTGAAGCAGAACAAAAAACTAAATGTAATTTTGCAAAGGCTTATTACTGAGATAACAAAGTAAAAGGATGATAAAGCAGTTTTGTATTCGGAAGTACACAAGGCTATTTACCTTTAGTAGTGTTCCCACTAGAATGTGGGCAGGGCCCTGAGGTGCATCTGAAAAGAGGGCATGGCCAGCTTGGGAGCGGCCCCATTGGTGTCACTCTTGGGGGGGTGTCCAGCACTAATGGACATGTTGGGCTGCCCCCAAGCTCTTCCTCACTGTGAATAGGTGCCATGCGCATGCACACAGCATTTATTCACCGGCGGAGATTGATACACTGTAACTTTTTTCACACGCTGGACACCATGGGTGGAAACAGAAAAGGGCAGCCTGGTTAGCGTGGCACCGCCAGGATGAATTTTGCCATTTTAAAATCGGGCAGGGTGCGGCGCGCAGTTGAAACAGCCTAGCATGAACACTACTTTATTAAGAACACTAACATTACTATTGGCCGAAGCTCAGAAATAGCAGAGATCATGGGCTCTAATCAGCAACAATGTCAATGCTGCCCAAATATTGTTGGACAACATTGACACAATATTTTTTTTCTACATTTTCCCCCCAGTTACGTTAACCACTGTCCTGGCAAAGTCCCCGCAGGCAGTCTTTTTGTGTCTGTCTATCTGTCTGTCTGTCTGTCTGTCTGTCTATCTAGATATATATATATATATATATATATATATATCTTACAGCCATTTCTCTGACTTGAATACATACTATTACCTCCCCCAGATGCTCTTCCTTCTCCCAAGAGGAGTTTCCACTAAAAAGCATTGGGTGGGGGAAGCAATATAAATTCAATGGTGAGAAGTGCTGGGAAGGACTATATATAATGAACATATAAATGTACACACTGTTAGGTGCCGTGATCCGCGGCGCCGCTCGGCCTGCTTCTGAGCGACGCTCACTGCCGCCGCACCTCCCTTCCTGCCCGCCCGGCGCCTAGCAATGACAGGACGCCGTGCACGCTGAGCCGCCAGGTTCCTGGCAGCGCCAGGATGCCGTGCGCGCTGAGCCGCCGGTCCCTGGCAACGCTGGGACGCCGTGCGTGCGTAGCCGCTGGACCCTTAGCAATGGGGACGCCACAGACGAACCGCGTTCCCCGTTGCTTCCTATCAATCAATACACCTGTTAGCTCTGGTCGTGCAGCAGGGCAGCTGCACGACATTACTAATTAAGCTTCGCTGCAGCTATTGGAGGGCTCCCTGTTATATTCTCCCTCACTACCTGGCACAGACGCCGGTGATAGCTTCCTGCATGCTGTTCCTGCCTTGTAACGTCTGTTCCTGGTCAGCTGTATCTGGTCGATCCTGCTCCCTGTGCTCCTGAGTCCTGGAGTTCTGAAGCCGGTCCTGGGAATCCTTCCTGTTCAAGTGAACCTGTTGCAGTCATCTGGGGGTTCTCGTTTGTTGGGGTTCTCTCCCGGTTTCGTGAGTAGTGGCTTCTGCCGCGTGTTGCGGCCTAGGCTGCTTAGTCCTTTTGGTACTTTTGTTTTTGCGGAGGTTTCCGCTTTTCACTGTCCTCCCCGATACTCGGCGGTGCCGTGTGGGGGAGTGGACAGTGATATCTTTTGTTGTTCTTTTCCTTTGGCGTTGTGCCGCACATAAATTTAGTTTTAGGGTAGTTAGTAGCCCCTAGCTTCTGTTTGCTTTAATTAGAGGTCCCTTGTTATTATCCTGTCTCGGTTCACGCTTTGTCTCACTCTAAGACCTGGGGGCATCGGAGTTGGGCAGACCTAATCCGCCCTTCAAATGCGGCTGCCATGGGCCCAAGAAACCATAGTCACTCAGGCGTGAACTGACCACATGGGTAAAACAACGGAGGTAGGGTGCTAGGGGCTATTCCCGTTCCCTCCCTATTTCAGCGTCACGTCCTGGTGCTCTGGACTCACTTCGCAACATCTTTCTAGTTCTGAGCATCAGGAACGTAACATTATCACCGGCCCAAAAACACACACACAAAAAAAAAAAGTTATTTGTATTTGGTGGGCTTTGAAATTCGGCCTCATGAATCCGGCAGTATTAGGACCGAATCCCAGCCAGCTTTTGGCCAACCAGATTCAGGAACTAACTCAGATGGTTCAGGATCTTACTCTTCGGGTGAGATCGCAGGAAGATCTTTTGCGAGCCTCCCCGAGTATGATTCCAGAACCAAAGATGCATCTACCTGACCGTTTTTCGGGTAACCGAAAGGATTTTTTTAATTTCAAGGAAGCTTGTAAGCTTTATTTTAGTTTAAGGCCCCGATCCTCTGGTACTGAGTCTCAACGGGTCGGGATTGTGATGTCATTACTACAAGGCGATCCACAAACCTGGGCTTTTGGGCTAAAAGCCGATGATGTTGCCTTGCTATCTGTAGATGCCTTTTTTAAGTCCTTAGGCCTTTTGTATGATGACCCTAAAAGAGAAGCGTCGGCTGAGAGCCACCTGCGTGCACTTAAGCAAGGGAAAAATCCAGCAGAGGCGTATTGTACCGAGTTTCGCCGTTGGTCGAACGACTGTGGCTGGAATGACCCGGCCCTGCGCAGTCAGTTTCGCCTCGGTTTGTCTGAAGTTATTAAAGACAGTCTCCTTCAGTACCCCGCTCCAGAGACTCTAGACAAACTCATGGAGCTTGCTATTAAAATTGATCATCGTCTCCGGGAGCGGAGGGCTGAAAGAGGAGCTAGTTTCAGGCCTAGCCCATGTGTGTATACTTTCCCAGAGGACGTCGAGGAGCCCATGCAAATGGGTCTCTCCCGGCTGTCCCCAGAGGAAAGAACCAGAAGGCTAAATTCTGGTCTTTGCTTGTATTGTGGTGGCAAGGGACATATCGCACGTAATTGCCCGAATAAGCCGGGAAACACTCTGACCAAGTGAATAGTGATGGGGTTCACTTGGGTCTGAGGTTAATCTCCTCTAATGATTCCTTATTAGTTCCTGTAAAAATTTCCTTTGGTAGCCTCAGTTCGTTGGTGTCGGCCTTCGCCGACAGTGGAGCTGCAGGAAATTTCATGGATCTTGGTTGGGCTCAGGCTTTGGGCGTTCCACAGATACCTATGGATAAACGTATCACCATGCACGGCTTGGATGGTGGTCCGCTTTCTAACGGGGTAATCACTCACCGCACACCTCCAGTACAACTGACAGTGGGGGCCCTACATTCACAGAAAATCGAATTTTACCTTACCCATTGTCCGGCTGTCCCCGTAGTTCTGGGTCACCCCTGGCTTGCCTTTCATAATCCCACCATAGATTGGCAGTCTGGGGAGATTTCCCGATGGGGTCCCTTTTGTGTTAAGGAATGTATTTCCCGTCCAGTCCGGGTTGCGGCAGTCACCCCAGAACTTATTCCTTTGGAATATCAGGACGTTTTCTCCAAGGGTAATGCGGATATTCTGCCTTCTCATCGGTCCTATGACTGCGCTATTGACTTAGTTCCCGGTGCCTCTTTACCAAAGGGGAGACTATATGCCCCGTCTGGGCCGGAAACTACGGCAATGAATGATTATGTACAGGAGAGCCTAAAAAAAGGCTTCATTAGGCCCTCTAAATCTCCATTGAGTGCAGGGTTCTTTTTTGTTGAGAGAAAAGATGGGTCGCTCAGACAATGTATTGATTTTCGGGCTTTGAATAAAATCTCTGTTAAAAACACCTACCCCTTGCCACTGATTTCAGTACTATTTGATCAGCTCTGGACTGCCGTTATCTTTTCCAAGATCGATCTTAGAGGGGCTAACAATCTCATCCGAATTAAATCTGGGGATGAGTGGAAGACGGCTTTCAGCACACAGTCGGGACATTATGAATACCTGGTGATGCCGTTTGGGCTGTCAAATGCTCCTGCTGTATTTCAAGATCTCATTAACGACGTCCTTCGCGACTTTCTAGGAAAGTTCGTGGTCGTTTATTTAGACGACATTTTGATTTACTCCGAGTCTTTAGAACAACATATTACCCATGTGCGACTGGTCCTTCAGAAGTTACGGGAAAATCATTTATACGCCAAACTGGAGAAATGTGATTTCCACATCACAGAAGTGTCCTTCCTGGGGTATATTATTTCTCCTAAGGGGTTTTTCATGGAACCAAAAAAACTCCAGGCCATCCTAAATTGGGCACAACCCACGAACTTAAAAGCAATTCAGCGCTTTTTAGGGTTTGCAAATTACTATAGGCGTTTTATTCATACCTTCTCTGATTTGGTTGCTCCTATAGTAGCACTGACTAAAAAAGGAGCGGACCCTTCCAATTGGTCGCCTGAAGCCAAGTCTGCCTTTCTGGCCTTAAAGCAGGCCTTTGTCTCAGCTCCAGTGCTCAGACACCCTAACCCGGAGCTCCCCTTTATTGTCGAGGTAGATGCCTCAGAGGTTGGAGTGGGGGCTATCCTTTCTCAGGAAGACCCGGAGTCTCAGGAATTACACCCATGTGCCTTCATGTCCAGGAAATTCTCCTCCGCAGAATCCAACTATGATGTTGGTAATCGAGAATTGTTGGCAGTTAAATGGGCTTTCGAGGAGTGGAGGCATTGGCTGGAAGGAGCTAGGCATACCATTACGGTGTTTACTGACCACAAGAACCTGCAGTATATTGAGTCAGCTAAACGGCTTAATGCTCGACAGGCACGTTGGGCGTTGTTTTTTACTCATTTCAGGTTTATTATCACCTTCAGGCCCGGTTCCAAGAATACAAAAGCCGATGCCCTGTCACGTTGTTTTCTTCCGGTTCACAATAACCACCCGGCTACTACCCCCATAGTTCCATCGTCTGTCATCCGGGCTGGCCTCACACAGGATTTATTTACACAGCTAGTCCAGCTTCAGCAGTAGGCTCCCAAAGTCACTCCTGCAGATCGTCTCTTCGTCCCTGAATTTCTGAGAGGCACTGTTCTAGCTGAGTTTCATGATAATAAGGTTTCTGGTCATCCGGGTATCACTAAGACCTTGGAGTTAATCTCTCGCTCAGTGTGGTGGCCTAATCTTTCTAAAAATGTAAGGGAATTTGTCCGTTCCGGTCAGGTTTGTGCTCAGTACAAGGTATCTCGATCGTTGCCGGTCGGGCAACTCATACCTTTAGCCATTTCTCAGGCCATGGTCACATATATCCATGGATTTCGTGGTGGACTTTCCTCTTTCAGCTGGATTTTGAGTCATTTGGGTGGTAGTAGACCGCTTTAGTAAGATGGCCCACTTCATTGCTCTCCCCCGATTACCCTCTCCTCAAGGGTTGGCAGTTTTATTTCTCCGCCATGTGTTCAGGCTCCATGGTTTACCCAGGGATATTGTCTCTGATCGGGGACCGCAATTCATCGCCCGTTTCTGGAAACGTTTTTGTGCCTCATTAAATATGAAACTCTCTTTAACATCTGGGTACCATCCACAGTCTAACGGACAAACTGAACGTGTTAATCAGTCGTTAAAACAGTATTTACGGCTATATTCGGCCAAACTTCAGAATGATTGGTCTGAATTTCTTCCTTTAGCCGAGTTTGCCTATAATAACTCTTGTCATTCTTCCACCAAGGAGTCCCCATTCTTTTCGGTCTTGGGCTTTCATCCTAGAGCCAATTCTTTTTACCTTCATTTTCCCGTCTCCTCGTTGACCTTAACTTCCCGTCTCAGAATGATTTGGAAAAAGGTGCACCTTGCCCTTAAGAAGGCTGCCTTCCGAGAAAAAAAAATTTCTGATAGGTTCCGACGCCCATGCACTTTTAAGGTGGGAGATAAGGTGTGGTTGTCAACCCGCAACATCAAGCTCCGACAACCCTCGGCTAGATTGGGACCCAAATTTATTGGACCGCTCCTTATCATTAAGAAGGTCAACCCAGTTGCTTTTCGGCTACGCTTGCCTAAATCACTCAAAATTGGCAATACTTTTCACTGTTCCCTTCTGAAGCAGTATTTTTCTTCCAGGAGATTCCCTCGGAAGACTTCCCAGGGTAGACCTCCGGTGGATGTTCAGGGGCAACAAGAGTTCTTGGTGGAGAAGGTTTTAGATTCCAAAGTTTCTCAGGGCCGGCTTTATTTTTTGGTTCACTGGAAAGGCTATGGCCCGGAAGAAAGGTCTTGGGTCCTGGATAAGGATCTACATGCCCCTAAATTTAAGAGATTATTCTTTCAGGAATTTCCACAGAAACCCGGCTTTAGGGGTTCTTTAACCCCTCCTTTCTGGCCAGGAGGTGAGGGGAACCCAATAATGACATCCACCAGCCTCCCCCATCAGCAAGGCCATCAATCCCCACAAGAGCAGAGACCTCTTCTGAGCATGTAATGGCTCAGTGCAAAAACAGTGGCATCACCATAATGCAAAAGATTGTGGTGTCAAGCTGACCTATATAGAAGGGATGTAATCATGTGACCGGCGGTCAGGAGACCGACGGTCACATAACCAACAGAGACTTTTCCCACTCGTGGGTGTCCACTAGGCGAGGTAGGTGATTCCCCCTCTATGGGTGTCCACTAGGGTGGTCAATCCCGGGCTATTTTTTTAAATCCCGGGTATCGGGATAGAAAAAATGGTCAATCCCGGGATTCCTGGGATACCCAGGATTGGCATGTTTCTTGTGTGGCCGCCCCCTCCCCGCACACATAACTCACCATACCACATGGGTAGGAGAGTGGGTCACTTCCTCCGGGGGTGGCTGGCTGTACACACTTCCTCCGGGTTCAGCAACGTCTGTGCTGCGGGTGACGGGAGGCTAGCTACGCAGCGTGACCTCTGACTTCACGTCACGCTGCACAGGGGGAGCCGGGAGGAGGCAGCTGGGCAGTGTCTGAGCCTCCTGAGGACGTTCAACGCTACCCAACACTGAAAATACAAGGAGCTTTCTCTAATCCCCAAATCCCCGGGATTGGAAGCTCCAATCTCGGGATTAAATCCTGGCCAATTTTAGGCCTAAATCCCGGGATCCCACCGCCCACCGTAGTGTTCATGACACCCATAGAGGGAGAATAGAACCGAGCCCGCAGCGTGGCAAGGGCAGCATGGTGAGTGCAGCGAGCCTGCAAGGGGCTTCATTGCGCTCACCCCCCTACCGGCATTCCACTGCTCAGGATGCCAATGTCGGTATACTGAATATTCCAATACTTGCTGTTGTGCGCTCCCTGGAATACCTGGACAGTCCCGATAATGAAATAGGCAATGTTCGTGAAGCTGGTAGACAGTTCCCATAATTTATTTCAATCCTTAAGCAGCTGATTTGCCCATTTTCCCTGGTGGGTAAGCCTGGATACTTCAAAAGGTAGCTATACCCCCAAAAACAAAAGGAAAAAGTACATATAGTGAAGTACTTTTTATTTCTTATACAAAATTCAGTGTTAAAATCCTTAAATTATAAAAAATACTACATAACCCACCATGGATTGGTGGACCAGCGGACCAGACAAGATGGGGTGTCAATATTGCCCACCCAGAATCGCTTAAGATGTCACCACCCGGGATTCTCAGCAACAATCCACGTTCTGGGCTATAACCTTTGATCCCACTTGAGGTAACTGGAGGTCTAGCCAATCTGTTACCAACGCGTTTCAGCTCAAAACAGAGCCTTTTTCAAGGTGTGTGTCGGTATACTGACCTGCGGCATCTCGTGGGGCAGGATACCATACCGATCCCTCATATACCTGTACCCTTCCACAAATGTCTCAAGTTGTCTATGTCCTTGAGTCAATCTGGATTGGATCATAGGGTCGACCTGGAAAAGGTCGACAGTCACTAGGTCAACACACAACAGGTCGATATGTATAAAAGGTTGACATGGTAAAATGGGCGACACAGTAAAAGGTTAACATGAGGTATTTTTTGTGTTGTTTACACCGTAAGTCATCGGAAACCCCAATTAGTGCACTGTGTCATCTTGCTGTGGGCAATCCTAGCAATGCTATAGAAGTGATACTAGTCTCAGCAGTACATCTCTCAGCGACTTCTCCATCTGCAGTATTTACACCACAAATGTGGGTAAGCAGGAGACTGGTATATGCTGACTTCTGTGTAAACTGAGGAACTCTAAAGGGCCCCATACACTAGAACGATAATGCGTGATTTCATCCGATTTCGACCTTTCAGGCCAATAAATCAGATGAAAAGCTGCAAATCGGATGTGTTTTACGTCCGATCCGATGTTCAGTCCGGTGAGCATTGGATCGGAGCCGCTAGGTCGTTAGTGCTGCACTCGTGATATGTCAGATCCTGCAGGCATGGCTGGGATCGCATACGATACATCGTATGGAAAGGACCGCATACGATGCCGGGTGGTTCAAGGGAAATCGCATCCGACTTTAGCCTCCGACATGTCGCTGTAGTGTATGGGGCCCTTAAGGGTGGAGGGCACTTCTGGTAAACTGATACTCAATAGTATTTCATTGTATATATTGTACAAGTTACAGTTACTATTTTTACATGGTTACATCGAGTGATATGTAAAATAAAGGTATGGCTGTACAGTAGCTGTACTATGATGTCCTTCCTGTGGGACTAGCAGGGTACAGGGGTACTGCACTTGCAATAAACAGCTGCCATTGTCAATGTGGCAATATACATATAAACCCTGGATCATCATAAATTACAGTCATGAATATCTTTAGGAATGTTCTCCATAGCATCTGTCATTATGAATATTATTAATATATAAATGTGTATCTATCCTACAGCCCATGATCCTCCAGGTTTAGCATACTACTCAGTTATGTCAATGGACACTGCTACTAGCCTTTCAAGTGTACAAATGATCTTTAGCAGTGATTGAACCATCCAGATCTTGTGTTTTCATTATGTTACTGCAAGTTAGGCATGTCAAGGCTGTGGGAATGTTCTCAATATGTAGGAGCTTACTGTAGGGCCCTATTCAGGGGTGGTATTCATGTGACCGGCGGTCAGCAGACTGACAGTCATACAACCTCCCCCCAAATCCCGCCCCCTTACTATCCCGATGGTCGGCATGCCGAACAACAGGGACTATTTCCACTCGTGGGTGTCCACAACACCCATAGAGTGGGAATAGAACTTGTGGCGGCCACAGCGTGATGAGCGCAGCGAGCCTGCAAGGAACTTGCTGCACTCACCCCCTCCCCGCCAGGATCCCGGCGTCGGTATGCTGCCGGGATCCTGGCGTCGGTATGCTGACCGGCGGTCAGGAGACCATCGGTCAGCCATACCACACCCCTATTCAGTAAGAATTGTAAATTCAGCTAAACAGCAGAATTTGCAATCATTTTGCTCGCATGCTGGGGGCTGCCCAGCGCAGGGCAAGGTTGCCCAGCATGCATCCCATCGCCCACCCACTACGATCGCATGGAAATTGCAATTGCAGCACAATTTCAGCGTGATCGCTGAAATTGTGGATGGCTCCCGCCGGCGCACCCTGGCTGCGACGGTAGGAGATCCGTCGCCATCTTTTTGATCAAAGCATGTCGATAAAGCTGCTGACACGCCCCCCGTTCGGAAGCTGCCGCCCCCATTTCACTGCCATGTCCCCACAACACTCTGTCTCCGGCTTGGAAACGGAGCATTGCCAACGCCCTCCCTCCCCGCGAATGCCTCTGCCTGTCAATCAGGCAGAGGCGTTCGTATTTCCGCAGTAAATGTGGGCGCATGCACCTGTTTTGCAGTTGGATCGCAATTTGCGATCTAACCTGAATGAAGTCCATAGTTAACAACTGGATAAGGTACAAGCAGTAAGACTTTATTATAGTACACTCCCACCACACTTATAAATCCTTTTCGCCTTACAGTTTATGAAGCAGGGTCCAGCATGGTGTCTGAATAGCTACAGTATAAACACAGCCAGATTGGGAGGAGGCGAGGCCCCAGTTCCAGGGCCAGATTTAACCAATTTGTCTGAACGACCGTTTTTGTCAGTGTTCCAGCATTTTGGAGCAAATGGTCAATTGTCATTTGCTCCCAGACCCATACATTACCAGGTTTACATTCCAATCAGCCAGATTCAACAATCAATCCACTGGCGAATCTATAATGGGTGCAGTGTGTGCGGTGTACACGGGCCCCTGGGATCAGAGGGGGCCCACACCGCACACACTGCACCCATTTCTTCTATACTCACCTTTCTGGTGTCCATCGGTGACTGTGTGTGGGCCCCCTCCTCTCCTGTAGCCGGCACGCGGAGTCCTGCGCACGCGCTGT
Source organism: Pseudophryne corroboree (assembly GCF_028390025.1). Taxonomy (NCBI): domain Eukaryota; kingdom Metazoa; phylum Chordata; class Amphibia; order Anura; family Myobatrachidae; genus Pseudophryne; species Pseudophryne corroboree. The sequence goes on from NC_086448.1 coordinate 692,669,134, forward strand.
AGACTCTGGCACTGTGCCAGAGTCTCCGTGCTGAGAGCGCTAACAGCGGCGGTGACAGCTACAGGAGAAGAGGGAGCCCACACACGGAGTCTGCACACGGGTCCCCTCCTCTCTAGAAACGCCTCTGAATCAATCTTTAGGTGTATGGCCAGTCTAAATCATAGATGTCCCAGATTAAAAGACATATGATGGCAAGCCTATACTGTATAAAGTGCTCCAATTGCCACAAACATAATGCCCAAAAGAAGGGGCATCTGGCTAAATATCCTGGACCTAATTCCCACTTTGTTAATGGGGGCAAAGGCCTTGTGCCTGCCTATCTGGTGCACTTTGTTAAATAACCCTGGCCTAATGACCGCGGACCTATGTGCTTTCACGGCAGCTATCGTGTAAAAAAAGTGCATCTGCGGTAATAAGCCGTGATAAATTACTGCGGCTAATAGGATAATGCCCTATGGGGGTCATTCCGAGTTGATCGTAGCTGTGCTAAATTTAGCACAGCTTCGATCATCTTCCCTGACATGCGGGGGGACGTGCAGCACAGGGCTAGTCCGCCCTGCATGTCAGTCCGCCCTTCCCGCGCACAAATACAAAAGCATCGCATAGCAGCGATGCTTTTGTGTTTGTGGAGTAACTCCACGCCGGCTGGCCGGGAGTTGATCGTTGCTGCCACTGGCCGCAGCGGGTGCGTAAGATGTCACGCAGCTGCCGCAGCCCGCCCCCCCAACGGTCTGGCCACGCCTATGTTGGTCAGACCGCACCCCCTAAACGGCGGCTTAACTCCGCCATCCAGCCCCCTCCCACCCTGCGACCGCCTCTGCCTGTCAATCAGGCAGAGGCAATCGCTACTGAACGACGGCCTTCGGCGCATGCGCAATTCTGACCCGATCACTGCGCTGCGATAAACTGACGCGAGCGATCGGGTCAGAATGACCCGCTATGTGTGATCAAGTTTACCTGCTCACACATGCGCACTAGAGCCTGTAAACCTGTCTCCGGTTCAATAAAGAAAAAATAAGTTTTAATTCAATAAAAAATAGAAAAGAAAACAGAAAAATATGCTTTATTATATATCGTTATTTTTTTATTCTTTTTTCTGTACAATAATACAGTACATCAGAAACATAGTCAGTAGCTACAGTGACATGTCAAGCACATATTTTTATATTTTTGGTTGAATACTTTGGTTGAAAGTATAAATAGAAGGCGAGCAATGTACCCACATGAAGTAGAGAAGTAAGGAGAAATACAAGAATAGAAAACATGCAGAACTAAAAAGCATAACTTTTAGTGAAATATCACATTCAGACATTTATTTATGGCCCCACTGTCCCCACTCCCCCACTCCCCCACTCCTAAAGCCCATCTGTTGATAGTATAATTAGGGATGGCCATCGACCATCGATGGTTGATTGCCAATGACAAATAGTTTTGCTATCAAAGGTAGAGGACACATGGTTCTCCACCATCGATGGTAGAGACACCACAATGGTTCCCCACCTCCTGCTTAAAGCCGGGTACAGCAACTAGCTCCGACCCCCAAAGGACTAGCAAAACCCTGCCTGCAGACTCAATTGGTGGCATGCTAATTCATTGCACAAAAAAGGCCATCAGTGGTTGAAACTATAGATGGTTTACCTGTGAATGGTTTTATACTACCGAGGTTAACCAATGATGGTACCATCGGTGGTGACCATCGATGGATAACCCACCGATCGCCATCCCAAAGTGTAATACCCGGCAGCGCCGGACTTAAGCTTCACCCCATTTGTAAGCCCTGCCTCCTGGCAGTACCTTGATTAAGCCCCACCTCCTGGTGACATCACTAGGAGGGCAGGGGGACGGGTCCCTGTTTATTAAGATGTTTACATACGTTAGAAATCTCCCATGAGAACTGAGACAAGTGCCTTGAACTTTGAAACTGGAGTCCCCTGTATGATGTAAATTGTGGACTGACATGCTGTAGAACTACTGTACCCAGCAGCAACAGGTATGTGCTGTCTTTTCACTGCTGTGACACTGCGTAAGACTGTGCTGGACGTGTTCATGTTGAGTGGAAACGATACATAACCTTTTGTTACCATCAAGCTGAAACTATACAGCATTTACCATCTGCTGCAAGTATTGTGCTGGAGGAAGTTGGCGAAGTAGAGCATGTCACTATTACGCTTACTGGGAATTATTCTAGAGATGAGCGCCTGAAATTTTTCGGGTTTTGTGTTTTGGTTTTGGGTTCGGTTCCGCGGCCGTGTTTTGGGTTCGACCGCGTTTTGGCAAAACCTCACCGAATTTTTTTTGTCGGATTCGGGTGTGTTTTGGATTCGGGTGTTTTTTTCAAAAAACCCTAAAAAACAGCTTAAATCATAGAATTTGGGGGTCATTTTGATCCCATATTATTATTAACCTCAAAAACCATAATTTCCACTCATTTTCAGTCTATTCTGAATACCTCACACCTCACAATATTATTTTTAGTCCTAAAATTTGCACCGAGGTCGCTGGATGACTAAGCTAAGCGACCCTAGTGGCCGACACAAACACCTGGCCCATCTAGGAGTGGCACTGCAGTGTCACGCAGGATGGCCCTTCCAAAAAACACTCCCCAAACAGCACATGACGCAAAGAAAAAAAGAGGTGCAATGAGGTAGATGTGTGACTAAGCTCAGCGACCCAAGTGCCCGACACAAACACCTGGCCCATCTAGGAGTGGCACTGCAGTGTCACGCAGGATGTCCCTTCCAAAAAACCCTCCCCAAACAGCACATGACGCAAAGAAAAAAAGAGGCGCAATGAGGTAGCTGTGTGAGTAAGATTAGCGACCCTAGTGGCCGACACAAACACCGGGCCCATCTAGGAGTGGCACTGCAGTGTCACGCAGGATGTCCCTTCCAAAAAACCCTCCCCAAACAGCACATGACGCAAAGAAAAATAAAAGAAAAAAGAGGTGCAAGATGGAATTGTCCTTGGGCCCTCCCACCCACCCTTATGTTGTATAAACAGGACATGCACACTTTAACCAACCCATCATTTCAGTGACAGGGTCTGCCACACGACTGTGACTGATATGACGGGTTGGTTTGGACCCCCACCAAAAAAGAAGCAATTAATCTCTCCTTGCACAAACTGGCTCTACAGAGGCAAGATGTCCACCTCATCATCATCCTCCGATATATCACCGTGTACATCCCCCTCCTCACAGATTATCAATTCGTCCCCACTGGAATCCACCATCTCAGCTCCCTGTGTACTTTGTGGAGGCAATTGCTGCTGGTCAATGCCTCCGCGGAGGAATTGATTATAATTCATTTTAATGAACATCATCTTCTCCACATTTTCTGGATGTAACCTCGTACGCCGATTGCTGACAAGGTGAGCGGCGGCACTAAACACTCTTTCGGAGTACACACTTGTGGGAGGGCAACTTAGGTAGAATAAAGCCAGTTTGTGCAAGGGCCTCCAAATTGCCTCTTTTTCCTGCCAGTATAAGTACGGACTGTGTGACGTGCCTACTTGGATGCGGTCACTCATATAATCCTCCACCATTCTTTCAATGTTGAGAGAATCATATGCAGTGACAGTAGACGACATGTCCGTAATCGTTGTCAGGTCCTTCAGTCCGGACCAGATGTCAGCATCAGCAGTCGCTCCAGACTGCCCTGCATCACCGCCAGCGGGTGGGCTCGGAATTCTGAGCCTTTTCCTCGCACCCCCAGTTGCGGGAGAATGTGAAGGAGGAGATGTTGACAGGTCGCGTTCCGCTTGACTTGACAATTTTGTCACCAGCAGGTCTTTGCACCCCAGCAGACTTGTGTCTGCCGGAAAGAGAGATCCAAGGTAGGTTTTAAATCTAGGATCGAGCACGGTGGCCAAAATGTAGTGCTCTGATTTCAACAGATTGACCACCCGTGAATCCTTGTTAAGCGAATTAAGGGCTGCATCCACAAGTCCCACATGCCTAGCGGAATCGCTCCCTTTTAGCTCCTTCTTCAATGCCTCCAGCTTCTTCTGCAAAAGCCTGATGAGGGGAATGACCTGACTCAGGCTGGCAGTGTCTGAACTGACTTCACGTGTGGCAAGTTCAAAGGGCATCAGAACCTTGCACAACGTTGAAATCATTCTCCACTGCACTTGAGACAGGTGCATTCCACCTCCTATATCGTGCTCAATTGTATAGGCTTGAATGGCCTTTTGCTGCTCCTCCAACCTCTGAAGCATATAGAGGGTTGAATTCCACCTCGTTACCACTTCTTGCTTCAGATGATGGCAGGGCAGGTTCAGTAGTTTTTGGTGGTGCCCCAGTCTTCTGTACGTGGTGCCTGTACGCCGAAAGTGTCCCGCAATTCTTCTGGCCACCGACAGCATCTCTTGCACGCCCCTGTCGTTTTTTAAAAAATTCTGCACCACCAAATTCAAGGTATGTGCAAAACATGGGACGTGCTGGAATTTGCCCATATTTAATGCACACACAATATTGCTGGCGTTGTCCGATGCCACAAATCCACAGGAGAGTCCAATTGGGGTAAGCCATTCTGCGATGATCTTCCTCAGTTGCCGTAAGAGGTTTTCAGCTGTGTGCGTATTCTGGAAAGCGGTGATACAAAGCGTAGCCTGCCTAGGAAAGAGTTGGCGTTTGCGAGATGCTGCTACTGGTGCCGCCGCTGCTGTTCTTGCGGCGGGAGTCCATACATCTACCCAGTGGGCTGTCACAGTCATATAGTCCTGACCCTGCCCTGCTCCACTTGTCCACATGTCCGTGGTTAAGTGGACATTGGGTACAACTGCATTTTTTAGGACACTGGTGAGTCTTTTTCTGACGTCCGTGTACATTCTCGGTATCGCCTGCCTACAGAAGTGGAACCTAGATGGTATTTGGTAACGGGGGCACACTGCCTCAATAAATTGTCTAGTTCCCTGTGAACTAACGGCGGATACCGGACGCACGTCTAACACCAACATAGTTGTCAAGGACTCAGTTATCCGCTTTGCAACAGGATGACTGCTGTGATATTTCATCTTCCTCGCAAAGGACTGTTGGACAGTCAATTGCTTACTGGAAGTAGTACAAGTGGGCTTACGACTTCCCCTCTGGGATGACCATCGACTCCCAGCAGCAACAACAGCAGCGCCAGCAGCAGTAGGCGTTACATGCAAGGATGCATCGGAGGAATCCCAGGCAGGAGAGGACTCGTCAGAATTGCCAGTGACATGGCCTGCAGGACTATTGGCATTCCTGGGGAAGGAGGAAATTGACACTGAGGGAGTTGGTGGGGTGGTTTGCGTGAGCTTGGTTACAAGAGGAAGGGATTTACTGGTCAGTGGACTGCTTCCGCTGTCGGACCAAGTTTTTGAACTTGTCACTGACTTATTATGAATGCGCTGCAGGTGACGTATAAGGGAGGATGTTCCGAGGTGGTTAACGTCCTTACCCCTACTTATTACAGCTTGACAAAGGGAACACACGGCTTGACACCTGTTGTCTGGTGAAATACTTCCACACCGAAGAGCTGATTTTTTTGGTATTTTCACCAGGCATGTCAACGGCCCTATTCCTCCCACGGACAACAGGTGTCTCCCCGGGTGCCTGACTTAAACAAACCACCTCACCATCAGAATCCTCCTGGTCAATTTCCTCCCCAGCGCCAGCAACACCCATATCCTCCTCATCCTGGTGTACTTCAACACTGACATCTTCAATCTGACTATCAGGAACTGGACTGCGGGTGCTCCTTCCAGCACTTGCAGGGGGCGTGCAAATGGTGGAAGGCGCATGCTCTTCACGTCCAGTGTTGGGAAGGTCAGGCATCGCAACCGACACAATTGGACTCTCCTTGTGGATTTGGGATTTCGAAGAACGCACAGTTCTTTGCGGTGCTACTGCTTTTGCCAGCTTGAGTCTTTTCATTTTTGTAGCGAGAGGCTGAGTGCCTCCATCCTCATGTGAAGCTGAACCACTAGCCATGAACATAGGCCAGGGCCTCAGCCGTTCCTTGCCACTCCGTGTGGTAAATGGCATATTGGCAAGTTTACGCTTCTCCTCCGACAATTTTATTTTAGGTTTTGGAGTCCTTTTTTTACTGATATTTGGTGTTTTGGATTTGACATGCTCTGTACTATGACATTGGGCATCGGCCTTGGCAGACGACGTTGCTGGCATTTCATCGTCTCGGCCATGACTAGTGGCAGCAGCTTCAGCACAAGGTGGAAGTGGATCTTGATCTTTCCCTAATTTTGGAACCTCAACATTTTTGTTCTCCATATTTTAATAGGCACAACTAAAAGGCACCTCAGGTAAACAATGGAGATGGATGGATACTAGTATACAATTATGGATGGACTGCCGAGTGCCGACACAGAGGTAGCTACAGCCGTGGACTACCGTACTGTACTGTACTGTGTCTGCTGCTAATATAGACTGGTTGATAAAGAGATGTAGTAGTAGTATGTATGTATAAAGAAGAAAGAAAAAAAAACCACGGATAGGTGGTATACAATTATGGACGGACTGCCGAGTGCCGACACAGAGGTAGCTACAGCCGTGGACTACCGTACTGTACTGTGTCTGCTGCTAATATAGACTGGTTGATAAAGAGATGTAGTAGTAGTATGTATGTATAAAGAAGAAAGAAAAAAAAACCACGGGTAGGTGGTATACAATTATGGACGGACTGCCCAGTGCCGACACAGAGGTAGCTACAGCCGTGGACTACCGTACTGTACTGTGTCTGCTGCTAATATAGACTGGTTGATAAAGAGATGTAGTAGTAGTATGTATGTATAAAGAAGAAAGAAAAAAAAACCACGGGTAGGTGGTATACAATTATGGACGGACTGCCGAGTGCCGACACAGAGGTAGCTACAGCCGTGGACTACCGTACTGTACTGTGTCTGCTGCTAATATAGACTGGTTGATAAAGAGATGTAGTAGTAGTATGTATGTATAAAGAAGAAAGAAAAAAAAACCACGGGTAGGTGGTATACAATTATGGACTGACTGCCCAGTGCCGACACAGAGGTAGCTACAGCCGTGGACTACCGTACTGTACTGTGTCTGCTGCTAATATAGACTGGTTGATAAAGAGATGTAGTAGTAGTATGTATGTATAAAGAAGAAAGAAAAAAAAACCACGGGTAGGTGGTATACAATTATGGACGGACTGCCCAGTGCCGACACAGAGGTAGCTACAGCCGTGGACTACCGTACTGTACTGTGTCTGCTGCTAATATAGACTGGTTGATAAAGAGATGTAGTAGTAGTATGTATGTATAAAGAAGAAAGAAAAAAAAACCACGGGTAGGTGGTATACAATTATGGACGGACTGCCCAGTGCCGACACAGAGGTAGCTACAGCCGTGGACTACCGTACTGTACTGTGTCTGCTGCTAATATAGACTGGTTGATAAAGAGATGTAGTAGTAGTATGTATGTATAAAGAAGAAAGAAAAAAAAACCACGGGTAGGTGGTATACAATTATGGACGGACTGCCCAGTGCCGACACAGAGGTAGCTACAGCCGTGGACTACCGTACTGTACTGTGTCTGCTGCTAATATAGACTGGTTGATAAAGAGATGTAGTAGTAGTAGTATGTATGTATAAAGAAGAAAGAAAAAAAAACCACGGGTAGGTGGTATACAATTATGGACGGACTGCCGAGTGCCGACACAGAGGTAGCTACAGCCGTGGACTACCGTACTGTACTGTGTCTGCTGCTAATATAGACTGGTTGATAAAGAGATGTAGTAGTAGTATGTATGTATAAAGAAGAAAGAAAAAAAAACCACGGGTAGGTGGTATACAATTATGGACGGACTGCCCAGTGCCGACACAGAGGTAGCTACAGCCGTGGACTACCGTACTGTACTGTGTCTGCTGCTAATAAAGACTGGTTGATAAAGAGATGTAGTAGTAGTATGTATGTATAAAGAAGAAAGAAAAAAAAAACCACGGGTAGGTGGTATACAATTATGGACGGACTGCCCAGTGCCAACACAGAGGTAGCTACAGCCGTGGACTACCGTACTGTACTGTGTCTGCTGCTTATATAGACTGGTTGATAAAGAGATGTAGTAGTAGTAGTATGTATGTATAAAGAAGAAAGAAAAAAAAACCACGGGTAGGTGGTATACAATTATGGACGGACTGCCGAGTGCCGACACAGAGGTAGCTACAGCCGTGGACTACCGTACTGTACTGTGTCTGCTGCTAATATAGACTGGTTGATAAAGAGATGTAGTAGTAGTATGTATGTATAAAGAAGAAAGAAAAAAAAACCACGGGTAGGTGGTATACAATTATGGACGGACTGCCGAGTGCCGACACAGAGGTAGCTACAGCCGTGAACTACCGTACTGTGTCTGCTGCGACTGGATGATAAATAATGATATAAAAAATATATATATATATCACTACTGCAGCCGGACAGGTATATATTATATAATGACGGACCTGCTGGACACTGTCTGTCAGCAGAATGAGTTTTTTATAGAATAAAAAAAAAAACACCACACAAGTGAAGTCACACGACGAGTGTTTAACTTTTTCAGGCAATCACAATATAGTATACTATACTACTAACTATACTGGTGGTCAGTGTGGTCAGGGGGTCACTGGTCAGTCACACTGGCAGTGGCACTCCTGCAGCAAAAGTGTGCACTGTTTAATTTTAATAATAATATGTACTCCTGGCTCCTGCTATAACCTATAACTGGCACTGCAGTGCTCCCCAGTCTCCCCCACAATTATAAGATGTGTGAGCTGAGCACAGTCAGATACGAGTGTTTAACTTTTTCAGGCAATCACAATATAGTATACTATACTACTAACTATACTGGTGGTCATTGTGGTCAGGTCACTGGTCAGTCACACTGGCAGTGGCACTCCTGCAGCAAAAGTGTGCACTGTTTAATTTTAATAATAATATGTACTCCTGGCTCCTGCTATAACCTATAACTGGCACTGCAGTGCTCCCCAGTCTCCCCCACAATTATAAGATGTGTGAGCTGAGCACAGTCAGATATATACATAGATGATGCAGCACACTGGGCTGAGCAGTGCACACAGATATGGTATGTGACTGAGTCACTGTGTATCGTTTTTTTCAGGCAGAGAACGGATATATTAAATAAAACTGCACTGTCTGGTGGTCACTGTGGTCAGTCACTAGTAAACTCTGCACTCTCTACAGTTCTACAGTACTCCTAAGCTCCAGTAAATCAGGTCAATCTCTATCTCTCTCTCTTCTAATCTAAATGGAGAGGACGCCAGCCACGTCCTCTCCCTATCAATCTCAATGCACGTGTGAAAATGGCGGCGACGCGCGGCTCCTTATATAGAATCCGAGTCTCGCGAGAATCCGACAGCGTCATGATGACGTTCGGGCGCGCTCGGGTTAACCGAGCAAGGCGGGAAGATCCGAGTCGCTCGGACCCGTGAAAAAAAACATGAAGTTCGTGCGGGTTCGGATTCAGAGAAACCGAACCCGCTCATCTCTAGATTATTCAGGACGCATCGTTAAGTGATGCTATCGCAATAACCCCATCGGTGGCGACAGAGCGCGCGAGCAGGTACAGCATAGTTGCCTACCCTCCCTCATTCTGCAGGAGACTCCCTGAAATAGCAGCAATCTCCCTGACTCCCTGAATAGACCAGCAATCTCCCTGATTTTACCTTACCCCCATTATATAGCTGTAACATTCTTGGGGAAAAGATCAATTAGAGATATATACATTCAAATGGGATCATCAGTGCCATTTCCCTGTATTGGTTATAAGGCACAATGATCCCTATGGCTACATTCATTTTAAATAAGGTTTCTCATGGCCACTTACAGTATATGTGTATACAGTAGAGATGAGCGCCGGAAATTTTTCGGGTTTTGTGTTTTGGTTTTGGGTTCGGTTCCGCGGCCGTGTTTTGAATTCGACCGCGTTTTGGCAAAACCTCACCAAATTTTTTTTGTCGGATTCGGGTGTGTTTTGGATTCGGGTGTTTTTTTCAAAAAACACTAAAAAACAGCTTAAATCATAGAATTTGGGGGTCATTTTGATCCCAAAGTATTATTAACCTCAAAAACCATAATTTACACTCATTTTCAGTCTATTCTGAATACCTCACACCTCACAATATTATTTTTAGTCCTAAAATTTGCACCTAGGTCGCTGGATGACTAAGCTAAGCGACCCTAGTGGCCGACACAAACACCGGGACCATCTAGGAGTGTCACTGCAGTGTCACGCAGGATGTCCCTTCCAAAAAACCCTCCCCAAACAGCACATGACGCAAAGAAAAAAAGAGGCGCAATGAGGTAGCTGTGTGAGTAAGATAAGCGACCCTAGTGGCCGACACAAACACCGGGCCCATCTAGGAGTGTCACTGCAGTGTCACGCAGGATGTCCCTTCCAAAAAACCCTCCCCAAACAGCACATGACGCAAAGAAAAAAAGAGGCGCAATGAGGTAGCTGTGTGAGTAAGATAAGCGACCCTAGTCGCCGACACAAACACCGGGGCCCATCTAGGAGTGTCACTGCAGTGTCACGCAGGATGTCCCTTCCAAAAAACCCTCCCCAAACAGCACATGACGCAAAGAAAAAAAGAGGCGCAATGAGGTAGCTGTGTGAGTAAGATAAGCGACCCTAGTTGCCGACACAAACACCGGGCCCATCTAGGAGTGTCACTGCAGTGTCACGCAGGATGTCCCTTCCAAAAAAACCTCCCCAAACAGCACATGACGCAAAGAAAAAAAGAGGCGCAATGAGGTAGCTGTGTGAGTAAGATAAGCGACCCTAGTGGCCGACACAAACACCGGGCCCATCTAGGAGTGTCACTGCAGTGTCACGCAGGATGTCCCTTCCAAAAAACCCTCCCCAAACAGCACATGACGCAAAGAAAAAAAGAGGCGCAATGAGGTAGCTGTGTGAGTAAGATAAGCGACCCTAGTGGCCGACACAAACACCGGGCCCATCTAGGAGTGTCACTGCAGTGTCACGCAGGATGTCCCTTCCAAAAAACCCTCCCCAAACAGCACATGACGCAAAGAAAAAAAGAGGCGCAATGAGGTAGCTGTGTGAGTAAGATAAGCGACCCTAGTGGCCGACACAAACACCGGGCCCATCTAGGAGTGTCACTGCAGTGTCACGCAGGATGTCCCTTCCAAAAAACCCTCCCCAAACAGCACATGACGCAAAGAAAAAAAGAGGCGCAATAAGGTAGCTGTGTGAGTAAGATAAGCGACCCTAGTGGCCGACACAAACACCGGGCCCATCTAGGAGTGTCACTGCAGTGTCACGCAGGATGTCCCTTCCAAAAAACCCTCCCCAAACAGCACATGACGCAAAGAAAAAAAGAGGCGCAATGAGGTAGCTGTGTGAGTAAGATAAGCGACCCTAGTGGCCGACACAAACACCGGGCCCATCTAGGAGTGTCACTGCAGTGTCACGCAGGATGTCCCTTCCAAAAAACCCTCCCCAAACAGCACATGACGCAAAGAAAAAAAGAGGCGCAATGAGGTAGCTGTGTGAGTAAGATAAGCGACCCTAGTGGCCGACACAAACACCGGGCCCATCTAGGAGTGTCACTGCAGTGTCACGCAGGATGTCCCTTCCAAAAAACCCTCCCCAAACAGCACATGACGCAAAGAAAAAAAGAGGCGCAATGAGGTAGCTGTGTGAGTAAGATAAGCGACACTAGTGGCCGACACAAACACCGGGCCCATCTAGGAGTGTCACTGCAGTGTCACGCAGGATGTCCCTTCCAAAAAACCCTCCCCACACAGCACATGACGCAAAGAAAAATTAAAGAAAAAAGAGGTGCAAGATGGAATTGTCCTTGGGCCCTCCCACCCACCCTTATGTTGTATAAACAGGACATGCACACTTTAACCAACCCATCATTTCAGTGACAGGGTCTGCCACACGACTGTGACTGAAATGACGGGTTGGTTTGGACCCCCACCAAAAAAGAAGCAATTAATCTCTCCTTGCACAAACTGGCTCTACAGAGGCAAGATGTCCACCTCATCATCATCCTCCGATATATCACCGTGTACATCCCCCTCCTCACAGATTATCAATTCGTCCCCACTGGAATCCACCATCTCAGCTCCCTGTGTACTTTGTGGAGGCAATTGCTGCTGGTCAATGTCTCCACGGAGGAATTGATTATAATTCATTTTAATGAACATCATCTTCTCCACATTTTCTGGATGTAACCTCGTACGCCGATTGCTGACAAGGTGAGCGGCGGCACTAAACACTCTTTCGGAGTACACACTTGTGGGAGGGCAACTTAGGTAGAATAAAGCCAGTTTGTGCAAGGGCCTCCAAATTGACTCTTTTTCCTGCCAGTATAAGTACGGACTGTGTGACGTGCCTACTTGGATGCGGTCACTCATATAATCCTCCACCATTCTTTCAATGGTGAGAGAATCATATGCAGTGACAGTAGACGACATGTCCGTAATCGTTGTCAGGTCCTTCAGTCCGGACCAGATGTCAGCATCAGCAGTCGCTCCAGACTGCCCTGCATCACCGCCAGCGGGTGGGCTCGGAATTCTGAGCCTTTTCCTCGCACCCCCAGTTGCGGGAGAATGTGAAGGAGGAGATGTTGACAGGTCGCGTTCCGCTTGACTTGACAATTTTCTCACCAGCAGGTCTTTCAACCCCAGCAGACTTGTGTCTGCCGGAAAGAGAGATCCAAGGTAGGCTTTAAATCTAGGATCGAGCACGGTGGCCAAAATGTAGTGCTCTGATTTCAACAGATTGACCACCCGTGAATCCTTGTTAAGCGAATTAAGGGCTCCATCCACAAGTCCCACATGCCTAGCGGAATCGCTCCGTGTTAGCTCCTCCTTCAATGTCTCCAGCTTCTTCTGCAAACGCCTGATGAGGGGAATGACCTGACTCAGGCTGGCAGTGTCTGAACTGACTTCACGTGTGGCAAGTTCAAAGGGCATCAGAACCTTGCACAACGTTGAAATCATTCTCCACTGCGCTTGAGACAGGTGCATTCCACCTCCTATATCGTGCTCAATTGTATAGGCTTGAATGGCCTTTTGCTGCTCCTCCAACCTCTGAAGCATATAGAGGGTTGAATTCCACCTCGTTACCACTTCTTGCTTCAGATGATGGCAGGGCAGGTTCAGTAGTTTTTGGTGGTGCTCCAGTCTTCTGTACGTGGTGCCTGTACGCCGAAAGTGTCCCGCAATTCTTCTGGCCACCGACAGCATCTCTTGCACGCCCCTGTCGTTTTTTAAAAAATTCTGCACCACCAAATTCAAGGTATGTGCAAAACATGGGACGTGCTGGAATTTGCCCATATTTAATGCACACACAATATTGCTGGCGTTGTCCGATGCCACAAATCCACAGGAGAGTCCAATTGGGGTAAGCCATTCCGCGATGATCTTCCTCAGTTGCCGTAAGAGGTTTTCAGCTGTGTGCGTATTCTGGAAAGCGGTGATACAAAGCGTAGCCTGCCTAGGAAAGAGTTGGCGTTTGCGAGATGCTGCTACTGGTGCCGCCGCTGCTGTTCTTGCGGCGGGAGTCCATACATCTACCCAGTGGGCTGTCACAGTCATATAGTCCTGACCCTGCCCTGCTCCACTTGTCCACATGTCCGTGGTTAAGTGGACATTGGGTACAACTGCATTTTTTAGGACACTGGTGAGTCTTTTTCTGACGTCCGTGTACATTCTCGGTATCGCCTGCCTAGAGAAGTGGAACCTAGATGGTATTTGGTAACGGGGGCACACTGCCTCAATAAATTGTCTAGTTCCCTGTGAACTAACGGCGGATACCGGACGCACGTCTAACACCAACATAGTTGTCAAGGCCTCAGTTATCCGCTTTGCAGCAGGATGACTGCTGTGATATTTCATCTTCCTCGCAAAGGACTGTTGGACAGTCAATTGCTTACTGGAAGTAGTACAAGTGGGCTTACGACTTCCCCTCTGGGATGACCATCGACTCCCAGCAGCAACAACAGCAGCGCCAGCAGCAGTAGGCGTTACACGCAAGGATGCAAGGATGCATCGGAGGAATCCCAGGCAGGAGAGGACTCGTCAGAATTGCCAGTGACATGGCCTGCAGGACTATTGGCATTCCTGGGGAAGGAGGAAATTGACACTGAGGGAGTTGGTGGGGTGGTTTGCGTGAGCTTGGTTACAAGAGGAAGGGATTTACTGGTCAGTGGACTGCTTCCGCTGTCGCCCAAAGTTTTTGAACTTGTCACTGACTTATTATGAATGCGCTGCAGGTGACGTATAAGGGAGGATGTTCCGAGGTGGTTAACGTCCTTACCCCTACTTATTACAGCTTGACAAAGGCAACACACGGCTTGACACCTGTTGTCCGCTTTTCTGTTGAAATACCTCCACACTGAAGAGCTGATTTTTTTGGTATTTTCACCAGGCATGTCAACGGCCATATTCCTCCCACGGACAACAGGTGTCTCCCCGGGTGCCTGACTTAAACAAACCACCTCACCATCAGAATCCTCCTGGTCAATTTCCTCCCCAGCGCCAGCAACACCCATATCCTCCTCATCCTGGTGTACTTCAACACTGACATCTTCAATCTGACTATCAGGAACTGGACTGCGGGTGCTCCTTCCAGCACTTGCAGGGGGCGTGCAAATGGTGGAAGGCGCATGCTCTTCACGTCCAGTGTTGGGAAGGTCAGGCATCGCAACCGACACAATTGGACTCTCCTTGTGGATTTGGGATTTCGAAGAACGCACAGTTCTTTGCGGTGCTTTTGCCAGCTTGAGTCTTTTCAGTTTTCTAGCGAGAGGCTGAGTGCTTCCATCCTCATGTGAAGCTGAACCACTAGCCATGAACATAGGCCAGGGCCTCAGCCGTTCCTTGCCACTCCGTGTGGTAAATGGCATATTGGCAAGTTTACGCTTCTCCTCCGACAATTTTATTTTAGGTTTTGGAGTCCTTTTTTTACTGATATTTGGTGTTTTGGATTTGACATGCTCTGTACTATGACATTGGGCATCGGCCTTGGCAGACGACGTTGCTGGCATTTCATCGTCTCGGCCATGACTAGTGGCAGCAGCTTCAGCACGAGGTGGAAGTGGATCTTGATCTTTCCCTAATTTTGGAACCTCAACATTTTTGTTCTCCATATTTTAATAGGCACAACTAAAAGGCACCTCAGGTAAACAATGGAGATGGATGGATACTAGTATACTTATGGATGGACTGCCGAGTGCCGACACAGAGGTAGCTACAGCCGTGGACTAACGTACTGTGTCTGCTGCTAATATAGACTGGATGATTGATAATGAGATGAAATCAATATATATATGTATGTATATATAATATCACTAGTACTGCAGCTGGACAGGTAGATAATATATTTATTAGGTAATGATGACTGATGACGGACCTGCTGGACACTGTCAGCTCAGCAGCACCGCAGACTGCTACAGTAAGCTACTATACTCTATAGTAGTATGTACAAAGAAGAAAAAAAAAAACCACGGGTAGGTGGTATACAATTATGGATGGACTGCCGAGTGCCGACACAGAGGTAGCTACAGCCGTGGACTAACGTACTGTGTCTGCTGCTAATATAGACTGGATGATTGATAATGAGATGAAATCAATATATATATGTATGTATATATAATATCACTAGTACTGCAGCCGGACAGCTAGATAATATATTTATTAGGTAATGATGACTGATGACGGACCTGCTGGACACTGTCAGCTCAGCAGCACCGCAGACTGCTACAGTAAGCTACTATACTATAGTAGTATGTACAAAGAAGAAAGAAAAAAAAAAACCACGGGTAGGTGGTATACAATTATGGATGGACTGCCGAGTGCCGACACAGAGGTAGCTACAGCCGTGGACTAACGTACTGTGTCTGCTGCTAATATAGACTGGATGATTGATAATGAGATGAAATCAATATATATATGTATGTATATATAATATCACTAGTACTGCAGCCGGACAGGTAGATAATATATTTATTAGGTAATGATGACTGATGGACACTGTCAGCTCAGCAGCACCGCAGACTGCTACAGTAAGCTACTATACTATAGTAGTATGTACAAAGAAGAAAGAAAAAAAAAAACCACGGGTAGGTGGTATACAATTATGGATGGACTGCCGAGTGCCGACACAGAGGTAGCTACAGCCATGGACTAACGTACTGTGTCTGCTGCTAATATAGACTGGATGATTGATAATGAGATTAAATCAATATATATATGTATGTATATATAATATCACTAGTACTGCAGCCGGACAGGTAGATAATATATTTATTAGGTAATGATGACTGATGACGGACCTGCTGGACACTGTCAGCTCAGCAGCACCGCAGACTGCTACAGTAAGCTACTATACTATAGTAGTATGTACAAAGAAGAAAGAAAAAAAAAACCACGGGTAGGTGGTATACAATTATGGATGGACTGCCGAGTGCCGACACAGAGGTAGCTACAGCCGTGGACTAACGTACTGTGTCTGCTGCTAATATAGACTGGATGATTGATAATGAGATGAAATCAATATATATATGTATGTATATATAATATCACTAGTACTGCAGCCGGACAGGTAGATAATATATTTATTAGGTAATGATGACTGATGACGGACCTGCTGGACACTGTCAGCTCAGCAGCACCGCAGACTGCTACAGTAAGCTACTATACTATAGTAGTAGGTACAAAGAAGAAAGAAAAAAAAAAAACCACGGGTAGGTGGTATACAATTATGGATGGACTGCCGAGTGCCGACACAGAGGTAGCTACAGCCGTGGATTAACGTACTGTGTCTGCTGCTAATATAGACTGGATGATTGATAATGAGATGAAATCAATATATATATGTATGTATATATAATATCACTAGTACTGCAGCCGGACAGGTAGATAATATATTTATTAGGTAATGATGACTGATGACGGACCTGCTGGACACTGTCAGCTCAGCAGCACCGCAGACTGCTACAGTAAGCTACTATACTATAGTAGTATGTACTAAGAAGAAAGAAAAAAAAAAACACGGGTAGGTGGTATACAATTATGGATGGACTGCTGAGTGCCGACTCAGAGGTAGCTACAGCCGTGGACTAACGTACTGTGTCTGCTGCTAATATAGACTGGATGATTGATAATGAGATGAAATCAATATATATATGTATGTATATATAATATCACTAGTACTGCAGCCAGACAGGTAGATAATATATTTATTAGGTAATGATGACTGATGACGGACCTGCTGGACACTGTCAGCTCAGCAGCACCGCAGACTGCTACAGTAAGCTACTATACTCTATAGTAGTATGTACAAAGAAGAAAGAAAAAAAAAAACCACGGGTAGGTGGTATACAATTATGGATGGACTGCCGAGTGCCGACACAGAGGTAGCTACAGCCATGGACTAACGTACTGTGTCTGCTGCTAATATAGACTGGATGATTGATAATGAGATGAAATCAATATATATATGTATGTATATATAATATCACTAGTACTGCAGCCGGACAGGTAGATAATATATTTATTAGGTAATGATGACTGATGACGGACCTGCTGGACACTGTCAGCTCAGCAGCACCGCAGACTGCTACAGTAAGCTACTATACTATAGTATTATGTACAAAGAAGAAAGAAGAAAAAAAAACACGGGTAGGTGGTATACAATTATGGATGGACTGCCGAGTGCCGACACAGAGGTAGCTACAGCCGTGGACTAACGTACTGTGTCTGCTGCTAATATAGACTGGATGATTGATAATGAGATGAAATCATTATATATATGTATGTATATATAATATCACTAGTACTGCAGCCGGACAGGTAGATAATATATTTATTAGGTAATGATGACTGATGACGGACCTGCTGGACACTGTCAGCTCAGCAGCACCGCAGACTGCTACAGTAAGCTACTATACTATAGTAGTATGTACAAAGAAGAAAGAAAAAAAAAAAACACGGGTAGGTGGTATACAATTATGGATGGACTGCTGAGTGCCGACACAGAGGTAGCTACAGCCGTGGACTAACGTACTGTGTCTGCTGCTAATATAGACTGGATGATTGATAATGAGATGAAATCAATATATATATGTATGTATATATAATATCACTAGTACTGCAGCCGGACAGGTAGATAATATATTTATTAGGTAATGATGACTGATGACGGACCTGCTGGACACTGTCAGCTCAGCAGCACCGCAGACTGCTACAGTAAGCTACTATACTCTATAGTAGTATGTACAAAGAAGAAAGAAAAAAAAAACCACAGGTAGGTGGTATACAATTATGGATGGACTGCCGAGTGCCGACACAGAGGTAGCTACAGCCGTGGACTAACGTACTGTGTCTGCTGCTAATATAGACTGGATGATTGATAATGAGATGAAATCAATATATATATGTATTAGAGATGAGCGGGTTCGGTTTCTCTGAATCCAAACCCGCACGAACTTCATGTTTTTTTTCACGGGTCCGAGCGACTCGGATCTTCCCGCCTTGCTCGGTTAACCCGAGCGCGCCCGAACATCATCATGACGCTGTCGGATTCTCGCAAGACTCGGATTCTATATAAGGAGCCGCGCGTCGCCGCCATTTTCACACGTGCATTGAGATTGATAGGGAGAGGACGTGGCTGGCGTCCTCTCCATTTAGATTAGGAGAGAGAGAGAGAGATTGACCTGAGGCTGATACTGTAGAAGAGAGTGCAGAGTTTAGTGACTGACCACAGTGACCACCAGCAGTGCAGTTGTTTTATTTAATATATCCGTTCTCTGCCTGAAAAAAACGGTACACACAGTGACTCAGTCACATACCATATCTGTGTGCACTGCTCAGCCCAGTGTGCTGCATGCCTGCATCATCTATGTATATATTATATATCTGACTGTGCTCAGCTCACACAGCTTATAATTGTGGGGGAGACTGGGGAGCACTGCAGTGCCAGTTATAGGTTATAGCAGGAGCCAGGAGTACAAGACAGTCACATACCATATCTGTGTGCACTGCTCAGCCCAGTGTGCTGCATCATCTATGTATATATTATATATCTGACTGTGCTCAGCTCACACAGCTTATAATTGTGGGGGAGACTGGGGAGCACTGCAGTGCCAGTTATAGGTTATAGCAGGAGCCAGGAGTACATATTATATTAAAATTAAACAGTGCACACTTTTGCTGCAGGAGTGCCACTGCCAGTGTGACTGACCAGTGACCTGACCACACTGACCACCAGTATAGTTAGTAGTATACTATATTGTGATTGCCTGAAAAAGTTAAACACTCGTCGTGTGACTTCACTTGTGTGGTGTTTTTTTTTTTATTCTATAAAAAACTCATTCTGCTGACAGACAGTGTCCAGCAGGTCCGTCATTATATAATATATATACCTGTCCGGCTGCAGTAGTGATATATATATATTTTTTATATCATTATTTATCATCCAGTCGCAGCAGACACAGTACGGTAGTTCACGGCTGTAGCTACCTCTGTGTCGGCACTCGGCAGTCCATCCATAATTGTATACCACCAACCCGTGGTTTTTTTTTCTTTCTTCTTTATACATACATACTACTACATCTCTTTATCAACCAGTCTATATTAGCAGCAGACACAGTACAGTACGGTAGTTCTCGGCTGTGGCTACCTCTGTGTCGGCACTCGGCAGTCCGTCCATAATTGTATACCACCTAACCGTGGTTTTTTTTTCTTTCTTCTTTATACATACATACTACGACATCTCTTTATCAACCAGTCTATATTAGCAGCAGACACAGTACAGTACGGTAGTTCATGGCTGTGGCTACCTCTGTGTCGGCACTCGGCTGTCCGTCCATAATTGTATACCACCTAACCGTGGTTTTTTTTTCTTTCTTCTTCATACATACATACTACGCCATCTCTTTATCAACCAGTCTATATTAGCAGCAGACACAGTACAGTACGGTAGTTCACGGCTGTGGCTACCTCTGTGTCGGCACTCGGCAGTCCGTCCATAATTGTATACCACCTAACCGTGGGTTTTTTTTCTTTCTTCTTTATACATTTTTACTACGACATCTCTTTATCAACCAGTCTATATTAGCAGCAGACACAGTACAGTACGGTAGTTCACGGCTGTGGCTACCTCTGTGTCGGCACTCGGCAGTCCGTCCATAATTGTATACCACCTAACCGTGTTTTTTTTTTCTTTCTTCTTCATACATACATACTACGACATCTCTTTATCAACCAGTCTATATTAGCAGCAGACACAGTACAGTACGGTAGTTCACGGCTGTGGCTACCTCTGTGTCGGCACTCGGCAGTCCGTCCATAATTGTATACCACCTACCCGTGGTTTTTTTTTCTTTCTTCTTTATACATACATACTACTACATCTCTTTATCAACCAGTCTATATTAGCAGCAGACACAGTACAGTACGGTAGTTCACGGCTGTGGCTACCTCTGTGTCGGCACTCGGCAGTCCGTCCATAATTGTATACCACCTACCCGTGTTTTTTTTTTCTTTCTTCTTCATACATACATACTACGACATCTCTTTATCAACCAGTCTATATTAGCAGCAGACACAGTACAGTACGGTAGTTCACGGCTGTGGCTACCTCTGTGTCGGCACTCGGCAGTCCGTCCATAATTGTATACCACCTAACCGTGGTTTTTTTTTCTTTCTTCTTCATACATACATACTACGACATCTCTTTATCAACCAGTCTATATTAGCAGCAGACACAGTACGGTAGTTCACGGCTGTAGCTACCTCTGTGTCGGCACTCGGCAGTCCGTCCATAATTGTATACTAGTATCCATCCATCTCCATTGTTTACCTGAGGTGCCTTTTAGTTGTGCCTATTAAAATATGGAGAACAAAAATGTTGAGGTTCCAAAATTAGGGAAAGATCAAGATCCACTTCCACCTCGTGCTGAAGCTGCTGCCACTAGTCATGGCCGAGACGATGAAATGCCAGCAACGTCGTCTGCCAAGGCCGATGCCCAATGTCATAGTACAGAGCATGTCAAATCCAAAACACCAAATATCAGTAAAAAAAGGACTCCAAAACCTAAAATAAAATTGTCGGAGGAGAAGCGTAAACTTGCCAATATGCCATTTACCACACGGAGTGGCAAGGAACGGCTGAGGCCCTGGCCTATGTTCATGGCTAGTGGTTCAGCTTCACATGAGGATGGAGGCACTCAGCCTCTCGCTAGAAAAATGAAAAGACTCAAGCTGGCAAAAGCAGTAGCACCGCAAAGAACTGTGCATTCTTCGAAATCCCAAATCCACAAGGAGAGTCCAATTGTGTCGGTTGCGATGCCTGACCTTCCCAACACTGGACATGAAGAGCATGCGCCTTCGACCATTTGCACGCCCCCTGCAAGTGCTGGAAGGAGCACCCGCAGTCCAGTTCCTGATAGTCAGATTGAAGATGTCAGTGTTGAAGTACACCAGGATGAGGAGGATATGGGTGTTGCTGGCGCTGGGGAGGAAATTGACCAGGAGGATTCTGATGGTGAGGTGGTTTGTTTAAGTCAGGCACCCGGGGAGACACCTGTTGTCCGTGGGAGGAATATGGCCGTTGACATGCCTGGTGAAAATACCAAAAAAATCAGCTCTTCGGTGTGGAACTATTTCAACAGAAATGCGGACAACAGGTGTCAAGCCGTGTGTTCCCTTTGTCAAGCTGTAATAAGTAGGGGTAAGGACGTTAACCACCTCGGAACATCCTCCCTTATACGTCACCTGCAGCGCATTCATAATAAGTCAGTGACAAGTTCAAAAACTTTGGGTGACAGCGGAAGCAGTCCACTGACCAGTAAATCCCTTCCTCTTGTAACCAAGCTCACGCAAACCACCCCACCAACTCCCTCAGTGTCAATTTCCTCCTTCCCCAGGAATGCCAATAGTCCTGCAGGCAATGTCACTGGCAATTCTGACGAGTCCTCTCCTGCCTGGCATTCCTCCGATGCATCCTTGCGTGTAACGCCTACTGCTGCTGGCGCTGCTGTTGTTGCTGCTGGGAGTCGATGGTCATCCCAGAGGGGAAGTCGTAAGCCCACTTGTACTACTTCCAGTAAGCAATTGACTGTTCAACAGTCCTTTGCGAGGAAGATGAAATATCACAGCAGTCATCCTGCTGCAAAGCGGATAACTGAGTCCTTGACAACTATGTTGGTGTTAGACGTGCGTCCGGTATCCGCCGTTAGTTCACAGGGAACTAGACAATTTATTGAGGCAGTGTGCCCCCGTTACCAAATACCATCTAGGTTCCACTTCTCTAGGCAGGCGATACCGAGAATGTACACGGACGTCAGAAAAAGACTCACCAGTGTCCTAAAAAATGCAGTTGTACCCAATGTCCACTTAACCACGGACATGTGGACAAGTGGAGCAGGGCAGGGTCAGGACTATATGACTGTGACAGCCCACTGGGTAGATGTATGGACTCCCGCCGCAAGAACAGCAGCGGCGGCACCAGTAGCAGCATCTCGCAAACGCCAACTCTTTCCTAGGCAGGCTACGCTTTGTATCACCGGTTTCCAGAATACGCACACAGCTGAAAACCTCTTACGGCAACTGAGGAAGATCATCGCGGAATGGCTTACCCCAATTGGACTCTCCTGTGGATTTGTGGCATCGGACAACGCCAGCAATATTGTGTGTGCATTAAATATGGGCAAATTCCAGCACGTCCCATGTTTTGCACATACCTTGAATTTGGTGGTGCAGAATTATTTAAAAAACGACAGGGGCGTGCAAGAGATGCTGTCGGTGGCCAGAAAAATTGCGGGACACTTTCGGCGTACAGGCACCACGTACAGAAGACTGGAGCACCACCAAAAACTACTGAACCTGCCCTGCCATCATCTGAAGCAAGAAGTGGTAACGAGGTGGAATTCAACCCTCTATATGCTTCAGAGGTTGGAGGAGCAGCAAAAGGCCATTCAAGCCTATACAATTGAGCACGATATAGGAGGTGGAATGCACCTGTCTCAAGCGCAGTGGAGAATGATTTCAACGTTGTGCAAGGTTCTGATGCCCTTTGAACTTGCCACACGTGAAGTCAGTTCAGACACTGCCAGCCTGAGTCAGGTCATTCCCCTCATCAGGCTTTTGCAGAAGAAGCTGGAGACATTGAAGGAGGAGCTAACACGGAGCGATTCCGCTAGGCATGTGGGACTTGTGGATGGAGCCCTTAATTCGCTTAACAAGGATTCACGGGTGGTCAATCTGTTGAAATCAGAGCACTACATTTTGGCCACCGTGCTCGATCCTAGATTTAAAGCCTACCTTGGATCTCTCTTTCCGGCAGACACAAGTCTGCTGGGGTTGAAAGACCTGCTGGTGAGAAAATTGTCAAGTCAAGCGGAACGCGACCTGTCAACATCTCCTCCTTCACATTCTCCCGCAACTGGGGGTGCGAGGAAAAGGCTCAGAATTCCGAGCCCACCCGCTGGCGGTGATGCAGGGCAGTCTGGAGCGACTGCTGATGCTGACATCTGGTCCGGACTGAAGGACCTGACAACGATTACGGACATGTCGTCTACTGTCACTGCATATGATTCTCTCACCATTGAAAGAATGGTGGAGGATTATATGAGTGACCGCATCCAAGTAGGCACGTCACACAGTCCATACTTATACTGGCAGGAAAAAGAGGCAATTTGGAGGCCATTGCACAAACTGGCTTTATTCTACCTAAGTTGCCCTCCCACAAGTGTGTACTCCGAAAGAGTGTTTAGTGCCGCCGCTCACCTTGTCAGCAATCGGCGTACGAGGTTACATCCAGAAAATGTGGAGAAGATGATGTTCATTAAAATGAATTATAATCAATTCCTCCGCGGAGACATTGACCAGCAGCAATTGCCTCCACAAAGTACACAGGGAGCTGAGATGGTGGATTCCAGTGGGGACGAATTGATAATCTGTGAGGAGGGGGATGTACACGGTGATATATCGGAGGGTGATGAGGTGGACATCTTGCCTCTGTAGAGCCAGTTTGTGCAAGGAGAGATTAATTGCTTCTTTTTTGGGGGGGGTCCAAACCAACCCGTCATATCAGTCACAGTCGTGTGGCAGACCCTGTCACTGAAATGATGGGTTGGTTAAAGTGTGCATGTCCTGTTTTGTTTATACAACATAAGGGTGGGTGGGAGGGCCCAAGGACAATTCCATCTTGCACCTCTTTTTTCTTTTATTTTTCTTTGCGTCATGTGCTGTTTGGGGAGGGTTTTTTGGAAGGGACATCCTGCGTGACACTGCAGTGCCACTCCTAAATGGGCCCGGTGTTTGTGTCGGCCACTAGGGTCGCTAATCTTACTCACACAGTCAGCTACCTCATTGCGCCTCTTTTTTTCTTTGCGTCATGTGCTGATTGGGGAGGGTTTTTTGGAAGGGACATCCTGCGTGACACTGCAGTGCCACTCCTAAATGGGCCCGGTGTTTGTGTCGGCCACTAGGGTCGCTAATCTTACTCACACAGTCAGCTACCTCATTGCGCCTCTTTTTTTCTTTGCGTCATGTGCTGATTGGGGAGGGTTTTTTGGAAGGGACATCCTGCGTGACACTGCAGTGCCACTCCTAAATGGGCCCGGTGTTTGTGTCGGCCACTAGGGTCGCTAATCTTACTCACACAGTCAGCTACCTCATTGCGCCTCTTTTTTTCTTTGCGTCATGTGCTGATTGGGGAGGGTTTTTTGGAAGGGACATCCTGCGTGACACTGCAGTGCCACTCCTAAATGGGCCCGGTGTTTGTGTCGGCCACTAGGGTCGCTAATCTTACTCACACAGTCAGCTACCTCATTGCGCCTCTTTTTTTCTTTGCGTCATGTGCTGATTGGGGAGGGTTTTTTGGAAGGGACATCCTGCGTGACACTGCAGTGCCACTCCTAAATGGGCCCGGTGTTTGTGTCGGCCACTAGGGTCGCTTATCTTACTCACACAGTCAGCTACCTCATTGCGCCTCTTTTTTTCTTTGCGTCATGTGCTGATTGGGGAGGGTTTTTTGGAAGGGACATCCTGCGTGACACTGCAGTGCCACTCCTAGATGGGCCAGGTGTTTGTGTCGGCCACTAGTGTCGCTTAGCTTAGTCATCCAGCGACCTTGGTGCAAATTTTAGGACTAAAAATAATATTGTGAGGTGTGAGGTATTCAGAATAGACTGAAAATGAGTGGAAATTATGGTTTTTGAGGTTAATAATAATATGGGATCAAAATGACCCCCAAATTCTATGATTTAAGCTGTTTTTTAGTGTTTTTTTAAAAAAACACCCGAATCCAAAACACACCCGAATCCGACAAAAAAAATTCGGTGAGGTTTTGCCAAAACGCGGTCGAACCCAAAACACGGCCGCGGAACCGAACCCAAAACCAAAACACAAAACCCGAAAAATTTCAGGCGCTCATCTCTAATATGTATGTATATATAATATCACTAGTACTGCAGCCGGACAGGTAGATAATATATTTATTAGGTAATGATGACTGATGACGGACCTGCTGGACACTGTCAGCTCAGCAGCACCGCAGACTGCTACAGTAAGCTACTATACTATAGTAGTATGTACAAAGAAGAAAGAAAAAAAAAAACCACGGGTAGGTGGTATACAATTATGGATGGACTGCTGAGTGCCGACACAGAGGTAGCTACAGCCGTGGACTAACGTACTGTGTCTGCTGCTAATATAGACTGGATGATTGATAATGAGATGAAATCAATATATATATGTATGTATATATAATATCACTAGTACTGCAGCCGGACAGGTAGATAATATATTTATTAGGTAATGATGACTGATGACGGACCTGCTGGACACTGTCAGCTCAGCAGCACCGCAGACTGCTACAGTAAGCTACTATACTCTATAGTAGTATGTACAAAGAAGAAAGAAAAAAAAAAAAAACACGGGTAGGTGGTATACAATTATGGATGGACTGCCGAGTGCCGACACAGAGGTAGCTACAGCCGTGGACTAACGTACTGTGTCTGCTGCTAATATAGAGTCTAGACTGGATGATAAATTATTGATAATGAGATGAAATCAATATAATATCACTAGTACTGCAGCCGGACAGGTACTATATATATTTATTATGTAATGACTGATGACGGACCTGCTGGACACTGTCAGGTCAGCACAGCACCGCAGACTGCTACAGTAAGCTACTATAGTAGTATGTATAAAGAAGAATGAAAAAAAAAAAAACCACGGGTAGGTGGTATACAATATTATATATATATATATATATATATATATATATATATTATATACAATTATATATATATATATATATATATATATATATATTAAACTGGTGGTGATTGATTATTAAACTGGTGGTCACTTCAGGTCACGTTGCAACTTGCAACTAGTACTCCGAGGCCTAAGCAGACAATCACAAAATATATTATTATACTGGTGGTCAGTGTGGTCACAACAATGGCAGTGTGGCACTGACTCTGGCAGCAAAAGTGTGCACTGTACGTTATATGTACTCCTGCTCTCAGACTCTAACTGCTCCCCACTGTCAGTGTCTCCCCCACAAGTCAGATAATACACTTACAGTCACACTATCTAATCTATAAATATCACTTCAGCAAGTAGTATAGTAGTATACAGTAGTACTCCTCCTAATAATGCTCCCCGAAAATACTGTGTCTCTCTCTTCTCTAAACGGAGAGGACGCCAGCCACGTCCTCTCCCTATGACTCTCAATGCACGTGTGAAAATGGCGGCGACGCGCGGCTCCTTATATAGAATCCGAGTCTTGCGATAGAATCCGAGCCTCGCGAGAATCCGACAGCGTGATGATGACGTTCGGGCGCGCTCGGGTTAGCCGAGCAAGGCGGGAAGATCCGAGCCTGCTCGGACCCGTGTAAAAAACCTGAAGTTCGGGCGGGTTCGGATTCAGAGGAACCGAACCCGCTCATCTCTAGTATACAGTATACTAACTTTGGGGCTTACATTTGGATATCAGTTATTTTTATGACACGCCTCTCAGATGTAGCAGTACACGTCCGCGCTTATAGGTGTTAATTTCACAATCTCCCTGAAATGCTTTTTCAAAAGTAGGCAAGTATGAGGTACAGTCCAGCGTGTGCACAGGTGCTGAATGCGTTCAACTCGTAGTGGCTGCGAACGCCTCTGCCTGATTGACAAGTAGAGGCGTTGGCAAGGCAGTGACGGACAGTTGCAGGGCTGGTGCAACGAAAACAGGGGTGGGACGGCTGCATTTTTGGGGTGGCTGCATCATGTCTCACGCAGCGCTCCGAACTAAAAAATGGCGGCAGACCTCCTGCATATGCAGCCCAGCTGCGGCTGCAGGGGGTCTTCCACAGTTGCTCTGACTGCAATTAAACTGCAGTCACAGCCACTGGGCATTCTTGCCCTGCGATGAGCGTCCCTCAGCATGCGAATTGCAGATTCTGCTTTTTAATAGTGTTAAATATAAAGGATGCATGTACTTATGCACAGTATGGTACATGCACACTGTAGATAAAAATGTAATTCCTATGCTTAGGATAAGGAGTGATGTCATTTTTTTTAGGAAGTTTTTTTTTTTTTAATTGCCACAATCAGTCACCTTGTAAATGGCCTCATGAGGAAGTAAGTTCACCCCCCGGTGAGATTTGTCTCTTAACATATATGGACATATGGATATCTGATCCTCATTCTCAATGCAATCAATATGGTCCAATCTAAGAAATAACACAACAATTGCACTCTGCAATAATTTATTCATCAAAAATCAGCACAAATGCAATTTCCTAGGATGGAAACAATGAGTGTAGCCCAAGCTGTATCATTTCTTAAAATGATTACAACTTGCTTCAGGATCACATGATTACTAAATCATTAGAGGTTAACTTGACGGGCCTATCTGTATATAAAGATGAAAACTGTCTAGCTTGCACAGTCTAAAGGTGCGTGTACACACACGGTGCGATGTAACTTTACAATTTTTACTATATAGTCAAAACCGTAAGGAAAATTAGTGCAAATCGCACCGTGTGTACACAGCTTGTGATACCGATGCACGCTCCCGTGGGGTCCCGTGGGTTGTGTACAATCTAGGATATAGTATAGTCAAAATTGGCACCTAGTCAAAATCCCAGATAGTCAAAGGTGGCCATACACCTAAAGATGTATTGTCCAATCTGACTGGTTGGAATGAAAATCTGGTAATGTATAGAAAATGACCGAAATGACCATTTGCTCTCAAAGGGCGGGATGTACTAACCTCCGACATCGCGATAACTGTACTTTTCTCTGCGCTCTCAATCTCCCCTCTGCTGCTTTTCCGGGCATGCGCTGACTGACAGTGTGAGCATTCCCGGAAAAGCAGAACCCGGATGCGCATGCGCCAAATGGCCAGGGGGAGCGCAGTGATGAGAGAACACAGTGGCCGCAGCGGTGAGCAAGAGGGAGAAGGGGATGAGAAAACAGACGGGGGAGCGGCGGCCAGCGGAGGGGAGATTGAGAGCGCAGAGAAAATTACAGTTATCGCGATGGCGGAGGTTAGTACATCCCGCCCAAACACTGAAAAATAGACAAAAATTGACAATCTGACAAATTAGTTAAATCCATTTGATTTAACCAATTTGTCTGAACGACCGTTTTTGTCCGTTTTCCAGCATTTCAGGGCAAATGAAAATTGACCATTTGCTCCAAAATGCTGGAAAATATACGTTACCAGATTTTCATTCCAACCAGCCAGATTGGACAATAAATCTTTAGGTGTATGGGCAGCTTTAATCCATATAAACATGATTGAAAATACAGTACATAATTTAAAGATCAATAGATACTAAAGAGGCCATCAAATTAAGGGCTGTTGGCGCTGATGACCTGCTGTGGTGTTGAGAGGGGGAAGGTGGGTGGGTACTCTTTACTTGAGCCCTGGCCTTCTACCTCCTCCTGTAAAAGGCACTTCGGTCAGGCAGAGAGAAGAGACTTCTGCAGCAGCAGTCAGTACTCTCTTTCCCCATCCACTCCTGGAAGCCCCCCCCCCCCCCTCCCTCTAACCAATCAGTGTTGAGTTAACATTTAAACAGTGCATTCCTTAAAATTATACACAGCAGCTGATTGGTTGCCTAGGGCAACTTCTCCACTGGCTCACTTCTCCGTTTTTTTCACTGCTTCATGAATAGACCCCTAAGTTGGCCATGCCTCCTCACAGTACTGGGGCCAGGCAGTTCAGTTTCCGGCCTCGTGGATCTACTCAAGGAAATAGGTTTCAGGATGTTGCAAGGTGGGTGATGAGAAAAAGTTATATTTTAACAACAGCCTAGGCTTCAGGTGGCCACACAGATGGGTGAGTTTCCCTTATATTCATAGCAGTAATGGGTGATAGCAGTAATTACTGTCACAATGATGGGGAATAATTTAGTAATTTGTAATAATTGGAAAAAAATCAGAAATCTCTGTAAGGTTTTGAGACTGCAGGATAATGTCCAATCAGTAATGACTTGTACTCTTACTAGATCCGTACAGCGCACACTGGAAAATATAATCCCACCAGAAATACTCCTTATTCACTTAAAATTTGCATTTCTCAGGTTTAAGGCGGGTACACACTACGCGACGGGGAATTGCTGTCGATGGACGACTATGGGGTATATTCAATTAGGGTCGGATCCATTCCGACATGCATTTGTCGGAATGGATCCGACAACCCCTATTCAATCCCATCTCAATTCGACTTTAAAAAAAGTCGAATTGAGATGAGACCTGTGAGCGGAGGAGAGGGGGGAGACCAGCGGGGACAGCCGCGGGCAAACGGAGGAGAGCAGCGCTACAGCAGTGCTGCAGAAGGATGTCTCACAGCCGCCAGACCTCACGGCAGTGTCCACCCGGATCCAGCAAGCGTGACCTCACTTGCTGGAGCCGGGTGGACGCTGCCGTGAGCGGCGCGGCTGTGACACATCCTCCTGCAGCGCTGTGCTGTAGCGCTGCTGTCCCCCGTCTGCCCGCGGAACTCCCCCGTCTCCCCGCGGAACTCCCCCCTCTCCTTCTGTAAGGTCCCTCATCTCAGTCCGACATTTTTTTTATGTCGGACTGAGATGGTCGGAAACGGGGCCAAATCCTGTCGAATTTGGCCCCGTTTCACTCAAAAGTACGTGAATCGGCAGCTATACCGCCGATTCACGTACTATTCGACAAGTCGAATTCCTCAACTTGTCGAATAAAAATAGCGGGGACTGAATAGGTCGAATCACGATTCGATCTTAAAAAGTCGAAAACTGCAGCTTTCGACCCTAATTGAATATACCCCTATATCGTTGAACGATATAGCGTTCAGCGATAGAGTGCGTACACACTGAACGTTATCATTCAACAATAATGTTCAGTGACAGCTCTGCCCGACATTGACGGATTGAGCTGCATGTCAACTCAATATTGGTGATCGATGAACGGCGTGCGGGAGCGTGCATCATTCATCGGTCACCAATATTACCCCATACACACTGGACGATATAAGCCTAAAAATAAATAACGACATTTATGTCGCTATAGTCTATTTCTCTTACGTCCTAGAGGATGCTCTGGTCCATTTTAGTACCATGGGGTATAGACGGTTCCGCAGGAGCCTTTGGCACTTTAAGACTTTTCAACAGTGTGAACTGGCTCCTCCCTCTATGCCCCTCCTCCAGACCTCAGTTTAGAAAATGTGCTCGGGAGACTGGCTGCACATCAGTGAAGCTCTACTGAGTTTTGCTGAAAAAGACTTTGTAAGGTTTTTTATTTTACAGGGAAGCTGCTGGCAACAGCTTCCCTGCTTCGTGGGACTTAGGGTGGGAAGTAGGAACCAACTTCTCCATTAGTTCAATGGCTCTGCTTCCGCTGACAGGACACCATTAGCTCCTGAAGGGTACTGAACACAGCCCTTGCCTGGCTGCTGCTCTCTCCCACAGCACTGCCGCCACCCCCTAACAGAGCCAGAAGTCAGAAGGCTGGTGAGTATTAACTGGAGACCTGCAGAGAGGGGCCCTCTGGTCATCATGGCAGCATAAAGGTACCAGCGCAGCGGGGGACGCTGCGCAAAAACATGTCTCTCAGCACAGGGTGCAGAGCACGTGGGGGGGCGCGCTCTGAGGGACATGATAAAATCCTTACTCTCACTGGCATTAAAGTACACACAAGGGAGCCGCTGGTGTACATACCCCTGCCAGTATAAATATTATTTCTCTAACGTCCTAGTGGATGCTGGGGACTCCTAAAGGACCATGGGGGGGGATAGCGGCTCCGCAGGAGACTGGGCACAAAGTAAAAGCTTTAGGACTAGCTGGTGTGCACTGGCTCCTCCCCCTATGACCCTCCTCCAAGCCTCAGTTAAGATTTTGTGCCCGAACGAGAAGGGTGCAATCTAGGTGGCTCTCCTGAGCTGCTTAGAGTAAAAGTTTAAATAGGTTTTTTTATTTTCAGTGAGACCTGCTGGCAACAGGCTCACTGCATCGAGGGACTAAGGGGAGAAGAAGCGAACTCACCTGCGTGCAGAGTGGATTGGGCTTCTTAGGCTACTGGACATTAGCTCCAGAGGGACGATCACAGGCCCAGCCATGGATGGGTCCCGGAGCCGCGCCGCCGGCCCCCTTACAGAGCCAGAAGAGTGAAGAGGTCCGGAAAATCGGCGGCAGAAGACGTCCTGTCTTCAATAAGGTAGCGCACAGCACCGCAGCTGTGCGCCATTGCTCTCAGCACACTTCACACTCCGGTCACTGAGGGTGCAGGGCGCTGGGGGGGGGCGCCCTGGGACGCAATGAAAATACCTTAAATGGCTAAAAATACATCACATATAGCTCCTGGGCTATATGGATGTATTTAACCCCTGCCAGTTTTCCACAAAAAAGCGGGAGAAAGGCCGCCGAAAAAGGGGCGGAGCCTATCTCCTCAGCACACAAGCGCCATTTTTTCCTCACAGCTCCGTTGGAGGAAGGCTCCCTGACTCTCCCCTGCAGTCCTGCACTACAGAAACAGGGTAAAACAAGAGAGGGGGGGCACTAAATTGGCATATTAATATATACAGCAGCTATATTAGGGAAAAACACTTATATAAGGTTATCCCTATATATATATATAGCGCTCTGGTGTGTGCTGGCAAACTCTCCCTCTGTCTCCCCAAAGGGCTAGTGGGGTCCTGTCCTCTGTCAGAGCATTCCCTGTGTGTGTGCTGTGTGTCGGTACGCTGTGTCGACATGTATGAGGAGGAAAATGGTGTGGAGGCGGAGCAATTGCCTGTGTTAGTGATGTCACCCCCTAGGGAGTCGACACCTGACTGGATGGTCTTATGGAAAGAATTACGTGATAGTGTCGGCACTTTACAAAAGACTGTTGACGACATGAGACAGCCGGCAAATCAGTTAATACCTGTACAGGCGTCTCAAACACCGTCAGGGGCTATAAAACGCCCGTTACCTCAGGTCGATACAGACACTGACACGGACACTGACTCCAGTGTCGACGGTGAGGAAACAAACGTATTTTCCAGTAGGGCCACACGTGACATGATCACGGCAATGAAGGAGGTTTTGAACATTTCTGATACTACAAGTACCACAAAAAAGGGTATTATGTGGGGTGTGAAAAAACTACCCGTAGTTTTTCCTGAATCAGATGAATTAAATGAGGTGTGTGATGAAGCGTGGGTTTCCCCCGATAAAAAACTGCTAATTTCTAAAAAATTATTGGCATTATACCCTTTCCCGCCAGAGCTTAGGGCACGTTGGGAAACACCCCCTAGCGTAGATAAGGCGCTCACACGCTTATCAAAACAAGTGGCGTTACCGTCTCCTGATACGGCCGCCCTCAAGGAACCAGCTGATAGGAAGCTGGAAAATATCCTTAAAAGTATATACACACATACTGGTATTATACTGCGACCAGCAATCGCCTCAGCCTGGATGTGCAGTACTGGGGTGGCTTGGTCGGATTCCCTGACTGAAAATATTGATACCCTGGACAGGGACAATATATTATTGACTATAGAGCATTTAAAGGATGCATTTCTATATATGCGAGATGCACAGAGGGATATTTGCACTCTGGCATCAAGAGTAAGTGCGATGTCCATTTCTGCCAGAAGAGGATTATGGACGCGACAGTGGTCAGGGGATGCGGATTCCAAACGGCATATGGAAGTATTGCCGTATAAAGGGGAGGAGTTATTTGGGGTCGGTCTATCGGACTTGGTGGCCACGGCAACGGCTGGAAAATCCACCTTTTTACCCCAAGTCACCTCGCAGCAGAAAAAGATACCGTCTTTTCAGGCTCAGTCCTTTCGTCCCCATAAGGGCAAGCGGGCAAAAGGCCACTCATATCTGCCCCGGGGCAGAGGAAGGGGAAAAAGACTGCAGCAAACAGCCTCTTCCCACGAACAGAAGCCCTCCCCCGCTTCTGCCAAGTCCTCAGCATGACGCTGGGGCCTTACAAGCGGACTCAGGCACGGCGGGGGCCCGTCTCAAGAATTTCAGCGCGCAGTGGGCTCACTCGCAAGTGGACCCCTGGATCCTGCAGGTAGTATCTCAGGGGTACAAATTGGAATTCGAGACGTCTCCCCCTTGCCGGTTCCTGAAGTCTGCTTTACCAACGTCTCCCCCCGACAGGGAGGCGGTATTGGAAGCCATTCACAAGCTGTATTCCCAGCAGGTGATAATCAAGGTACCCCTCCTACAACAGGGAAAGGGGTATTATTCCACGCTGTTTGTGGTACCGAAGCCGGACGGCTCGGTGAGACCCATTTTAAATCTGAAATCCTTGAACACTTACATAAAAATGTTCAAGTTCAAGATGGAGTCACTCAGAGCAGTGATAGCGAACCTGGAAGAAGGGGACTATATGGTGTCTCTGGACATCAAGGATGCTTACCTCCATGTCCCAATTTGCCCTTCTCACCAAGGGTACCTCAGGTTTGTGGTACAGAACTGTCACTATCAGTTTCAGACGCTGCCGTTTGGATTGTCCACGGCACCCCGGGTCTTTACCAAGGTAATGGCCGAAATGATGATTCTTCTTCGAAGAAAAGGCGTCTTAATTATCCCTTACTTGGACGATCTCCTGATAAGGGCAAGGTCCAGAGAACAGTTAGAGGTCGGAGTAGCACTATCTCAAGTAGTACTACGACAGCACGGATGGATTCTAAATATTCCAAAATCGCAGCTGATTCCGACGACACGTCTGCTGTTCCTAGGGATGATTCTGGATACAGTACAGAAAAAGGTGTTTCTCCCGGAGGAGAAAGCCAAGGAGTTATCCGACCTAGTCAGGAACCTCCTAAGACCAGGCCAAGTGTCAGTACATCAATGCACAAGGGTCCTGGGAAAGATGGTGGCTTCTTACGAAGCGATTCCATTCGGCAGATTCCACGCAAGAACTTTTCAGTGGGATCTGCTGGACAAATGGTCCGGATCGCATCTTCAAATGCATCAGCGGATAACCCTGTCTCCAAGGACAAGGGTGTCTCTCCTGTGGTGGTTACAGAGTGCTCATCTCCTAGAGGGCTGCAGATTCGGCATTCAGGATTGGGTCCTGGTGACCACGGATGCCAGCCTGAGAGGCTGGGGAGCAGTCACACAGGGAAGAAATTTCCAGGGCTTGTGGTCAAGCATGGAAACGTCACTTCACATAAATATCCTGGAACTAAGGGCCATTTACAATGCCCTAAGTCAGGCAAGACCTCTGCTTCAGGGTCAGCCGGTGTTGATCCAGTCGGACAACATCACGGCAGTCGCCCACGTAAACAGACAGGGCGGCACAAGAAGCAGGAGGGCAATGATGGAAGTGGCAAGGATTCTTCGCTGGGCGGAGAATCATGTGATAGCACTGTCAGCAGTGTTCATTCCGGGAGTGGACAACTGGGAAGCAGACTTCCTCAGCAGACACGATCTTCACCCGGGGGAGTGGGGACTTCACCCAGAAGTCTTCCACATGATTGTGAACCGTTGGGAAAAACCAAAGGTGGACATGATGGTGTCCCGCCTCAACAAAAAACTGGACAGATATTGCGCCAGGTCAAGGGACCCTCAGGCAATAGCTGTGGACGCTCTGGTAACACCGTGGGTGTACCAGTCAGTGTATGTGTTCCCTCCTCTTCCTCTCATACCAAAAGTACTGAGAATCATAAGAAGGAGAGGAGTAAAGACTATACTCGTGGCTCCGGATTGGCCAAGAAGGACTTGGTACCCGGAAATTCAAGAGATGCTCACGGAAGACCCGTGGCCTCTACCTCTAAGAAAGGACCTGCTCCAGCAGGGACCATGTCTGTTCCAAGACTTACCGCGGCTGCTTTTGACGGCATGGCGGTTGAACGCCGGATCCTGAAGGAAAAAGGCATTCCGGATGAAGTCATCCCTACCCTGATCAAAGCCAGGAAGGATGTAACCATACAACATTATCGCCGTAATTGGCGAAAATATGTTGCGTGGTGCGAGGCCAGGAAGGCCCCTACAGAGGAATTTCAACTGGGTCGTTTCCTGCATTTCCTGCAAACAGGACTGTCTATGGGCCTCAAATTAGGGTCCATTAAGGTTCAAATTTCGGCCCTGTCAATATTCTTCCAAAAAGAACTGGCTTCTGTTCCTGAAGTTCAGACGTTTGTCAAGGGAGTACTGCATATACAGCCTCCTTTTGTGCCTCCAGTGGCACCTTGGGATCTCAATGTAGTTTTGGGATTCCTAAAATCACATTGGTTTGAACCACTCACCACTGTGGACTTAAAATATCTCACATGGAAAGTGGTAATGCTGTTAGCCCTGGCTTCAGCCAGGCGTGTCTCAGAATTGGCGGCTTTATCCTATAAAAGCCCTTACCTAATTTTTCATACGGACAGGGCAGAATTGAGGACTCGTCCTCAATTTCTCCCTAAGGTGGTTTCAGCATTTCACTTAAACCAGCCTATTGTGGTGCCTGCGGCTACTAGGCACTTGGAGGATTCCAAGTTGCTGGACGTAGTCAGGGCCCTGAAAATATATGTTTCCAGGACGGCTGGAGTCAGGAAATCTGATTCGCTGTTTATCCTGTATGCACCCAACAAGCTGGGTGCTCCTGCTTCTAAGCAGACGATTGCTCGTTGGATTTGTAGTACAATTCAGCTTGCACATTCTGTGGCAGGCCTGCCACAGCCAAAATCTGTAAAAGCCCATTCCACACGGAAAGTGGGCTCATCTTGGGCAGCTACCCGAGGGGTCTCAGGTTTACAACTTTGCCGAGCAGCTACTTGGTCAGGGGCAAACACGTTTGCTAAATTCTACAAATTTGATACCCTGGCTGAGGAGGACCTGGAGTTCTCTCATTCGGTGCTGCAGAGTCATCCGCACTCTCCCGCCCGTTTGGGAGCTTTGGTATAATCCCCATGGTCCTTTCGGAGTCCCCAGCATCCACTAGGACGTTAGAGAAAATAAGAATTTACTTACCGATAATTCTATTTCTCATAGTCCGTAGTGGAAGCTGGGCGCCCATCCCAAGTGCGGATTGTCTGCATTACTTGTACATAGTTATTGTTACAAAAATCGGGTTATTGTTGTTGTGAGCCATCTTTTCAGAGGCTCCTTCTGTTATCATGCTGTTAACTGGGTTCAGATCACAAGTTGTACGGTGTGATTGGTGTGGCTGTGTCACAACTGAGGGCCTGAGCTGACGGGAGGCAGCCTCAGTTGTAGGGGCTGAGATGTACCGGAACCTGGGAGGTTGTATCAGACCCCTGGACATGTAAGTAACATGAATAATAACTGCCCGAAGGCGTGACCACGACAACTTGGATAAAAGTCAATGATGTTTATTATGACAACTCCGCAACACAGCAGCAGTAAAAGAAAACGTAAAAGTCAGCAAAGAATAAATACAGTTCCTGGGTACTACAGGATGGCAGGAGCCACAGGGCACTGGTAGTGTGAGATAGTTCTTATGATCTTCTAGATGGAAAGTCCTTACCAGGCCCGACTGTAGCAATGGAGATAACCCAGGATTGTGCCAGCTGGTGTTCCAGGAAAAGCTGGGTTGCTGAAGATAAAACAGCTGCTGTGGATACTGGCTGGAACCAGACTGTTGTTAGCACGGAGTGGATACTGGCTGGAACCAGTTAAATAATAAATGAACTTGGGAGCGATGAAATATGAACTGAAATGTAGAACTTGAGAGCGGAGAAATAATAATACCGGTGGAGAGTGGTAAAGTGTAGAAAGGACACCGGCCCTTTAAGGGAAGCTGTACTCTGCTGGAAGCTGAGCTGGAAGCAGGTAATGTTGTAGCTGGAAACAGATGAATCCACAATGGATTGGAGAGTCAGGCTACACCGCAGGTGGAATGCTGGTGCGGGTCTCTATGGTGGAAGTCTTGAGACAGGAGCTGGAACCTGGAAGACAATCACAGGAGAGAGACAAACAGGAACTAGGTTTGACAACCAAAGCACTGACGCCTTCCTTGCTCAGGCACAGTGTATTTATACCTGCAGCAAGGAAGGGATTGGCTAGGCAATTATGCAGATTATCAATACTGAGAACAGATTGGTGGAAATGATCAGCAGACAGAATCCAAGATGGCTGCGCCCATGCAGACACTTGGAGGGAAGTTTGGTTTGTAATCCATGTGGTAATGAAAACAGTAATGGCGGCGCCGGCCACCGGAGACAGGAGGCGCCAGGCTGACAGATGCACATCCAACCACGCGGACACAGCGGAGGCCGCGGCTGACGTAATCGCCACTCAGACACTCTGCATGCAGAAGTTCAGGGACGGCGGCGGAGGCCGCGGGAGACGCCATGCCAGGTGTAATATGGCGTTTACTGTGACAACGTCCCAGAGTGACAGGAGAGGATACAGGAATGTACACATCAGGATAACAGATGGGATCCGGTCCTGGAGCGCTGAGCCAGCCTTAGGAGGCATCTGATGGGTAAGAAATGGCGTCCAGATACCCGGATCGTGACAGCACCCCCCCCTTTAGGAGTGGCCCCAGGACACTTCTTAAGCTTTTGAGGAAACTTGGAATGGAATCTCCGGACCAAGGCAGGAGCATGGACATCAGAAGCATTGGTCCATGAACGTTCCTCAGGACCATAACCCTTCCAGTCAATAAGATATTGTAGTTGACCGTAACGGTGACGTGAGTCCAGGATCTTGGCCACTTCATACTCAACGCCTCGTTGAGTTTGGACTTTCGGAGTTGGAGGAAGTGAGGAATGAAACCGATTCAAGATCAGCGGTTTCAACAGGGAAACATGGAATGTCCT
Source organism: Pseudophryne corroboree (assembly GCF_028390025.1). NCBI lineage: Eukaryota > Metazoa > Chordata > Amphibia > Anura > Myobatrachidae > Pseudophryne > Pseudophryne corroboree. Next base: position 692,707,371 of record NC_086448.1, read on the forward strand.
GGGTATTTTTAAGAAGGGAGGCAACTGGAGTCTGTAAGCAACAGGATTGATGACTTGTTCAATCTTGAAAGGACCGATATAGCGAGGTGCAAACTTCATACTGGGAACTCTTAACCTCAAATTCTTCGTGGATAACCATACCCGATCACCCACCTTGAGAGCAGGAACTGCTCGACGCTTCTTATCCGCAAACTTCTTGTACCTGAACGATGCCTTGAGCAGAGCTGATCGTACGCTCTTCCAGATATTGGCAAACTGATGCAAGGTGATATCCACTGCGGGAACAGAAGTTGCTGGAAGCGGTTGGAACTCAGGGACTTTAGGGTGGAATCCAAAGTTAGTGAAGAATGGTGTTGAAGCAGATGAAGAATGATACTGGTTGTTATGACAGAACTCGGCCCAGGGAAGTAATTGAACCCAGTCATCTTGAGAGGAGGACACATAGATGCGGAGGAAGGCCTCCAAGTCCTGATTCACCCTCTCGGTTTGACCATTGGTCTGAGGATGGTAAGCCGTGGAAAACTTTAGCTTGACTTGGAGGACTTGACATAAACTTCGCCAGAATTTGGCTGTGAATTGAACTCCTCGATCTGAGATAATTTCTTCAGGAAGACCGTGGAGTCGGAAGATCTCTTGTATGAATACTTGAGCCAACTTGGAAGCTGATGGAAGACCGGTGAGAGGAATGAAGTGTGCCATCTTGGTGAACCGGTCAACTACCACCCAGATGGTATTGAACTTGTTGCACATGGGTAAGTCTGTAATGAAATCCATCGACAAGTGGGTCCATGGTCGACGGGGAACGGATAGTGGAACCAGTTGCCCCGCAGGCGACTGGCGGGATACTTTATGTTGGGCACACTTTGGGCAAGATGCAATAAACTCCAAGACGTCCTTTTTCAGAGTTGGCCACCAATAGGACCTAGAGATAAACTCCAGGGTTTTTTGGATACCTGTATGTCCGGCAAAACGGGAAGCATGGGCCCAATGCATGAGCTTCTTCCTTAGCATCGGCTTCACAAAACTTTTCCCTGATGGGGGCGTAGAGTCCATCCCTACCGTGGAGAATGCCAACGGATTTATAATAGGATGCTTGTCTGAAGACTCTGACTCATTTTCTTGCTCCCATGAGCGGGAAAGGGCATCGGCCTTGCGATTCTGAGAGCCCGGACAGAACTGGAGTTTAAAGTCGAACCTGGAAAAGAAAAGTGCCCATCTGGCCTGACGAGGGTTGAGACATTGTGCGCCCTTCAGGTATAAAAGGTTCTTGTGGTCTGTAAGTATGGTGATTGAATGAGAAGCTCCCTCCAACAGATACCTCCACTCTTCTAGAGCGAGCTTGATGGCTAGCAACTCCTGGTCGCCAATGGCATAGTTGCGCTCAGCTGGGGAGAACTTCCGGGAGAAGAAACTGCAAGGGTGTAAATGGCCATCTTTAGCCCTCTGAGATAACACTGCTCCTACTCCAACGGAGGAGGCATCCACCTCTAAGATGAAAGGAGAGTCGATGTCAGGCTGTTTCAGAACAGGCGCAGAGATGAACCTTTGTTTTAAAAGATGAAATGCTTGCATGGCTTCTTCAGACCACTTGGACGGGTTAGCACCCTTCTTAGTGAAAGCAGTAATAGGCGCCACAATGGTGGAAAAGTCTCGTATAAACTTTCGGTAATAGTTGGCGAACCCTAAGAACCTCTGGACCCCTTTGAGGGTTAAGGGTACCGGCCAATTTTGGATTGCTTGTAGTTTCTCAGGATCCATCTCTAGTCCGGAACCGGACACAATGTACCCTAGAAACGGAATGGACTTGACTTCAAAGACGCATTTTTCTAATTTGCAATAGAGATGATTGACACGGAGACGGGACAGAACCTCTTTAACCCAAAAACGATGTTCCTCTAAATCGTTGGCAAAAATGAGGATATCGTCTAGATAGACCACGACATGACGGTATAGAATGTCTCTGAAGACCTCATTGACAAAATGCTGGAAGACAGCTGGAGCATTGCTCAATCCGAAGGGCATGACGAGGTACTCATAATGTCCGTCACGGGTGTTAAAGGCGGTCTTCCACTCGTCACCCTCACGGATCCGGATGAGATTGTATGCACCTCGCAAGTCCAGCTTTGTAAAGATGGTAGCTCCGCTAACTCTGTCAAAGAGCTCAGTAATCAGGGGTAAAGGATAACGGTTCTTGATGGTAATGTCGTTCAAACCTCTGTAGTCGATGCACGGCCGCAGACCACCATCTTTCTTTTTTACAAAAAAGAAGCCTGCGCCGGCTGGAGAAGAAGAAGGTCGAATGAACCCCTTTGCTAGGTTCTCTTTAATATATTCCTCCATAGAATGCGTCTCAGGCAGAGACAACGGATAAGTTCGGCCTCGAGGTGGAACCTTCCCTGGAACGAGATCAATCGGACAGTCCCATTCTCTATGAGGAGGAAGGATATCAGCAGAAGCTTTACTGAACACATCCGTGAAATCTTGATATGGAGGAGGTGGAACATCAGACGACCTGGGGGAGGAAGAACAGACAGGCAATACTTTAAACAAACATGTCTCAGCACAGGAGGAACCCCATGCCAGGATTTGCGTAGTCGTCCAATCAATTGTAGGATTGTGAAGACGGAGCCATGGAAGGCCCAGGACCACAGGATGTGTGGCTCTTGGAATCACTAAAAAAGAAATAAGTTCGGAATGAAGAACTCCCACTCTCAGACGAACTGGTAGAGTCCTTAAAGAAATAACTGCATCAAAAATTTTGCTGCCATCCACGGCAGTTAAAGAAATGGACGAAGGAAGTCTCTCGGTGGGTAGGGACCACCGTTTAACATAGGCTTCGGTAATAAAGTTCCCAGCTGCTCCGGAATCAAGGAGTGCAATGACGTTCCGATAACGTTGAGCAACTTGAAGCGAGACTGGGAGATTACAATCTTGAGGAGATGGAGAGGAGATCATTACTCCTAGCCGGCCCTCTCCTTGGCGAGCTAGGATTTGGAGTTTCCCGGACGTTTGGGACAGGCATTAATGGTGTGAGACGGAGCTGCACAATAGAGACAGAGAAACTCGGAGAGACGTCTTCGGCGCTCAGCAGGAGTTAAACGGGAACGGCCAAGTTGCATGGGCTCATCTTTAGATGGTGACAGTTGACGAGGAGGAGGAGCAGAAGATTTTGGAGCAGATGATCTTCCACGCTCAGTTGCTCTCTCTCTGAAACGTAAATCAACTTTCGTGCAGAGTGAGATTAGCTCATCTAACTTAGAAGGTAAGTCTCTGGTAGCTAACTCATCTTTAATACGCTCAGATAAGCCATGCCAGAATGCAGCATACAGGGCCTCGTCGTTCCATGCCAGTTCGGATGCCAGGATCTGGAACTGTATCAGATATTGTCCTACAGTACGTGACCCCTGGCGTAAACGGAGAATCTCGGATGAAGCTGAGGTTACCCGGCCTGGCTCGTCGAAGATGCGCCTGAATGTTGACACGAAGGCAGTGTAGGAAGATAGCAGGGTGTCGGACCTCTCCCATAACGGTGATGCCCAATCAAGGGCTGAGCCACTGAGAAGAGAAATAATGTAGGCAATTTTTGTACGGTCACTGGGAAAATTGCCAGGTTGTAGCTCAAACTGAATCTCACACTGGTTGAGAAATCCCCTGCAGAATCTTGGAGATCCGTCAAATTTTGCTGGCGTTGGAAGATGAAGACGTGGAGCAGAAATGGGTAAGGTGGGTGGGGTTATAGCTGGAGTCACTGTGGTTGACGCACCAGACGCGCCTGATCCACGGAGAGTTGTCTGAATCCCATCCAGCCGAGTAGAGAGATCCTGGAGACAGCGGATGATGTGGCCCTGTGCAGCCTCCTGATGTTCTAGTCGGGCTGCCAGTTCTTGCATCGGCCTGGCCGCTTGATCCTGGTCTCCGGCTGGATTCATTAGGTCAGTGCTTACTGTCACAACTGAGGGCCTGAGCTGACGGGAGGCAGCCTCAGTTGTAGGGGCTGAGATGTACCGGAACCTGGGAGGTTGTATCAGACCCCTGGACATGTAAGTAACATGAATAATAACTGCCCGAAGGCGTGACCACGACAACTTGGATAAAAGTCAATGATGTTTATTATGACAACTCCGCAACACAGCAGCAGTAAAAGAAAACGTAAAAGTCAGCAAAGAATAAATACAGTTCCTGGGTACTACAGGATGGCAGGAGCCACAGGGCACTGGTAGTGTGAGATAGTTCTTATGATCTTCTAGATGGAAAGTCCTTACCAGGCCCGACTGTAGCAATGGAGATAACCCAGGATTGTGCCAGCTGGTGTTCCAGGAAAAGCTGGGTTGCTGAAGATAAAACAGCTGCTGTGGATACTGGCTGGAACCAGACTGTTGTTAGCACGGAGTGGATACTGGCTGGAACCAGTTAAATAATAAATGAACTTGGGAGCGATGAAATATGAACTGAAATGTAGAACTTGAGAGCGGAGAAATAATAATACCGGTGGAGAGTGGTAAAGTGTAGAAAGGACACCGGCCCTTTAAGGGAAGCTGTACTCTGCTGGAAGCTGAGCTGGAAGCAGGTAATGTTGTAGCTGGAAACAGATGAATCCACAATGGATTGGAGAGTCAGGCTACACCGCAGGTGGAATGCTGGTGCGGGTCTCTATGGTGGAAGTCTTGAGACAGGAGCTGGAACCTGGAAGACAATCACAGGAGAGAGACAAACAGGAACTAGGTTTGACAACCAAAGCACTGACGCCTTCCTTGCTCAGGCACAGTGTATTTATACCTGCAGCATGGAAGGGATTGGCTAGGCAATTATGCAGATTATCAATACTGAGAACAGATTGGTGGAAATGATCAGCTGACAGAATCCAAGATGGCTGCGCCCATGCAGACACTTGGAGGGAAGTTTGGTTTGTAATCCATGTGGTAATGAAAACAAAACAGTAATGGCGGCGCCGGCCACCGGAGACAGGAGGCGCCAGGCTGACAGATGCACATCCAACCACGCGGACACAGCGGAGGCCGCGGCTGACGTAATCGCCACTCAGACACTCTGCATGCAGAAGTTCAGGGACGGCGGCGGAGGCCGCGGGAGACGCCATGCCAGGTGTAATATGGCCTTTACTGTGACAACGTCCCAGAGTGACAGGAGAGGATACAGGAATGTACACATCAGGATAACAGATGGGATCCGGTCCTGGAGCGCTGAGCCAGCCTTAGGAGGCATCTGATGGGTAAGAAATGGCGTCCAGATACCCGGATCGTGACAGGCTGGTATGAGTCTTACCCGGGATTCAAAATCCTTCCTTATTGTGTACGCTTGTCCGGGCACAGTATCCTAACTGAGGCTTGGAGGAGGGTCATAGGGGGAGGAGCCAGTGCACACCAGCTAGTCCTAAAGCTTTAACTTTGTGCCCAGTCTCCTGCGGAGCCGCTATCCCCCCCCCATGGTCCTTTTGGAGTCCCCAGCATCCACTACGGACTATGAGAAATAGAATTATCGGTAAGTAAATTCTTATTATTACTGTGGCTGAACCGCACCATTACAGGGGGCGGGGCTTCTCAGAATTGCTAGTAACACTCAATTGGCGCCATTTTCTCCTCACAGAGACGCCGGAGCGCTGATCCTGCACGCTGCTTCTCCTCTCACATCACTGATACAAGTACCAGGGTGTTATAGAGAGGAGGGGAGCACATAGTTTATTGAAGTCTGCGGGCTTCATATTGGATATAAAGCGCTGTGTTTGTATATATATATATATTCATTGTATGCAATACATATAGGGCGCGTGGTGTGGACTGGCAATTCCCTCTGGGTCCCTCTGACAGACATTAGTGTAGGTCTGTCCCCATTAGCTCCCGTGTGTGTGAGTGGTGTGACTGTACACGCATGTATCATGTCTAGAGAAAGTAGTTCCCCAGAGGAACCCATTTTGGAGGCACAAGAGTGTTCTGAGCCTGTATGGGTGAGAAAGCTGCAGAGTAATATGTGTAAACTAGCAAAGAAATTCTCTGAGTCTGAAGAACAGACAAAGCATTGGAGACAGTCTGTGGAAAATGCTCTATTTGCTGATTCCTCCACATCATCCACTCGGGACCCCTTCAGTTCCCAGAAAAGGTCCCTGGCCCAAATTATGCAAAGGGTCACTGACACAGATTCCGACACTGACGTCGACACTGGGGATTTGAGGGGGGTAGACCCCAAACTGGCTAAGAGCATTCAATGTATTATAGTCGCTACAAAAGAGGTGTTGGAATTTCCTGACACAACACCTCCACCTGAGGAAAAATATTATTTTAAATTAAATAAAAAACAGGTGGAGACTTTTCCTCCGTCTAGTGACTTAAATAAATTTTTTGAGGAATCCTGGGCTAACCCGGAAAAGAAATTTGCTATCCCTAAAAGATTGCGGGTAGCGTACCCTTTCCCTGAAGAGGATAGGCATAAGTGGGAGTCACCCCCAATGATAGACACCTCAGTCTCTAGGTCAGAGGTTCTCAAACTCGGTCCTCGGGGGCACACACAGTGCATGTTTTGCAGGTAACCCAGCAGGTGCAAAGGTGTATTAATTACTCACTGACACATTTTAAAAGGTCCACAGGTGGAGCTAATTATTTCACTTACGATTCTGTGAGGAGACCTGCAAAACATGCACTGTGTGTGCCCCCGAGGACCGAGTTTGAGAACCTCTGCTCTAGGTTGTCAAAGAAAATCATTTTACCTGCCCCAGGGTCAGCTTCATTAAAAGAACATGCTGACCGCAAATTAGAGACGACTTTAAAGTCAATCTATATTGCTACGGGTATGTTACTCAGGCCCACAATTGCTTCTGCGTGGGTAGGTAATGCAGTGGAAAAGTGGGCAGACAACTTGATTGTTAATATTGACACGGTCGATAAAGATGATATGCTTCTAATTCTAGGTCATATCAAAGATTCTGCAGGTTACTTGGTGGAGGCTATGAAGAACGTTGGCTTTCTGGGATCAAGGGCCTCTGCTACGGCGATTTCAGCCCGCAGGGCACTCTGGATCCGCCAATGGAATGCTGACGCAGAGTCCAAAAGAAATTTTGAGGCGCTCCCTTACAATGGGGAGGCCCTCTTTGGTGAGAAGCTGGATGCCATGATATCAACTACTACATCGGGCAAGTCAGCTTTTCTGCCGTCGGCAGCTGCGCCGCCTAAAAAAGTATATCATTCTCATACTATGCAGTCCTTTCGGCCCAACAAGTACAAAAAGGCAAAGGGTACCCCCTTCTTCGCAGGAAGAGGGAGAGGAAGAGGTAGGAAACCTACAACACCATCAGAATTTCTTTGGTGTTTACTGCGCACTGAGGCCCTCTAGTGTTCAGATGAGCTGCTGCACTTAAAGGTGACCAACCTGATACCAGCAAATATTAAATTAATTCTATTAGTGCTGCGCTCAATCCTAGTGTGTCAATGAGAATAGTGCGTGTTGATAATTTAATGTTAGTTTTTTCAGAACCCGCCCTCTTCTCCTTCAGTGATGTACCCTAAATGGGAGCTACGTATGGCACAAATTTGTAAATAGGAAAAATCAAATGACCGGTATATATGTATAAAAAGATTGACCAAATGGATCCTTTTGAGCACTGTTAATAGCTTTTTATTACTTTTTGTTAGTCCGCTTAAAGTCTGCTTGAAAATAGAAGTCTCTTAATTAAACCGTATATAGCCCAGTCTCTAATGTCGGATTGCGGCGTCCCGCAAATCCATTGAATGTCAAGTCTATCAGAACTTCATGTGCACAGAAAAATTCCAGCTGTAGAAAAAAAAAGAGAATCACCGGTCTTCACGTTCAGAGGAGCCTCAGGTTAACAATAAGAGAAAATAGAAATGGAGGGGGATCCGGACTGGCTCCTACTATCCAAACCCCGTCACCCGTGGTGCGTCCTGGTGCAGCCGTCCCCTGGGTGTCGGTCGGTCTGGTAGTGGAACCTGTCTAGGGCTGGGGGAGACTCAGAGTGCGCTCTGCAGAGCCGCACACTTTGTAACCCCTTGCCGCCTACGGACACTCACCTGTCTTCCCTTCTCGTTCGTCACCGAGGCTCCACCAACGACTTCCGCCTTCTTCTCCTCGTCCCGCGGTTGCTTGGTTACACAGTCGCGTCCCGTACTTCCTGGTCACGTGACCCGGTTGTTTTCAGGTGATCCAGCGATGTCTCCTCCGTGCATAAATGTAGAATTGATGTAGAATTAAAATCAGTAGATGCCTCCAACGCGTTTCGGCCTTTGTTAGGCCTTCCTCTGGGAGCAGTGGGTGCTTGATAAGTGGCCAGTACGATCTTATATAGGGTGCCTCATTTCCATACTCTGGTCATGTGATCTCGATACATTGTTCCTATTGGTTTATCCTCTACCCTCATTTTGATGTATCCTTGAATCCCTAGGATGAATTGAAACTATGTTTCCTGTAGATCCATTAATAATCGCCTTGTCTTATCTGTTTGCATGGCTTATGGCTGTCGCAGATTATGATTGTTGTTATATCCCTGGTGGTTTGTTATCCTGCTACTAGTAAATGTATTTATAACAAAGTTAGGGTTTTGCAATTGTTAGCTTTGTGTTCCCTGGTGGTCAGAACTCAAATGGATATACGAAATGAAAACACTCACTCCCTTTGGCCTCAATAAAGACAATGAAGTAAAATCGGTGATATGTAAAAAGTGACGGAAACACAAAGCTAACCATTGAAAATTCAAACTTTGTCCTAAATACATTTATGAGTGGCGGGATAACCAACCACCAGGGAACACAAAGCTAACAATTGCAAAACCCTAACTTTGTTATAAATACATTTACAAGTAGCAGGATAACAAACCACCAGGGATATAACAACAATCATAATCTGCGACAGCCATAAGCCATGCAAACAGATAAGACAAGGCGATTATTAATGGATCTACAGGAAACATAGTTTCAATTCATCCTAGGGATTCAAGGATACATCAAAATGAGGGTAGAGGATAAACCAATAGGAACAATGTATCGAGATCACATGACCAGAGTATGGAAATGAGGCACCCTATATAAGATCGTACTGGCCACTTATCAAGCACCCACTGCTCCCAGAGGAAGGCCTAACAAAGGCCGAAACGCGTTGGAGGCATCTACTGATTTTAATTCTACATCAATTCTACATTTATGCACGGAGGAGACATCGCTGGATCACCTGAAAACAACCGGGTCACGTGACCAGGAAGTACGGGACGCGACTGTGTAACCAAGCAACCGCGGGACGAGGAGAAGAAGGCGGAAGTCGTTGGTGGAGCCTCGGTGACGAACGAGAAGGGAAGACAGGTGAGTGTCCGTAGGCGGCAAGAGGTTACAAAGTGTGCGGCTCTGCAGAGCGCACTCTGAGTCTCCCCCAGCCCTAGACAGGTTCCACTACCAGACCGACCGACACCCAGGGGACGGCTGCACCAGGACGCACCACGGGTGACGGGGTTTGGATAGTAGGAGCCAGTCCGGATCCCCCTCCATTTCTATTTTCTCTTATTGTTAACCTGAGGCTCCTCTGAACGTGAAGACCGGTGATTCTCTTTTTTTTTCTACAGCTGGAATTTTTCTGTGCACATGAAGTTCTGATAGACTTGACATTCAATGGATTTGCGGGACGCCGCAATCCGACATTAGAGACTGGGCTATATACGGTTTAATTAAGAGACTTCTATTTTCAAGCAGACTTTAAGCGGACTAACAAAAAGTAATAAAAAGCTATTAACAGTGCTCAAAAGGATCCATTTGGTCAATCTTTTTATACATATATACCGGTCATTTGATTTTTCCTATTTACAAATTTGTGCCATACGTAGCTCCCATTTAGGGTACATCACTGAAGGAGAAGAGGGCGGGTTCTGAAAAAACTAACATTAAATTATCAACACGCACTATTCTCATTGACACACTAGGATTGAGCGCAGCACTAATAGAATTAATTTACTACAACACCATCAGGCTCCCAGGAGCAGAAGTCCGCAACTACTTCTGCAAAAGCCACAGCATGACACTGGGGCTCCCCTGCGGGAGTGCGATCGGGTGGGGGCACGTCTACTATTTTTCAGCCAGGTCTGGGTTCACGCAGATCTGGATCCTTGGGTATTGCAGATAGTATCCCAAGGGTACAAATTGGAATTTCAAGACCTTCCCCTTGCCGATTTTTCAAATCAGCCTTGCCAGTTTCTGCACAGGACAGCGCCAAGGTCCTGAACGCAATACACAAATTATGCCAAGACAAGGTAATTTCCTTGGTTCCTGCGGAACAAAAGAACCAGGGTTTTTATTCAAGCCTGTTTGTGGTGCCGAAGCCGGATGGCTTGGTCAGACCGATTTAAACCTAAAATCTCTGAATCTTTATTTGAAAAGGTTCAAGTTCAAGATGGAGTCCCTAAGAGCGGTGATCTCCAGCTTGGAAGAAAAGGAATTTCTGGTGTCAGTGGACATCAAGGATGCTTACTTGCATGTCCCCATTTACCCGCCACATCAAGCATACCTGAGGTTTGCGGTTCAGGATTGCCATTACCAATTCCAAACATTACCGTTCGGGCTCTCCACAGCTCCAAGAATATTCACCAAGGTGATGGCGGAGATGATGGTTCTCCTTCGCAAGCAGGGAGTCAACATAATTCCATACTTGGACGATCTCCTCAGAAAAGTGAGATCCAGGGACAAGTTACTCCAGAACATTACATTATCCCTGACGGTGCTTCAACAGCATGGTTGGATCATCAACTTTCCAAAATCACAATTGGAACCAACGATGAGGTTATCATTTCTGGGAATGATGCTGGACATGGAGGTACAGAGAGTATTTCTACCAGTGGAAAAGGCTCAGGAAATCCAGAGCATGGTCAAACAAATTTTGAGACCACGGAAAGTATCGATTCATCAGTGCATTCGCCTGCTGGGGAAAATGGTAGCAGCTTACGTAGCGCTACAATATGGCCGATTCCATGCCAGGGTTTTCCAGTGGGACCTACTGGACAAGTGGTCCGGGACGCATCTCCACATGCATCAAAGGATAATCTTGTCGGCGAAAGCCAGAGTTTCGCTCCTGTGGTGGCTACAAATTTCTCACCTCCTGGAGGGACGCAGGTTCAGGATTCAGAACTGGATCCTGGTGACCACGGATGCAAGTCTCCGAGGTTGGGGAGCAGTCACGCAAGGGGAAAGCTTCCAAGGAAGATGGTCAAGTCAGGAAACTCTTCTTCACATAAACATTCTGGAATTGAGAGCTGTGTACAACAGCCTACATCAAGCGGCACACCTTCTTCAAGGTCGTCCCATTCAGATCCAGTCAGACAATGTAACAGCTGTAGCTTACATAAACTGCCAGGGCGGATAAAAAAAAAAACAGAGCGGCAATGGCAGAGGTGACAAAGATACTCCTCTGGGCAGAAAGACATGCAAAAGCTCTGTCGGCAATTTTCATTCCCGGAGTGGACAACTGGGAAGCAGACTTCCTCAGCAGACACGATCTCCATCCAGGAGAATGGGGCCTCCACCCAGAAGTCTTTGCGGAGGTAGCAAGTCGTTGGGGTGTTCCTCAAGTAGATATGATGGCTTCACGTCTCAACAAGAAGCTTCAGAAATATTGTTCCAGGTCGAGAGACCCACAAGCAATAGCAGTGTACGCACTGGTGACCCAATGGGTGTTTCAGTCAGTGTATCTGTTCCCTCCACTTCCACTAATTCCAAAAGTTCTCAAGATTGTCAGAAGAACAAGGGTTCGAGCAATCCTCATTGCCCCAGACTGGCCAAGGAGGGCCTGGTATCCAGATCTTCAGGAGTTACTACTGGAAGATCCTCGGCCACTTCCTCTTCGCGAGGACCTGCTTCAGCAGGGGCCGTTAGTTTATCAAGACTTACTGCGGCTGCATTTGACGGCATGGCTGTTGAGCACCAGATCCTAGCCCGTAAGGGTATTCCTACTGAAGTCATTCCCACACTTATTCTGGCCAGGAAAGGGGTAATGTCCAAACATTACCATCGTATTTGGAGAAAATATGTATCTTGGTGTGAATCCAAGAAGTCTCCTGCGGTGGAGTTTCATTTGGGACGGCTTCTCCTATTTCTACAGGCGGGTGTGGATGCTGGATTGAGATTAGGATCTATCAAGGTCCAAATTTCGGCCTTGTCCAATTTCTTTCAGAAACAGTTGGCTTCCCTTCCTGAGGTCCAGACGTTTGTGAAGGGGGTTCTGCGCATTCAACCTCCCTTTGTGCCTCCTGCGGCGCCATGGGATCTTAATGTGGTGTTGCAGTTCCTTAAATCGGACTGGTTTGAGCCTCTACATGAGGTGGAATTGAAGTTTCTAACTTGGAAAGTGGTCATGTTGTTGGCCTTGGCTTCAGGCAGGCGTGTGTCTGAGTTAGGGGTCTGTCTCACAGGAGTCCTTATTTGATATTTCATGAAGATAGGGCTGAACTGAGAACACGTCAGCACTTTCTTCCTAAGGTAGTGTCTTCTTTCCATATCAACCAACCAGTGGTGGTGCCAGTGGCTTCTGACACCTCAGTCGTTTCCAAGTCCCTGGATGTCGTCAGGGTGTTGAAGACTTATGTTACAAGAACGGCTCGAATAAGGAAAACAGAATCTTTGTTTGTCCTCTATGACCCCAACAAGATTGGGTGTCCTGATTCTAAGCAGACTATTCGGCGTTGGATCAGAGGTACCATTCAGCACACTCATTCCACGGCAGGATTGCCGTTACCGACTTCGGTAAAAGCCCACTCTACTAGGAAGGTGGGTTCGTCCTGGGCGGCTGTCCGGGGTGTCTCGGCATTACAAATCTGCCGAGCTGCTACTTGGTCAGGGGCAAACACGTTTGCTAAGTTCTACAAGTTTGATACCTTGGCTGCTGACGACCTTCAGTTTGGTCAGTCAGTTCTGCACGAACAGTAGCACTTTCCCGCCCATATTGGGAGCTTTGGTACATCCCCATGGTACTAAAATGGACCCCAGCATCCTCTAGGACGTAAGAGAAAATAGGATGGTGCTGGTACACTATTCGGGTGGACGTGTGTCGCGTCACTACGCGATGACGTCATCTTAACGGGACAACACCGGAGCTCCGGCGTGGAGAGCGGCATGGCCCCGTGAGCACAATGTGAGGGGTAAAAAGATCGGGTAAGTCACATATGTCTTTTTATGCTTGTATCCTGAAGACAATCTTTAATAGATTGAAACGTTGATATCCACATCGTCTATGTTTCATTATTTGTCCTGAGTGCCGCATCCTCTACTGGCTATATATATACTTGGACCATCCCTGTCTTGTGCCTCCACTCATGGACTAATTTTCTGTCTAGAATTTGATCCTATTGGTGACACACAGATAAGGCATTGCGACAGTCATTTGTACTGACTCTTTGTAAAAACATTCTTGCCCAATCCTGGGATTTAATTGTTTTATGAGCTTTTGAATAAGTGAAGTGATAATCCATGAGGTGAATTTTGGCCCTCATTCCGAGTTGATCGCTCGCAAGGCGATTTTAGCAGAGTTACACACGCTAAGCCGCCGCCTACTGGGAGTGAATCTTAGCTTCTTAAAATTGCGACCGATGTATTCGCAATAATGCGATTACTAACTACTTAGCAGTTTCAGAGTAGCTCCAGACTTACTCTGCCTGTGCGATCATTTCAGTGCTTGTCGTTCCTGGTTGACGTCACAAACACACCCAGCGTTCGCCCAGGCACTCCCACCGTTTCTCCGGCCACTCCTGCGTTTTTCCCGGAAACGGTAGCGTTTTCAGTCACACGCCCCTGAAACGCCGTGTTTCCGCCCAGTAACACCCATTTCCTGTCAATCACATTACGATCGCCGGAGCGAAGAAAAAGCCGTGAGTAAAAATACTATCTTCATTGTTAAATTACTTGGCGCAGTCGCAGTGCGAATATTGCGCATGCGTACTAAGCGGAATTTTACTGCGATGCGATGAAATATACCGAGCGAACGACTCGGAATGAGGGCCTTTATCCGATACCGTTCTGATAATGTGTCTACTTTTTGAAGATTTATTGTGCTGATTATCTGTTTTGAAGTCTCTGGATTGTAAAGCCCCTGATGAAGTCCGCAGAACGAAACACGTTGGGTTTTTGAGACAACAATTGCGTTCTTCAATTGAAGAATCACTGCTATACGATTAGAATGGAACATTGGTTTCAATCATCTCATGTATAAAGTATCATTGAATGTAATCGAACAATTTTATGTATTGTATTTTTAAAGAAAATAAATTCTTTTTTAACAAATAAGGATACTATTTATACTGTTATACACCAGAGTACTAGCATAAGCTCCTTTGGGAAACCTTTTTTCATATATATATATATATATATATATATAGTGTCTATAAAAATTCCCCGGCACTAGTCACATTGAAGTCACAGAATTTCGGAGCTCGCCTCCTTTAGTTGTCTGTGAATTTTGAATTCAGGTGTTTCTGATTACATGAAAGGAAAAAAAAAGCACTGTTAACACACCCGGCTGATTTTCAGTTTTGCGCGTGGACCTGGCTGAAGAAAAAAAACGTTCACTAAATTTCTTATTCCTTCAGAATATTAATACCTCAGCTGTGTCAGTACAGAGCGGGCTGTGACTAACATCACTGACAAGACTTATGACTTTACACATCAAACAGCTTGCAGTCGGCGAGAAACAGCTGACCTGTACTGTATATTTATCTCATGAGCACAACAAATCTATTCTGGAACATAATAGTGCATGATGATGAGTGACACAGTTTGAAGACGACACTGTAAACTTTTAGAAAAGCTTAACAATAATGGGGAAATACAACTGAAAACATAAATGACTCACAAGAATGGAAACAAAAAAGCCAGAACTGAAATCTTGTGAGGTACAATTGCTGATTCCACAGGTTTCCAATTTGTAGACATTAGTAAAGCAATTGTTTATAATGAAATGTTTCTCAGACAATCATTAGGGGGGAAATTTTCTAGTACTCCTTTCACATCGCCAGGGTTATTGACGAGTTCACCCGGGTCGCAGCTCAGTGTGAAAGGGTTTCCGAAATAAACCCTGGGTCAGGTGACCCGGGAATCCAACATGGGTAGCTTGCAAGGTTGGTCCCAGGAAGGGTCTGGGTTAGGGGGCAGTGGGAATGGGTAACCCACAGGCCCGGACTGCCCATCTAGCAATTCTGGCATATGCCTGAAGGGCCAATGGGCAGGTGGGCTGGTCCGGTTGCTGCTCTCTGATCACCCTCCGGCTCTCTGATCAGTACGTTACCATGATAATGAGGACATGCCACAAGTCCATGCCCTCCTGACTTGTGGCACGCTCCTGTGCATCATCTCTGCCCCCCCGTGACGTGCGCCTGTGTCCAGTCCAGGTCCCTCCTTTTTCCTTGAAATTGTCAGAATGTTGACATGTGGAATATCAACATTGTCAGAATGTTGGCATTAGGGTTAAGTTGGTGGCAGGAGAGGTAGTGTAATACTGAGGGGGGAAGTTGGGGTGAGGCTGCTGAGTGGGGAGGAAAGAGCTGGGCACTGGAGGGAGGGTTAGGGTTGGGAGTAGGTATTAGGGTCAGGGAGAGAGGAGAAATACTTATCGAAATGAGGATCACAGGCCTAACCTGGAAGTGACAGACACATGACCACAAGGACTTTGAAGCCTCTGCAGCCATCACTATCAGATAAGTATGCACTGGGCCACCATGATGAATCTCAACATATCATAACATACTGTATATCTGTAGCGCTTGTTTAGTAACAGATGAGCCTTTAACACCAGATTTCCAACATCTCTCAGATGTTGCTAAAGAATCATACTTAATGAAGTTTAGAGCAAGGGAACCTGCATTTAATAGGTACTTCTGGCCAAAGAACACAGCACTCTCTACAGCATGGGTCTTTAAAAAAATCAAGGGCCTCTTGCTACCATACTGTGATATCTCCTGCAAAAATAGGGACCTCATTTAGTATAAAATGCTCGATAAATAAGCAGTTTTGACTGTAATATTGATTTCTGCTATGTTTTGCCTTCAAAGTCCCCTTTAATTTTCTAGAACTGTGGTTAACCAGTTTGATTGAGGTAAAGGAAGCAGTACGCCACTTAGTGACAGTAAGTATGTTACATCACTATGTCTTTTTGGCTCAACATACTAGGGGATTCGGTATGAATGACCGGAGAGAATGCCGGCTATCAAAATACAGATGCCGGCATACTGAAGTCTCAAATCCTGACAGTGAGAGTTTCCTATGCAAACCTCTGTCCCCTACCCCCTAACCATCCCTTCCTGCAGCCTAACCCTAACTTCCCCACTTAGTGCCTAACCCTAACCTCCCCCGGGGGTGCCTAAACCTAACCGCCCCTGGCTCACATCCTAACACTAACTCTACCCCCTTAGTGCCTAAACCTAACTTCCCATGGTGCCTCACCCTAACCCCCCATGTCTGCAACCTACAGTAACCCTGACATCCCACACCCTGCAGCCTAACCCCCCCCCCCCCCCTTCCTTCCCCGGTGTCAGCTAGACCTACCCCCCGGCACTAATCCGAGCTCAGAGGCTAAACTTACAATGGTCAGGATCCCGGCTGTCGGAGTTCGAGCGCCGGTAACCTTACCCTATCGGGGTTTGGATATCAGGATTTTGACGGGTGTCAGAATTCCGGCATCTAGTATTCCAACAGCCGGGATTCTGAAAGCCGGGATTTTATCCGCATCACATACTAGGTGGTATTATAAATGTTGTGTTGCAAATACAAAAGCAGTAATTGTTTTAAAGCCCTTAATTTGAATGAAAGTCCATTTTTGGAGCGTATCCATGGGTGCTGAGGGGGGAATGGGTGCAGGCACTAATCACAAGAGGTAGGTTGCTTAAGGCCAGGCCAGCTGTACAGGAGAAAAATGCCCCTCTCCTTGGTACACAGATAGTAGTAGTTTGAGGGGGGTGTACACCCCCAAATGATTTGGCCATACTTCTCATTCCACATGCCAGTCACTGCTCTCTGTAGCCATGACTCATTAGCATATCTTGTATGTTTTCTCACTGCGCCTGAACCAAGCTAATGCTAGGCAGAGTCGGCCACATATCAGGACTAAAGGGGCATAACTGGGCTGCAGCAAGGCGCTGTCACGTTGGCAAGGTTCAGTGAGGGTATGTTGGCGGAATTGACAGGAAGCATAATACTGTATCTATTGCACCAAAGATAGGGCTGGTGCAGGTAGATGAAAGGGATGATGATAATGATGGTGATGATGATGATAGTGTTCCACTTACAAAGATGCATACAACCCTGCAATATGAAAGAAACAACGGATAAACGGATGCAAGTTTATCTACATTTGCCTCACTTATTGCCTTCATGTTTGTAAATTGAGAGAAACAGTGGGTGGGGCTAGGTCAACCTGTAGCATTTACATATTAACAGTAGCACATAATACAGGCCTTTGCACTGGTATCCGGTCTCTAGGTCGACCACACTTAGGTCGACAGTCATTAGGTCGACCACTATTGGTCGACATGCATTAGGTCGACATGGTGTCTAGGTGGACTAGGTCAACATGTACTTGGTCGATATGACAAAAGGTCAACATGAGTTTTTTAAAAAAAAAATTGTTTTTTGAACTTTTTCATACTTTACAATCCACATGGACTACGATTGGGAACAGTAGCCTGCCTGAAGCATGGCGAGCAAAGCGAGCCGTGCAAGGGGACACGGTGCACTAATTGGGGTTTCCGGTCACTCTATGCTGAAGACAACACTTTTTCTCTGACGTCCTAGTGGATGCTGGGAACTCCGTAAGGACCATGGGGAATAGACGGGCTCCGCAGGAGACTGGGCACTCTAAAAGAAAGATTAGGTACTATATCTGGTGTGCACTGGCTCCTCCCTCTATGCCCCTCCTCCAGACCTCAGTTAGAATCTGTGCCCGGCCCGAGCTGGATGCACCTAGTGGGCTCTCCTGAGCTTGCTAGAAAAGAAAGTATTTGTTAGGTTTTTTATTTTCAGTGAGATCTGCTGGCAACAGACTCACTGCTACGTGGGACTGAGGGGAGAGAAGCAAACCTACCTGCGTGCAGCTAGCTTGTGCTTCTTAGGCTACTGGACACCATTAGCTCCAGAGGGTTAGAACACAGGGCCTGACCTCGATCATCCGTTCCCGGAGCCGCGCCGCCAGCCCCCTTGCAGAGCCAGAAGACAGAAGAAGGAGATAAAATCGGCGGCAGAAGACTCCGGTCTTCATTAAGGTAGCGCACAGCACTGCAGCCGTGCGCCATTGCTCCCACTGCACACCACACACTCCGGTCACTGTAGGGTACAGGGCGCTGGGGGGGGGGGGCGCCCTGGGCAGCAATAAGAATACCTTTTGGCAATAAATACACATAATACAGTCTGTGACTGTATATGTGTAAAAACCCCGCCATTTTTAGTCAGAAACAGGACAGAAGCCCGCCGCTGAGGGGGGCGGGCCTTCTTCCTCAGCACACCAGCGCCATTTTCTCTTCACAGCTCCGCTGGAAGGAAGCTCCCCAGGCTCTCCCCGGCAGTATCCTGGTACACAAAGGGTGAAAAGAGAGGGGGGAAAACATAAATTTAGGCGCAAAATTTGTATATACAGCAGCTACTGGGTAAACACTGAGTTGTAGTGTAATCCCTTGGTTATATAGAGCTGGGGTGTGTGCTGGCATACTCTCTCTCTGTCTCTCTAAAGGGCCTTGTGGGGGAACTGTCCTCAAATAGAGCATCCCCTGTGTGTGTGGTGTGTCGGTACGCGTGTGTCGACATGTCTGAGGTAAAAGGCTCCTCTAAGGAGGTGATAGAGAGGATAAGTGCGTGAGAGGGTGTCTCCGTCGACAACGCCGACACCTGTTTGGATATGTGTAAGTGCTAAGGTGAATTTATTGCACAAAAGATTAGAGAA
Source organism: Pseudophryne corroboree (assembly GCF_028390025.1). Classification (NCBI taxonomy): domain Eukaryota; kingdom Metazoa; phylum Chordata; class Amphibia; order Anura; family Myobatrachidae; genus Pseudophryne; species Pseudophryne corroboree. Next base: position 692,726,280 of record NC_086448.1, read on the forward strand.
CAGACAGGAAATCTACCCATGTCTGTCCCTATGTCACAGAGACCTTCAGAGTCTCTCAATGCTCACTATCCATAATAACAAACACTGGTATCGACATGGAGTTTAACTCCACTGTCGACTACGAAAATGCAAAGTTACAGCCAAGATGGCTAGAAGGTATTCAATATATGATTATTGAAATAAAAGATGATTTGCATATCACTGATGACTCATCTGTCCCTGACACGAGAGTACACATGTTTAAGGGGAAGAATGCTGAGGTAAATTTCCCTCCTCTCAGGAGGAAAAAGAGCGGGAATCTCCAGACAAGAGACGGCAGCTTCCCACAAGAGAATTCTCAGGCTGTATCCTTTCCCCACTAGGGCCAGGATATGTTGAGAATCTTCCCCTGGGGTGTCCTGTTTGCACAGACGGTAGCACTTGCTATTCTCAGGGATCCTGCAGATAGCGTGCACATTCTAGTATACTACCCTGACCAGCGATTGTGTTGGCATGGGTTTATAGCGCTGTAGCAGCGTGGACAGGTACCTTATCAGCAGAGATGAGACCCTAGTATGCAATATAAATATATTAAAAATGCTGTCTTAAGTGATAGATATATAGTTATAAAGCATGCCCAAAGAGACATGAGTATACTGGGTCCTAGAGTCAAAGCTATTTCGATCTCTGCTTGACGTGTCCTGTAGAATATGCATTGGACAGATGATGCCGACTTAAGAGGCATATGGAAGGCTGAGGATTGTGTGGAGAAGGGTTCTCGGGCCTGGTCTCCACAGCTATAGCTGGTAATTCTGCTAGTTGCCTTATATTCCTGCACAGCCTAAGAAAGCACGACATTATTAAATGCAGCCTTTCGTATAAAGAAACAAGAAAGTCTGAGGGGCGTCCTTTCTTGTCAAAGCCGGGCAGCTAGTTCCCAGGAACAGAAGTCCTCCCCGGCCCCTACAAAAATCCACCAATGTCGCTGGGGCTCCACAGGCGGAGCTAGGCCCGGTGGGGACACGCCTTCGTAAGTTCAGCCACAAGTGGGTTCACTCCCTGTTCGATCCCTGGGCAATAGATATTGTGTCTCAGGGATACAAGCTGGACTGTGAGAAGATGCCCCCTCACCGACGGCCCTGCGGGCTTCCCCCCAAGAGAGGGAGCCAGTGTTAACTGCAATTCACAAATTGTATCTTTAACAGGTGGTGGTCAAGGGTCCCCTCCTTCAACAAGAGGGTGTTATTATTAGACCATGTTGTAATCCCGAAACCAGACGGTTCGGTCAGACCCATATTGAATTAAAAATCCCTGAACATATACCTGAGAAGGTTCAAGTTCAAGATGGAATCGCTAAGAGCGGTCAGTGCAAGCCTAAAAAGGGGGAGACTTTATTGTGAATCGGGACATAAGGGATGCATACCTTCAGGTCCCCATTTATCCACCTCATTAGGCGTACCTCAGAATTGCGGTACGGGATTGTCATTACCAATTTCAGATGTTGCCGTTTGGTCTCTCCACTGCCCCGAGAATATTCCCATGGTAATGGCGGATATGATTGTGCTCCTGCGGAAGCAAGGTGTCACTATTATCACGTACTTGGACGATCTCCTCATAAAAGCGAGATCAAGAGAGCAGTTGCTGAACAGCGTATCACTTTCTCTGGAAGTGTAACGGCAACACGGCTGGATTCTATATATTCCAAAGTCGCAGTTGGTTCCTACAGCTCATCTGCCTCTCCTAGGCACGATCCTAGACACAGACCAGAAAAGGGTTATCTCCCGATAGAGAGAGCTCAGGAGCTCATGACACTGGTCAGGAATCTATTAAAACCAAAACAGGTGTTAGTGCATCACTGCACTCGAGTCCTGGGAAGGATGGTGGCATCATACGAGGCCATCCCCTTAGGCAGGTTCCATGCGAGGACCTTCCAATGGGACTTACTGGACAAGTGGTCCGGATCACCTCTTCAGATGCATCGGTTAATCACCCTATCCCCCAGGGCCAGGGTGTCTCTCCTGTGGTGGCTGCAGAGTGCTCACCTTCTCGAGGGCCGCAGATTCGGCATTCAGGACTGGATCCTGGTGACCACGGATGCAAGCCTCCGAGGGTGGGGGGCAGTTACACAGAGAAGAAATTTCCAAGGTCTGTGGTCAAGTCAACTGACTTGCCTTCACATCAATATTCTGGAACTAAGGGCCATATACAACGCCCTAAGTCAAGCGGAGATCCTGCTTCGCGACCAACCGGTTCTGATCCAGTCAGACCGCAGGTGTTCATGTAAACCGCCAAGGCGGCACAAGGAGCAGGGTGGCGAGGGTAGAAGCCACCAGAATTATTCGCTGGGCGGAGAATCAAGTAAGCGCACTGTCAGCAGTGTTCGTTCCGGGAGTGGACATCTGGGAAGCAGACTTCCTCAGCAGGCACGACCTCCACCCGGGAAAGTGGGGACTTCATCAGGAAGTCTTCACGCAGTTTGCAAATTGATGGGAACTGCCTAAGGTGGACTAGATGGCATCCCACCTCAATAAAAAGCTAAAAAAGGTTTTACGCCGGGTCAAGGGACCCTCAGGTGATAGCTGTGGTCGCACTAGTAACACCTTGGGTGTTCCAGTCGGTCTCTGTATTCCCTCCTCTTCCTCTCATACCGAAGGGCTGAGAATTGTAATAAAAGGAGGAGTGAAAACAATATTCTTTGCTCCGAATTGGCCAAGAAGGACTCGGTACCCGGAGCTGCAGGAAATGCTCTCAGAGGACTCAGGGCTTCTGCCTCTCAGACAGGACATGTTGCAACAGGGGCCCTGTCTGTTCTAAAATTTACCGCGGCTGCATTTGGCGGCATGGCGGTTGAACGCCGGATCCTAGCGGAAAAGGGCATTCCGGATGCAGTTATTCCAACGCTGATAAAGGCTAGGAAAGACGTGACAGCAAGACTTTTTCACTGTACATGGCGAAAATAGGTTGCTTGGTGTGAGGCCGGGAAGGCCCTACAGAGGAATTCCAGCGGGGTCGATTCCTGCACTTCCTACAGTCAGGAGTGACTATGGGCCTAAAATTAGGATCCATAAAGGTCAAGATTTCGGCCCTATACATTTTCTCTAAAGATGAACTGGCTTCACTGCCTGAAGTTCAGACATTGTTCGGGGGTGCTGCATATTCAGCCTCCTTTTGTGCCACCGGTGGCACCTTGGGATCTTAACGTTGTGTTGGATTTCCTGAAATCCCACTGGTTTGAGCCACTTAAGACCATGGAGCGAAAATATCTCACGTGGAAAGTGGTCATGCTATTGGCCTTAGCTTCGGCTAGGCGTGTGTCAGTATTGGCGGTTTTGTCATGTAAAAACCCTTATCTGATCTTCCATATGGACAGGGCAGAATTGAGGACTCGTCCCCAATTTCTTCCTAGGGTGGTATCATCGTTTAATTTGAACCAGCCTATTGTGGTGCCTGCGGCTACTAGGGACTTGGAGGATTTCAAGTTGCTGGACGTAGTCCGGGCTTTGAAAATTTGTTTCCAGAAAGGCGGGAGTCAGAAAGTCTGACTCGCTGTTTATTCTGTATGCAGCCAACAAGGTTGGCGCTCCTGCTTCGAAGCAGACAATTGTTCGCTGGATCTATAGCACGATTCAGCTGGTTCACTCTGCGGCTGGATTGCCGCATCCAAAATGGTGAAAGCCCATTCCACAAGGAAGGTGGGCTCTTCTTGGGCGGCTGCCCGAGGGGTCTCGGCTTTACAGCTTTGCCGAGCTGCTACTTGGTCGGGGTCAAACAAGTTTGCTAAGTTCTACAAGTTTGATACCCTGGCTGAGGAGGACCTTGAGTTTGCTCATGCGGTGCTGCAGAGTCATCCGCACTCTCCCGCCCGTTTGGAAGCTTTGGTATAATCCCCATGGTCCTTACGGAGTTCCCAGCATCCACTAGGACGTCAGAGAAAATAAGAATTTACTCACCGGTAATTCTATTTCTCGTAGTCCGTAGTGGATGCTGGGTGCCCGTTCCAAGTGCGGACTCTCTGCAATACATGTATATAGTTATTGCTTAACTAAAGGGTTATTGTTATGAGCCATCTGTTACTGAGGCTCAGTTGTTGTTCATACTGTTAACTGGGTATGGTTATCACAAGGTGTACGGTGTGATTGGTGTGGCTGGTATGAATCTTACCCTGGATTCCAAATCCTTTCCTTGTTGTGTCAGCTCTTCCGGGCACAGTTTCCTTAACTGAGGTCTGGAGGAGGGGCATAGAGGGAGGAGCCAGTGCACACCAGATAGTACCTAATCTTTCTTTTAAATTGCCCAGTCTCCTGCGGAGCCCGTCTATTACCCATGGTCCTTACGGAGTTCCCAGCATCCACTACGGACTACGAGAAATAGAATTACTATTGAGTAAATTCTTATTTTTTTATAATTCATGTTGACCTTTTGTCATGTCGACCTTGCTCACGTTGACCTAATGTTTGCGTTGACCTATTTAAGGTGTCGACTTAGTCACTGTAGACCAATAGTGGTCGACCTAGTGACTGTCGTCCTAATTGTGGCCATCCCTATGAACCACACCCCTTTGCACTCATAGAAATTTGGTGGATGGTGTGCCAAGTCACAGAGTCGTATCTTCCTAACATTCTTCCAAGTGAACAGTGACTGATACATAACAATGCTGCAAGGATTTGTCAACGGGATCCAGTCTGAAGATCGACACTGTCTAGGTCGACAATGTTTAGGTCGATCACTATAGGTCGACAGTCACTAGGTCGACAGGGTCTGACGGTCGACAGGGTTTCTAGGTCGACATGTGCTAGGTCGACAGGTCAAAAGGTCGACATGAGTTTTTTCTTATTTTTTTTCCATTTTTTAAACTTTTTCATACTTAACAATCCACGTGGACTACGAGTGGAACGGTAATCTGTGCCGAGCAAAGCGGTAGCGGAGCGAGGGGACACAGTGCACTAATTGGACTTCCCGGTCACTGTACGGAGAAAATTACACAAAAAAATCATGAAAAACGCATGTCAACCTTTTGACCTGTCGACCTAGCACATGTCGACCTAGAAACCCTGTCGACCTTCAGACCCTGTCAACATAGTGACTGTCGACCTATAGTGGTCGACCTAAACATTGTCGACCTAGACACTGTCGATTTGATGACCCACACACTTGTCAACACATTGTATTTTGGCTCAACCAGCCTCTGTGTCCAAGTATGAGCAGAGTGGGACGAGCCAGGCCAACTTGTCACCAATTCAACCATTTAACCACTTGCCTGGCATCACCACATGGGATGCGAACACAAGTGTCAGACAACACGGTCTTGCACCCCGTTCCTTACCTCTGTACTGCTCAGTCTGGCTCCTGGTATCCCGCGAGCAGCATCCTGGCTGCCATCCTGTCTATGGTGGTCACGGCACCCCGAGCTGCCTCATGGACTCCCCGTAATCCTTCCCGCCATCTCCTCAAACTGGGAGCCACCATTTTGCCATGGGTCAACTGATTTCTGATCCACCAATAGCCATCCTCAGTCCAGTCAGTTGACTCTAACACCCAATCGCTGCACAGCATGCAGATTGCCCAGCACTAGTTGTTGTCCCCAGAACAATTTCCCTGTCTTAGCTGCATCTAGGCTCCAGACTCGTGTTCAGTTCTCTTCCCAGCAGTTCTGTTACCTTATCCAACAATTCACAGGTTCTAACCTGTTCCTGCTTTCTGCTATTGCACAGTATAACCTTGCAGCTGGTATTCTATCATGCATTGCTGCATTCAGTATTCACTGCTGACTTCCTGATTCCTGTTTCACCGGTTCCAGTCCAGTCAATGCAGGTTGTACAGTTCAGTGCAAACATAGTTCCTGTTCCTGATTCCACCGGAACCAGTGCAGTCAGGGCTAGTTATACAAGTCAGTGCAAGTCTGACTCCTGTTCCATTTCCCACCAGTTTCAGTCAGTGCAGCATGGACTGTGTAATGGTAAGAATTACTGCCTCAAAGCACTGAGGCTATGTGTTCGATTCCAACCATGGCCCTAACTCTGTTGAGTTTTGAGTTTGTATATTCTCTCATTGCTTGCGTGGGTTTCCTCCGAGTACTCTGGTCTTCTCCCACAATTCAAAAAAAAAAATGGTAGGTCACTTGGCTCATGACAGTATTACCCCCAGCATGAATGTGTGCGTGTACATGTAGTAGGAAATATAGATTGTAAGCTCCTCTGGGGAAGGGACTGATGTGAATGAACAAATATTCTCTGTGAAGCGAAATATGTGTGCACTATATAAATAACTGGTAAAACAGTAAATAAAGTCTGACTTCTCTCCCAGTTTCTACTGATTCCAGGCCAGCTAGCATAACCCCCCCCCCCCTTTTTTATGGGATAATTCCACTGCACCCGGGACAGGATGTAATGCCGCCCGAGTTTGCCGGGATGCCTGCCGCACTCCAATGTTTTTTTAAAGGGACAATCACTTACGAGGACCAGGTGTCACGTAGCTTAGTGATGCCCCTGATTTAATTTGGCCACAATAATAAAAAGAGCTTGGAGCTTAGCTCAGCACAATATAATAGTATTAATGCAGTGCTGGTTGATGTGTGGTCATCAGCTCCTTAGCTACTTCCTTTGAGGGTTGGAAATGATAATGATGATAATCACAATCATAATCCGCTTTATTGGCCAAGTATACAAAAATATATAAGGAATTCTGATAATCCACATCTCGTGAGAGGGGATACAGATGATATCCCAGCAAACGGTATTCTGGCTGTCCCTAAAGTGACAGCGGCATTCCATCTACTCTATTCTATTCTCACTCGATTGTTGGTGTGGACCCACCAACCGAGTGAGAATACTAAGCGATTGCTGGGATTCCGAGCGTAAGTATTTCACAGGCTGTCAGGATTCCAGCATCAGTCTACTGAATGCCGGGATCCCGACAGCTGGTATATTGACTGCATCACCCGAGATGATGATGATAATAATAATAATAATAAAAGGATATACTGTATGATCTGATAGACACATCCCCAGGGGGTTGCTAGACACTTGCTAGGAGTATTTTTTTTTTACTAAACTACCTTGAAATATATTTATCAAAAGATGGTTTGAGGCCAATTAAGTCTTTTTAAAAAATCGTCAATTTCTGATGAATTTTTGAAAAAAATGTTTTTGTCACTTAAATGGTAAAACATTATCAACAGTACAGAGTAGTATCTTATGCTGATGGCTCTATGAAGCAAATTTAAAATGTACTATCTTTAGTCCTGCACCCTTAAATATTTTACTTTGTGTTTGTACATCTGCTCATAATATGCACCATAATCAAAACACCTAAATCCTAGCACAGTTCCCCAAACTCCGACATTACAGTCCAAGTTTTGAGGCTATCCATGCTTGAGCACAGGTGACTTAATTAGTATATCAGTCAATTTGATTTAACCATCTGGGCTCAAGCATGGATATCCTTAAAATATGGACTGTAATGGCAGAGTTTGGGAAACTCTGTCCTAGCATAATTACTCCCATCAGCCCCTAAAGCACACCTCCAATCAGTGATAGAGCCACACCAACTGCAACCCCAAACACTGCCAAACATCATCGACCATGACTTACTAGCAGCTGGTGTGTTTCCCTACTTGAATTTTGGGCTCCACCTCTGCAGCCACCACTGCCTCCAATAATCAAAATATCACCTTGTATCCAGTTGATGGACCTACAGTAAAAAGATAAACAGCCAATAGGTTGACCCCAAATGGTCAACAGGGTCAAAATGTCAAGAGGTAAAAGGTGGACAGTGCTTAAGGTCAACAGGATTCAAAATGCTGTCAGGTTTAAAAGGTTCACATGTCAATTGTCGACACAAGGTTTTTTTTTTTTTTCAATTCTTTCATCATTTACCATCCATGTGGACTATGATTAGCAATAGTAACCTTGCCCAAAGCGTGGTGAGTGAAGCCCATGGGGGTACGTTTCCACTAATTTTGCTCAGATATGGTAAAACATGCAAAATGACTAAAACAAAACAAAAAAACTAGTGTCGACCTTTTGACCCTGTCAACCTTTTGCATGTCAGCCATTTGGAGTTGACCTATTGACTGTCTATCTTTTTACTATAGATCTATTTATCCACACCCATGTCACCCAACAATTCTCCCATTTCACCAAAGCAATATTTTGGCCCCACATCTATCATGTTCAGCGTATGAAAGCATTTGTCCTATTGAGACAGCTGTGTAGCATCAAGAATAAATTAACTGAAATCAATTACTAAAGGGAAACAATTACTTAGTTGCTATTATGTTTTAATTATGTACCTATGGAGTAAATGTATAATATCTTATAAAGAGGACAAGTGAAAACAGAGCAAAAAATTAGGATCTAGCTATCATTTATCTGTAACATACTATGAAATTATATCTAAACTCTGATTGGCTGATATGGGCAGCCTTCCATTTGTACTTTTTAGAAGGTTTGATAAAGCATCACCAAGTTTGGTTACTATGGGCAAAGTCTCCACTTATCGTCTTTAGAAGGTTCGATACATCTCCCCCTAGTACCCAGTGTTCTCCTTAGATGCTTTCAGCATGCATATAGTTCTGAGATGTATCACTACTGGGTTCTTTAGTAGAACTGCTTTGTATATAAGAAACATTTCTTACTACTCTTACTAATAAAAAAAAAAGCAGCTTGATGGCTCAAAGTTTCAATGCCATGGTGTTACCTACAGTACGTGGTTGTTGGAACATTAAGAACAGATTTGTAATCTACTGTAGCTTTATCTACACTAACTGAAAGCTAGTATAAATATCCCATGGACATTGAAAAGAAAATAATAAGTCTGCTTTTCAGGTGCGGTCAAGTCTCCAATAAAGTCACTAGACTGTGACTACCTCCATAGGAGATATACACAATGACGCTGCGTGTCCGCCACCTCAGTAATTGGGGCTCCAGATTCACAAAGGGTAAAGAAAATACAATGTCTATAAGATCCACTGTACAAAATGTCTTGCTGTAATCGTCGGTCAAAGGGTCTTCAGGTTGTCATAGTAGCAGAGGCCCCATGTTCATTTTTCACCTTTGGTCTTTCATGTTTTGTCCAAACATACTATCTTGTGTTAAATAAAAAGATTTACAGACAAAAAAGAGACGTATAGACTCTATTCATTAAACATGTTACAATTTTAGACATTTACCTCTATTAAAGAACTTTAAACAAATTAGACACAAATTAACTTGCATGGGTTAAGGCATTCTAATTTGTTTTACAGAACAACAAAAAGTATATAGTAGCAATATGGATGTTTTATGCAACTAAGACATCAAGACTTGTGTGTTGTCAGTGTGCTTAAACCTAGAAGGACTGCAGTCAGAAGAAAATGTTGTTTTCTCGGTGAAGAACTATATTTATATACAGTTTTTAAAGATGTCTGAAATACTGTACAGTATAATTAAACAGACCATAACAAAAACAATATTCCCTAATCAAGTATGTATTGTACTAAAGAAGAGGACAGTTGGCCGCCTACAAATAGTACAAAAAAAAAAGGTTAAAGCATAAAGTCTTCAGCAAATGGAGGACCAGCATAAAGTACAAAATAATGAAAAAAATGCTAATAATACTAATAAATTATGCAACTACAATTACTTTTATAGTATCTACATTTTGATATTTGAACTTTGAAACACCTGAGCCTAGGGCACCTATTTTTCCATCTTTGCTCCGCCTTCTGTCAAACCACAGTCAGCGGGCATTTTATTGTTAGGCTTCATACACACTGGGCAACCACCCCTAATTAGCAAGCAGTGCTATATGGCATATTGCTAATTAGGGAAGATCACCAGTGCATACATACTGAACAATATTGAACAATATTGATGATCGATTTCGCTCAGTGATGTCATCTCCACACTCTCCGAGCATGCAGCTCAACGATATAGTTAAAGTTGAGCTGAATGTTCGGTAGATAATGCCTGAACGAGAACGACCCACGGGTGCCCGCATCAATCATCATTCAGGCATACAAACTAGACGATATGAACAATAGATCTTTTAAAAAAGATAGTTATCATTCATATCGTCTAGTGTGTCGCCCAGTGTGTACGGGTCTTAAGGTTACAAGGTACAACAGACAAACCTGATCAATCATTTGATCTATGGATAATCAGATCATCCACCAGCTTCTGCAGGGAGAGTTCCATCTGTCACCCTGTTCTGCTTGTTGTTTTCAAAATGTCCCATGATAGAAAATTATAGACATCAATGATGTTATATTATGTGGAAGTGGGCACCTCCAGGCAGTGTCAGATTAAGACCTCATGGGTCCTAGGCAATATACAGTATTGGTTTGGGCCCTCTTCCAGCTCTCTGGGGGAAAAAAATGATATGGTTTTCTGGGCCTCAGTACATTGTGGGCCCTAGGCAGAAGCCTAGACTGCTTAATTTATGATTTGGCTACAGCTCTCTACAAATAATAATATCAAGTTATATTTCTGCATAATATGCAAATGATTATATCTCCTTTTTAAATGAGCAATGTTATCATCATAATGCCATTTTGTACAAATTAACATAGCAGACAATGCAACTACAGAACCTTGTGGCTAATTGAATGACGTAATCTCGGCATTATGATCCATTATGACCATTATCCATTAATCAATGAATGCTTAGCAGAGCATACATGCACAGAGTATGAACTGGCAGAGCCGCATTAACAACAAAGCAACCGCATGGTCGCCCAGGGGCCCCTACCCACAGCTACATCACCAGCATTGAGGGCACTTGGGCTTATGTGAACTAGGGTTTCTGTGTGGTACAATGTGAACTTGGACTCTGTAGTATGTTTTGGGAGTGTTGGGAGTATTTAGAAATTATACAGTATATTTTAATAATGTCGCTAGAATATATTATTGACAATTTTATTGATAGGGACTCTCACAAGTTAGTTCCCTTGTGGCCCCAAACCTTCATCTGGCTCTGAGAACTGGGGCCAATTGGACATAGGCAGAACAAATCAGGTGTGGAACATAAAGGAGCTATATAGGGGAAAATAAAATTCCCCAGTACGCTGCAATGAACCAGCAAAAGAGACATACTGTACATCCTACATGATAATAGAAATTTTTAGATCTCTGTTACATACATTTGCAAACTAATGGTAAGCCACCAGCTACGGCAAGGCGCCTCTACTCTGGTGGGTCTATGCTACATGTTAATTGCACCACTTTTTCTTCATACATTTCTGTATTTCTAAATTGGGAGCCACTCACATAGAGGCACCCCAGGATTTTCAATATGCCACTACAGGGATCAGTATACCTTCCAGCTACTGATCCCATACATGCCCCTCAGAACAGTGACACACATGTCTAGATTAACCCTTCCCATACATGCATCTGTGATGGGCCAATAAATTGATTGATCAACTACTATTCTGTTTAATTTAAAATTACCACTTTACAACTGTCAATAATTTCAGGAGAGATGCTGTATGTGGTCCACAACATTTCTGGTCATTTATAGGATTCAGCGACCACTTGTGGAATACTTGCAGCAGCTGCCGTGTCAACTAGAAGAGGTAAAGTAGTAAAGAGGTAGAATTCCATACGTTTTTCAGTCTTCAGCAAATGGAGGACCAGCATAAAGCCATCAAGGCTAACACATGAAGCCGTAAGACAAGGAGAGGGGGACACATCACTGTGCTATAGCACAATAGAGAATCCTTTCAGTTTTATGCAATCCAGTCAAACTATTTGAAATTGTAACAAATTAAGTTAGTTTAGACACTGTCAGACTGCACCGCCGCCACTGTCTGCAATTTATAATAGTAGCGGTGTACCCGGGGACTTCTCTGCTGGATTCACAGCTGCTAATATACATACAGCTGGCAACACTGCAGTTGCCTGCCCTGTGTGCTCCGCCCCTTTACCCCCTCGCCGACTGCAGAGACTGGGAGAGACAAAATAGTGTCTCTCCAGAGAGACACAGGAGCCCAATGGCTGCTGCTGGGTACAACAAATTTAAATAGTAATTGATAGGGGTAGCAATTGGAAGTTGGGAGGGGGGTATTGGGGGGTGTGGTATGATATGTCGACAGTCTTTGGGGGATATTCAATTGTTTGAAAAGTCAGTTGGTTGTCTATTTTTACCTATCTAATAGACAGGAAAAAACAGACACCCAACCGACTTTTCAAACATTTGAATACCCCCCTATATGTCTACATTCATAGGACTAGATGCATCATCACTTGGAAAATGATAAAATGGAGAGTGAAAAACTACCAGCCAATCAGGTCCTAACTGCCATGTCACAGGCTGTTTTAAAAAATGGCAGTTAGGAGCTGATTGGCTGGTAGTTTTTCAATCCTCATTTTATCACTTTCCAAGCGATGATGTACCTAGCCAAAAATGTCATCATGAGAATGTCAATATGTCATAATATTCTCATTGACCATGCTGAAATTCATCATGTAGACACTGTTGAAATGTTGGCATGTTAGAATGTTGATATAGCATCCCTTGTGGCCCAGCTGTGATGATGGAGCCTGATCTCCATTGCTGCAGCGGTTCCAGCAGCGTCTTCAGGGTCCCAGCTGTCATGTGACTGTCACTTCCATATTTCTAACGCTAATACTACCACTAGCCCTCCTTCTAGTACCGTATCCCTAACACCCCCCCCCCTTCCCATAGCCTAACCCTAACCTCCCCTAGTAACTAATCCTAATTCTCCCATCCTGCAGTATAACCTAACAACATTGTTAATGTCAACCTAACGACCACATCCTGGTATTGGGGTTGCTGCACAGAGTCGCAGAGATACAGCATCATTATGGCCACTTGCTAGCACAGATATGAAACAGCCTCATACACAAAACCCTTAAACATTAACCACTTGTAGATTACAACAAGAAATGTATTAGGTTTTGTAACGACTTAGATTGAAAGAAAAAGAAAAAAAGAAAAATATTATGGGGTTTCTTTCTTCAGGTTTTGGCGCTGTAATGCACATACAGTAGGGTCTGATTCTGAGTCGCACGCAATGCCAGTATTAGCACAAATGATCAACGTTATTCAACTGCGCATGCAGTGAAGTTGCTAAAAGTCACCCAGGGCGTGCATGCAATGGAGCGAGCTTACAGAGTCGCAGGACCAATTAATACGTGACTTCAGCAAAAGTTGCACACACTGACGCCATTGCGTTGAACTCATAGTCACATATCTGATTCCACAGCAGCCTTTTACTATCTATGATGTGATGATACAGCGCCTCACACAACAACTGGGACCATTTAGACTTTTTTGTGGCACTTAAAAGTGCACAGTCACTTGTCCACAGCAGCCTCTTACTATCAGAAATATTTACTATCAGCTCTCAAACTAATAGGCCCTACACACTGGCAGATCCGCTGCCGAGCTGCCCGATGGCGGATACAGCCGACGGGTGACCCGGCGGCTGAGGGGTGGTGACGGGGGGAGTGAAGTTTCTTCACTCCCCCCCATCACCCGGCTCCATAGCACTGCACACTAATATGGACAATCTCGTCCATATTGGCCTGCATGCATAAGCGACGAGACACCAACGATTAACGAGCGCAGGGTCGTTAATCGTTGGTGCCTACACACAGAACGATATGAACGAGTTCTCGTTCATTAATGAACGAGAACGTTCATATCGTTCTGTTTTATCTGCAGTGTGTAGGGCCCATAAGGGGGAAATTTATCAAAGATTGGAGAGAGATAAAGTATCAACCAATCAGCTCCCAGATGTTATCTTTCAAGTACTCTCTTCACTTTCTCTCTCTCCTAGCTGTAATCAGTTGTGTGCATGGCTTTGCAGACATATTGGACTGACCTTGAAGCTGAAAAGAAAATCACTGATACCTATGAGACATACTTATAGTATACTGAGAGCGTATTTTAGTTTTTGCTATGATAACTTTACATGAATCATGAAGCATTCCTTCTCGCTGAAATACCATGCTCTATGCGTCTATGCCTTTTCATCTAAAATGCTTTGTCAGGCCTTAAAAGCCTGTTTGTCAGTAAATCCACCAGCTTTTATAACAGCCAGGGAAAAGATTCTATAGCCCACACAAAACCGAGTTAATGGTGCAATTAAATACTGGTAAGAATATGCAGGTCATTCTGAAATAACGCAAATAGCACAATAGATAAAAACCCAGTAGGAGAAAAAGTAAATCAATAATTATATGATCTAGAGATTGAAGAATTCACCATCTGCAAAATTACAGTTATTATTAAACATTGCTTAAAACTTATTAACGGAAAAACACAAGGGAATAATGGTGCAACCATTATAAATATGTATTAATTATATGGTGAAATCAGTGTGAACATTGGACCTCATTTACAAAGCACTAAGGGGGTGATTCAGACCTGATCGTAGATGTGCTAAATTTAGCACATCGACGATCAGCTTCCTTGACATGCGGGGGGACGCCCAGCACAGTCTGCCCAACATGTCAGTCCCTGCCCCGTCGCAGCAATACAAAAGCATCGCACAGCGGCGATGCTTTTGTACTGAAACAGTAGCTCCCCACCAGCGCAGCTCCTGCATGGTGGCAGGGAGCTATTCGTCGCTGCTCAGGTCGCATCGGCTGCGTGTGACGTCACGCAGCTGCTGCGGACTGTCCCCCCCAACAGTCCGGGCACGCCTGCGTTGCGTGGACCGCGCCCCCTAAACGGCGGCCAAATGCCGCCGGCCCGCCCAGCGACTGCCTCTGCCTGTCATTCAGAACTGAATTAGCCACTAAATGTGAGAGGTTAAGCATACGATTGTTCTGTGGTGCTATGTGCCCAATTTTGGATCTGGTAGTGTTTGCAAAGAAGTTTGCATTGGACAATTGGAACAGGTGGGCATGATGAGAGTTATTTGTAAAGCATTCTGTACATAGGGGCCCATATAAAACTTGTGTATGATAAATGGTGCTCCAGCCAATCAGCTCCCAACTGTCATTTATCAAACACATGACAGGAGCTGATTGGCTGGAGCACCACTTATTATACGCAATTTTTAAATTCATTTATAAATGGGCTCTATAGTGAGATAATCAACAGAAGGAATGGCCACGAGATTCATGTGATCAAGCCCCATACACTCTGAGCAACCACACAGTGGGTGTGGGACTTATGGCCAGATGTACTAAGCCTTGAAAAGTGAAAAAGTGGAGAATGATAAAGTACCAACCAATCAGCTCTTTTTCAAACACAGTATGTAACATGGAAATTAGGAGCTGATTGGTTGGTACTTTAGCTACATACATTTTACCTCTGTCCAAGTTAAAAGACGCCAAAGTACCAACCAATTAGCTCCTGTAATTTTTCAGACACAGTCTGTAACATGGCAGTTAGGAGCTCATTGGCTGGTACTTATCTCCAGCCACTTTAGCACTATTCGAGGCTTAGTACATCTCCCCTCTAGAGTGAGAGAACTCAACAAAATACAAGTCTCCTGAACGAAGCACCTATGAGATAAAGGGGTGGAGGGCTGTTGGTTTGATCAACCAATTCTACTCTGCAATCGTATTTGTGTCCCTGCTCTGGGCTGCACATGGACCCACTCTTCTCCCACACAAGGCTAGAGGGGTACAGGGTGTCACATACACAAAGAGGTAGGGGGGAGGGTACTGTTAGAGAGTGGAGCACTCAGCGGTCTGTCTCCATTCCAGTGCTAGAGGCAGCTTCCCTGCTCTAGCGTTTACCCTCTAGTGTCAGCTCAATGCGGGAGGAGGTGTCTGGTGTACACTGTCCGGGTGGGACCATGTGCTTCCTCCGCAGTTCTTCCTGGGAGAGACAAACTGCATGGACATGCAGCTTCTGCTCTCCTGTGCAGTGCGACCTTGTCTGCCCGCAGCCGCACCCTGTGTATGTATAACCGATGTGAGACTGTTGTACTGCATTACCAGATTATTGTGAGTTCCAGCTGCTGCAGAACGTCTACTGTATTCAACGAACTGTTATCTCTGTTATCTAAATAAACCTCCATTCTGGTTAAGTGCCATTGTGTGGACTAACATCCATATCCAACACCGCAACACTCTGCCAACAGGTTATGGGCCCAGTACCCCTAGTCGGAAAGGCATTCTGAAATGGAGCTACACAGAAATAAAAGTGCAGCTGATTAAGAAAGTAGTACTTTTATTAAACACAAAGAAGAATGTAGAGTACAGGGAACAGCGTGAACTTTACAAAGCTAAAAGGCTCAGAGCATTACACAATGTGGAAATTCACCATGGAGATGCAGCTTAAGCGGGATAAGTTGTGGAAAGTCACAATTGAGCCAGGAGCAGACCCAAACCCTGTTGAAGTGGATAGAGCCATCTGGATGATCGGCTTGGCCATGGAACAACACTTCTACTTCATTATCAGCGGGAAAGTGTCAGCCAAAGACATGTGGGCAGCTCTGCAAATCACGTATGAGGACAAAAGTATGATGAGAAGAATAAACTTGAGGCCTATGCTGTACAGGACAAAATTAAGTGCCTGTAAAGATATGAACAATTATATTGATAAAATACTGTCAATAGTTCAGCAGTTGGTATCTGCAGGAGTACAGGTGGGCGACAAGGAAGTGGCAATGGCGATGTTACAAAATCTAACAACAGAATTCGATTTCCTGGTATTAGCTTTGGAGACTAACGATACCAAGCTGACAACAGAAGTTGTAAGAGCCAAGCTACTGCAGTTCCAAGAACGTATTCCTGTTGAGACACATGCTGAGGGTTCTGCCTTATTCACAAAAGGTACTAAGTCCAGAAAGCTCAAGTTTAAGTGCTTTGTATGTCACAAGGTGGGGCACAAGGCATCAGATTGCAGACTGAGAAATTGCAGTGGTACGCAGAAAAAGTGTGACAAACCAAATGAGTCAGCATTGAATGTAGCAGATAGTCACAAGAAGGATTGCTGGCACATGAACTCGAGGGCCACTAGGCATTTCAGTTGTACTCAGGAATGGTTCAATTCACTGACAGCATGTGAACCCATTACAGTAAAAGGTATTGGAGACAAAGTCCTTACTGCTTAAAAATTTGGGACAATCACAGTGCGTCTAAGAATTAAAGGTGAAACAGTTAGGACATCCAAGACGTCTTGTTTGTGCCAGATTTGGGAAGCAATCTTATTGCACTAAGCATCCCTGGAGAAAAAGGGTTACAGAGTTGTCAAAGTCGAAAAATATAGCGACCTATGATGCCTTGTACTAACCCCATGCGCTTGCCCGCTGCACGTGCACATTCTCTCCTGTGCGTGCGCATATTCGCAGTTGCGTGACGGCGCCTCCACGGTCGTGCGCTCAAGCGCGTGGTATGTGCATTTACGGTAGAGTTTGTGTGCGTCTGGCGGGCGACTCGATTGTCACATAATTGATCCAAATAGTGTATTTTGTAGGTTATGGTCTCCTTAATAATATCTGTAAGTATGTTTAGTGTAACTGGTTCATGAACAAAGGAATTCCTCTTTGCATGATACGAAGGGTCAGACAGGGTCTGAACAGTGGTGTTTAGTACCTAACCGAAGAGTATTTTATTAGTAACATTCCGGCGTTGGTTTGAAAGAGATTAATCGCTCCTGCTTATAGTTATGTTTAAAAGAAGTTTATGGACTTTAAAAGTATTTGCTGTTTTATTACACATGTGGTGTGAGTCCTGAGATTCCCTCCCACCTGAGCAGTCTGGAATAGTCACAGCCCACCTGTTCAAACAAACCTATGACCTTTTGTTATAATGTGAAGACAGATTCCTGTGTCCAATGAACAATGAGATTGCAGGCCCCTTTGTAGTGTACTGTATGCAGTGTATATAAGGCAGCCAGTTTGGGCCAGCTCAGTCTACTCTCCACAAAAGGTTTTCATCACTGACTAACTATGGAGCTGGTGACCAGGACTGCGCAGCGATCATTCCCCAGTGTGTAAGTTTTTCTCTGTAACCAACTTGTTCTCTGTTTGTATTTGCCATACTCTCTCTCTCTGTTATTGTTAAACTGTTGTATATTGTATATGTGTAGTTATCATGTTTAGATATTGATGTTAGTCTGTAGTGTATAAGATGTTAACTGTATTTTCCCTTTTTACATAACTAAATCTCGTTAGTAAAGGTTTTGGAACCTTAGCAAGGTATTGTGTGTTTATTACATTACTGAGGGTATTCGGAGCGTCTCAATCGCTCAAGCGGCTTTTATATAATAGAAGTTAATTAGCATTGCATTGTGTTCACATTACAAAACCAAGGTTTACAGTATAGGCTCAGCCTTTCATTGTGTTGCATAAAAGGTTTACTGTGTGTCATTCTGTGAGCGTCTGCGCCGCTCGTGTTCCTCTTGTGGGCACAGCGTCCGCTACGCTAGTAGCGTAGCATTACGGTACTCGGACCGCCTATAGCGTGCTCGATACCAAGCGTAAGCCATGAGCGAACATGCCGCTCGTGCGTCTCGACCACGGCCTAGCGTCTGTTACGCTAAGTGCGTACCATTACGGCACCTCGTGCGCCTATTGCGTATGTTGTCTTTAATAAGTATATAGCTTACGTTCAAGATAAATAATCAGCTCTATCAGAGTCCAGTTTGCAAAGGGCAAATGTATGGTGCAAAATGAGAAAGGGACTGTAATTGCTTCAGCAACCCGGTGCAACCAACTGTATGTCCTAGACACTGAGAAGTGTTCTGCAATGGTGGCCTCTGATTCAAACCAGTCAATGGAGCTGTGGCACAGGCGCCTAGGTCATCTGAGATATGACAACGTCCAGAAACTGGAATTGCAACTGGAATCACTGTGAGTAATACTGAGAGACCTGTGTGTAAGAATTGTATAAAAGGAAAGCAGACTCGCTCCCTATTCCTTAAGTCCGCTAGTTGAGCAGAAATACCACTAGCTCTAGTACATACAGACAAATGTGGTCTGATGGAGATGGAATCAATTAGTGGCTACAGGTATTTTATAACATTTATTGATGATGCCACAAGGATGACACATGTATATTTTATGAAAGTTAAAAGTGTAGTTGTCAATAAAATTGTGGAATACAAAAACCTGGTGGAGACTCAGACGGGTCTGAAATTAAAAGTCTTGAGATCCGACAATGGCAGAGAGTATGACAACAGAGTTTTAGCAGAGCTCTTGAAGAAATATGGCATATAGTGTCAACTAACAATTGCTTACACGCCATAAAAAAACGGTGTGAGTGAGCGAGCAAATCGTACAATTGCTGAGAGAGCACGAACTATGTTGAGGCCTGGAGAAAAGTTTTTGGGTGGAAGCAGTGTCCACTGCAGTGTACCTTAAAAACCGTGTGCCCGCAGTAGCCCTAAAAGGTAAAACACCACTGGAGGCGTGGTCCAGAAAAAAAGCCAGCTGTCAATTATCTCTGTGTCTTTGGTTGTAAAGCTTATGCACATATACCTAAGAAGAAAAGGCGGAAATTAGATCCAAAGTCAGTGGAATATATTATGCTAGGATACCATGAAGAAAGCAAAGGATACAGGTTTTGGGACATTACAAATAAACGTCTTCTAAAGTCTAGAGATGTAGTGTTCCATGAAACAGCACCAATCATTGGAACAGTGGAACAAGAATCACAGCAACAATATGTATCGCTGGATGTACAGGCAGTGGAAAGCATGTCTGAACTTGAAAGTGTTACTGCGGATACCCAATCAAGAAACAGGAGTTCTATGAGGAGCAATAAAGGTGTCCCATCCAAGAGATATAGTGAGGAATATGCAAATATAGCTTATTGTGAACCCCAAAATAAACAGGAAGCAAAATCAAGTAGCAACTGGAAAGAATGGAAGTCAGCAATAGATACAGAGCTGTCAGCTCTGGGTGATAACAGTACATGGACTGTAGTTGACAGGCAGAATAACCGTAAAACAATCAAGAACAAGTGGGTCTTTTGCAGAAAGCTGAATGCGGATGGGACTATTGCTCGTTATAAAGCACACCTTTTTGCTAAAGGATACACACAAAAATCCGGGATCAACTACGGAGAGATCTTTTTGCCTGTCGCAAGGTACAGCACCTTGAGGTTAGTCATTGCCATTGCTACACTTCATGATTTATTGTTATACCAGTTAGACTTTGATTCTGCGTTCCTAAATGGAGAGTTAATTGAGGAGATTTATATGGAACCACCTGAGCATTATGATGAGAGTATGTTCCAAGAGGGAAAAGTTTGCCTCTTAGAGAAATCTTTGTACGGCCTTAAACAAAGTGGTCATTGTTGGTAAATTAAGCTGAATGCTCTGCTGCTAGAGATGAACTTTGTTAAGTCAGAGACTGATCACTGCTTATATCACAAAACTATAGAAGAAAAGTGGTTCATCATAGTTGTGTATGTAGATGATCTATTGCTAGCAGGTCAAGAAGAGCACATTACTGATGTAAAACAGCAGCTAAAACAAAGATTCAAGCTAAAGGATCTAGGCCCTGCAAATCATTTGTTAGGCATGAGGATTGTACAAAACCTAAAAGATGAGACTCTTACAACTGATCAACAGACATATAGGGGTATATGCAATTAGCTGCGAATCGCGGCAAATTATCGGCCGTTTTTCAACTCGACACAATTCGACAGGCTAATTTCGGCAAGTGGGTGCCGAAATTGACCATATGCAATAAAAAACGGATTCGACAGTCCCGCGGCCGAAAAACTGCCGATTTGACGGATTTTGATCCGGTTTTTTAAAAACGGGAAAAAACGGGAAAAAACCCCCAAAAAATGGCGTGGGGTCCCCCCTCCAAAGCATAACCAGCCTCGGGCTCTTCGAGCCGGTCCTGGTTCTAAAAATCCGGGGGGGAAAATTGACAGGGATCCCCCGTATTTTAAAACCAGCACCGGGCTCTGCGCCTGGTGCTGGTGCAAAAAATACGGGGGACAAAAAGAGTAGGGGTCCCCCGTATTTTATACACCAGCATCGGGCTCCACTAGCTGGACAGATAATGCCACAGCCGGGGGTCACTTTTATACAGCGCCCTGCGGCCGTGGCATTAAATATCCAACTAGTCACCCCTGGCCGGGGTACCCTGAGGGAGTGGGGACCCCTTCAATCAAGGGGCCCCCCCCCAGCCACCCAAGGGCCAGGGGTGAAGCCCGAGGCTGTCCCCCCCATCCAAGGGCTGCGGATGGGAGGCTGATAGCCTTGAGAAATGTGAAAGAATATTGTTTTTTCCAGTAGTACTACAAGTCCCAGCAAGCCTCCCCCGCAAGCTGGTACTTGGAGAACCACAAGTACCAGCATGCAGGAGAAAAACGGGCCCGCTGGTACCTGTAGTTCTACTGGAAAAAAAATATCCAAATAAAAACAGGAGACACACACCTTGATAGTAAAACTTTATTACACAACTGCCGACACACACATACTTACCTATGTTGACCCGCCGACTGCCACAGTCTCCGATGATCCGGGGTACCTGTGAAAAAAATTAGACTCACCTCAATCCAGTGTCCGGGAGATAATCCACGTACTTGTTAAAAAAAGAAAACGCATACCCGACCATGCCAGACTGAAAGGGGTCCCATGTTGACACATGGGACCCCTTTCCCCGAATGTGCCGGGACCCCACGTGACTCCTGTCACTGAGGTCCCTTCAGCCAATCAGGAAGCGCTACTTCCGTGGCGCTCACCTGATTGGCTGTGTGCGTGTGACCTCAGACAGCGCATCGCACAGCTCCCTCCATTACTTTCAATGGTGGGAACTTTGCCGTCAGCGGTGGGGTTACCCGCGGTCAGCCGCTGACCGCGGGTGACCTCACCGCTAACCGCAAAGTTCCCACCATTGAGTATAATGGAGAGGCTTTGCGAGGCGCTGTCTGAGGTCACACGCGCACAGCCAATCAGGTGAGCGCCACGGAAGTAGCGCTTCCTGATTGGCTGAAGGGACCTCAGTGACAGGAGTCACGTGGGGTCCCGGCATTCGGGGAAAGGGGTCTGATGTGTAAACATGGGACCCCTTTCAGTCCGTGGTTCGGGTAAATGCGGTTTGTTTTTTTGCCAAGTACGTGGATTTATATCTGGACACTGGATTGAGGTGAGTATAATTTTATTCACAGGTACCCCGGATCGTCGGATCAGGAGACGTGGCAGTCGGCGTGTCAACATAGGTAAGTATGTGTGTGTCGGCAGGTGTGTAATAAAGTTTTACTCTCAGTGGGGTATATTTACTAAGCTCCCGATTTTGACCGAGATGCCGTTTTTTCATCAAAGTGTCATCTCGGTAAATCTCGGTCATTTACTAAACACTAATCACGGCAGTGATGAGGGCATTCGTAATTTTTTGCTAGTTTAGGTAAAAAATTACGAATGAATACACCATCGGTCAAAACGCGGCTGTTTAAGTATGAATCTCGGTCATTTACTAAGAAGTGCAAAGCAAAAAAACACAAAACACTGCCGTGAAAAATTACAACTCGTAAAAAAGTCCTAAAAAAAAACAGACCTGCTTTTTTTATCCGTGATTTGAGATGCATGCAGGGATCCATGAGATCCGTGCATGTATATCAGTGGGAAGGGGTGTGAAAGTGCTTATTTTTGCTAAAAAAATTGCGTGGGGTCCCCCCTCCTAAGCATAACCAGCCTCGGGCTCTTTGAGCCGATCCTGGTTGCAGAAATATGGGAATAAAAATGACAGGGGTTCCCCCATATTTAAGCAACCAGCATCGGGCTCTGCGCCTGGTCCTGGTCCCAAAAATACGGGGGACAAAAAGAGTAGGGGTCCCCCGTATTTTTAAAACCAGCACCGGGCTCCACTAGCTGGACAGATAATGCCACAGCCGGGGGTCACTTTTATACAGCGCCCTGCGGCCGTGGCATCAAAAATCCAACTAGTCACCCCTGGCCGGGGTACCCTGGGGGAGTGGGGACCCCTTCAATCAAGGGGTCCCCCCCCCCAGCCACCCAAGGGCCAGGGGTGAAGCCCGAGGCTGTCCCCCCCCATCCAATGGGCTGCGGATGGGAGGGCTGATAGCCTTTGTTGTAAAATAAAAGATATTGTTTTTAGTAGCAGTACTACAAGTCCCAGCAAGCCTCCCCCGCATGCTGGTACTTGGAGAACCACAAGTACCAGCATGCGGCGGAAAAACGGGCCCGCTGGTACCTGTAGTACTACTACTAAAAAAATACCCAAAAAAAGACAAGACACACACACCGTGAAAGTATAATTTTATTACATACATACACACATACATACATACTTACCTATGGCCCCACGCAGGTCGGTCCTCTTGTCCAGTAGAATCCAAGGGTACCTGTTGAATAAATTATACTCACGAGATCCAGGGGTCCAGGCTCCTCGGCAAATCCAGGGGTAATCCACGTACTTGACAAAAAAAACAAAACGGTGTCCCGACCACGAACTGAAAGGGGACCCATGTTTGCACATGGGTCACCTTTCCACGAATGCCAGAAAGCCACTCTGACTTCTGTCTAAGTGGGTTTCTTCAGCCAATCAGGGAGTGCCACGTTGTAGCACTCTCCTGATCAGCTGTGTGGTCCTGTCCTCACTGACAGGCAGCACACGGCAGTGTTACAATGTAGCGCCTATGCGCTACATTGTAACCAATGCTGGGAACTTTCAGCTCAGCGGTGACGTCACTTTAGGTCAACCGCAGGGCAGAAAGTTCCCAGCATTGGTTACAATGTAGCGCATAGGCGCTACATTGTAACACTGCCGTGTGCTGCCTGTCAGTGAGGACAAGAGCACACAGCTGATCAGGAGAGTGCTACAACGTGGCACTCCCTGATTGGCTGAAGAAACCCACTTAGACAGAAGTCAAAGTGGGTTTCTGGCATTCGTGGGAAGGTGACCCATGTGCAAACATGGGTCCCCTTTCAGTTCGTGGTCGGGATACCGTTTTTTTATTTTTAACAAGTACGTGGATTAACCCTGGATTTGCCGAGGAGCCTGGACCCCTGGATCTCGTGAGTATAATTTATTCAACAGGTACCCTTGGATTCTACTGGACAAGAGGACCGACCTGCGTGGGGCCATAGGTAAGTATGTATGTATGTGTGTATGTATGTAATAAAATTATACTTTCACGGTGTGTGTGTCTTGTCTTTTTTTGGGTATTTTTTTAGTAGTAGTACTACAGGTACCAGCGGGCCCGTTTTTCCGCCGCATGCTGGTACTTGTGGTTCTCCAAGTACCAGCATGCGGGGGAGGCTTGCTGGGACTTGTAGTACTGCTACTAAAAACAATATCTTTTATTTTACAACAAAGGCTATCAGCCCTCCCATCCGCAGCCCATTGGATGGGGGGGGACAGCCTCGGGCTTCACCCCTGGCCCTTGGGTGGCTGGGGGGGGGGGACCCCTTGATTGAAGGGGTCCCCACTCCCCCAGGGTACCCCGGCCAGGGGTGACTAGTTGGATTTTTGATGCCACGGCCGCAGGGCGCTGTATAAAAGTGACCCCCGGCTGTGGCATTATCTGTCCAGCTAGTGGAGCCCGGTGCTGGTTTTAAAAATACGGGGGACCCCTACTCTTTTTGTCCCCCGTATTTTTGGGACCAGGACCAGGCGCAGAGCCCGATGCTGGTTGCTTAAATATGGGGGAACCCCTGTCATTTTTTCCCCCATATTTTTGCAACCAGGATCGGCTCAAAGAGCCCGAGGCTGGTTATGCTTAGGAGGGGGGACCCCACGCATTTTTTTTTTTATTTTACATTGTTTAATTAAATAAAAAAAAAATAAGAACCCCAGCACGGATCACACAGATCCGGCCGAGATTGATTGTAAAAAAAAACGGCAGTGTTTTGCTAATCACTGCCGTAAAATTAGGTAAAAAAACACGAATGACATCGACATCGGAAGAAAAGAAAAACCCGAATACGACAGCTTAGTAAATCCATCGTAATCAATTCAAAAAGTTGCAGTTTTACACTGTCGATGTCATTCGTGATTGAACTTTGACCTTTTTTCAGAAATTACGAATCTTAGTAAATTTACCCCAAGGTGTGTGTCTCCTGTTTTTATTTGGGTATTTTTTTTCCAGTAGTTTTACAGGTACCAGCGGGCCTGTTTTTTCCCCGCATGCTGGTACTTGTGGTTCTCCAAGTACCAGCTTGCGGGGGAGGCTTGCTGGGACTTGTAGTACTACAGGAAAAAACAATATTCTTTACATTTTCTCAAGGCTATCAGCCTCCCATCCGCAGCCCTTGGATGGGGGGACAGCCTCGGGCTTCACCCCTGGCCCTTGGGTGGCTGGGGGGGGGGACCCCTTGATTGAAGGGGTCCCCACTCCCCCAGGGTACCCTGGCCAGGGGTGACTAGTTGGATATTTAATGTCACGGCCGCAGGGCGCTGTATAAAAGTGACCCCCGGCTGTGGCATTATCTGTCCAGCTAGTGGAGCCCGATGCTGGTGTATAAAATACGGGGGACCCCTACTCTTTTTGTCCCCCGTATGTTTTGCACCAGGCGCAGAGCCCGGTGCTGGTTTTAAAAATATGGGAGATCCCCTGTCATTTCCCCCCCCGGATTTTTAGAACCAGGACCGGCTCGAAGAGCCCGAGGCTGGTTATGCTTTGGAGGGGGGACCCCACGCTATTTTTTACCGGGATTTTACCATTCCATCTAAAAAAAATATATATATATATTATTTTTAAAAATATATAAAAAATACTTGTGCCTCCAAAAAAGACAAACCAAGTACCTAATCCCTTCTAATATAAATAGATATGCTATTACCAATTAAAAAAAACACCAAAAAAAACATGTTTTACATTTTTTTTATTAGTTTCACCCACCAAAGTGTGGCGGATTGAAAATGACGAATTTACTGTCTAAAAGCACTGTTGTCGAATTTCCAAACTTCAATTGAATATACTTTGGTCGAATTGCAGCACTTGTATCATTGCAGAAAAGTCGAATTTGACAAAAGTTGAATTTCAAAAAGTCGAATTTTGATAGTCCGTTTTTGTGTTTTTTTGGCGAAAAAGTCCTGTTTTTCGCCAATTTCGGGAATTCGACCGCAATTGCATATACCCCATAATGAAGCAATACTTCACAAGTATGGAATATCTGCTGCAAAACCAGTAAGCACTCCTATTGACAAAAGCATAAAGATAGTAAAGGCCATGTCACCAACCAGCCAGGAGGAGATAGAGGAAATGAGAGATATTCCTTATCAAAATGCTGTTGGAAGCTTATACCCCTTTTCCACTAGCTCAAAAAACACGGGTAAATGCACGGGGGCGCGCATTTACCCGTGTTTTTGGCAAGTGGAAAAGGGTAAACCCGGATCAAGTGACCCGTGAATCCTACCCGGCTATTTACCTGGGTAGGACACGGGAATGATCCGGGTAGGGTGTAGTGTAAACGGGAGCCGTGTCGATGCGACACGGCTCCCGTTTACACTGTATGGATGGGCGGCGCTGGGAGATCATGTGATCTCCCTGCGCCGCCCCTGCCGTGTAGCTAGAAGCGTCACCAACCCGGCATATGCCGGGTTGTGACTGCTAATGGGAAAGGGACCGAGCACGGGTTGCAGCAGGGGGCAGCTCCCGTGTCAGGCTCCCGGCTGCGACCCGTGCTCGTAGGTGTAAAAGGGGTATAAATGTATGCAAGTACTGGGACTCTCCCCAACATCACGCATGCAGTGAGCCGGGCAAGCCAGTTTGCAATCAACCCTGGGAGGCAAAAGTGGATTGCAGTTAAAAGAATCTTGAGATACCTGAAAGGTACAAGTTCATTAACATTGGTGTTTACAAAATCAAAAGAAACACCTTTGAAAGTTTTCTGTGATGCCGATTGGGGATCAGATGAGGATGACCGTCGTTCCTATACGGGATACTTGTTCATAAGCTGGGCGAGCAGAAAGCAACCCACTGTTGCCCTATCCACCACTGAGGCAGAGCGCATGGCACTTACAGAAACTGCAAAAGAAGACGGTTTTGATAAAGTGTAATGCTTATATATGTAACCGGAAACAGCCTTGAGCGAGGGGGGGGGGGGGTGTTAGAGAGTGGAGCACTCCGCGGTCTGTCTCCGTTCCAGCACTAGAGGCAGCTTCTCTGCTCTAGTGTTTACCCTTTAGTGTCAGTTCAATGAGGAAGGAGGTGCCTGATGTACACTGTCCGGGTGGGACCGCGCGCTTCCTCCGCAGTTCTTCCTAGGAGAGACAAACTACACGGATGTGCAGCTTCTGCTCTCCAGTGTAGTGCGACCTTATCTGCCCGCACCATGTGTATGAATAACTGCTGTTAGACCGCTGTGCTTCTGCAGAACCTCTTCTGTATACAACTGTTATCTCTGTTATCTAAATAAACCTACATTCTGGTTAAGTGCCATTGTGTGGATTAACATCCATATTCAACACTGCAACACTCTGCCAACAGGTACAGCAGAGGTTCTCAAACTCGGTCCTCGGGAGCCCACACAGTGCATGTTTTGCATGTAACCCAGCAGGCGCACAGGTGTATTAATTACTCACTGACACGTTTTAAATGTCCACAGGTGGAGCTAATTATTTCACTTGCGATTCTGTGAGGAGACCTGCAAAACATGCACTGTGTGGGCCCCCGAGGACCGAGTTTGAGAACCTCTGAGGTACAGGGTGTACAGGGTGTCATACACACAGGGGTACGGGGGTACAGGGTGTCATACACACAGGTGTAGGGGGATACAGAGTGTCATACATACAGAGGTGCTGCCCGGTTCTCATCAGCTCAGCGATGTCCTGGTACTTCCAGCCCCGGCACCTGGAAACACACCAATCCGCCAGTTGTCGGGAGCAGCAGTAGCGGATCTTGCCACGGGCAAGCAGGACTTTTGCCCGAGGCGCCGCCTTCCGGAGGGCGCAGGGCGCCATCCGGAGGGCGCCGCACCAGGGCAAGATCCGCTGCTGCTGTGTGCCCCCCGCTGCCCCCCTGCTGCCGCTGGCCGCTGCCCCCCGCTGCCGCTGGGAAGGGAAACTAGATGCGTACGCGTCTAGTTTCCCTTCGTGGAGAGGTCCTTTCCCTACGTGGAGAGGTCCTTTACTGTGCGGTGCGCGTCTAGTTTCCTTTCGTGGAGAGGACCTTTGCTGTGCGGTGCGCGATTACGTCATCGCGCACCGCACATCATTTCAGTCTGTACAGGGGGCGTAAATGACCACGCCCCCTGTACGAAGCCACGCCCCATAATGCCGCCCGGGGCGCCAGAAGCCCCGGAACCGGCCCTGGGGAGCAGCAAGCAGGTCTGGTGGGGTGAGCTGTCCATGTTCCCCTGGGATACCCAGGAACGCCTCTTCAGCTCCCCCACATGCAGGGCCAGCAGTATATGTGCCTGCACTGGCCGGTTAAAAGGTCACAAAGGAAGTCCCCACAACCCAGGCACAGCAGCTTTGCCCCAGTGGTGGGTCCTTCTGCAGCATCTTCCTGGGCTGATTCCCTGTATTGCCACAGCAGGCACTCCACTACCAGCCCCTCCAGCTGCGGAAGCAGAGTGGAGTCCAGGGCTTCCCTCAGCACAGCAAATCCCACACATCCCATTGGCTGCCTTACTGATCAGGCGGTGCTGCTTGGGCAGGCCGCAGTGTGGCGAACAGACTGGCCCATATAGCCATAGGGCTGCAAACTCGGTCCTCATACCCCACATGTTTTGCAGGTGCACAGGTGTATTAATTACTCACTGACACATTTTAAAAGGTCCGCAGGTGGAGTTAATTATTTCACTTGTGATTCTGTGAGGAGACCTGCAAAACATGCACTGTGTGGGGTAATGAGGACCGAGTTTGCAGACCTATGCCATAGGGAGCCTGATGTCCAGTCAGGCCCTGGAGCTGCTCTTGTATGGCCCCGGGGAAGGGCCGTTTATTGGGGGATGAGCCATGTGGCTGGATGCAGAGAACGCTGGCTTTGGAAGCAGTTGGGGCCACTTAGCAGCTGTATCCCCTGCACCCACAGTAGTTACACCACTGCTGTGGAGTGTGTAAGCTGCTGATGTTGCACAGGGCCATTTCTAGACAATTTGTCTCCCCGTGCGAACACTAAAAAAATGTGGCGCCCCCACACCATATACATATAAAAAAGTAACATT
Source organism: Pseudophryne corroboree (assembly GCF_028390025.1). Taxonomy (NCBI): domain Eukaryota; kingdom Metazoa; phylum Chordata; class Amphibia; order Anura; family Myobatrachidae; genus Pseudophryne; species Pseudophryne corroboree. The sequence continues at coordinate 692,755,260 of NC_086448.1, forward strand.
TGCATGTGCCCCCCAGAAGGGGGCATGGTCTTGCTGTAATGGGCGTGGCTCTGCTGCAAAGGGTGTTGCCTCTATTGTATTCCGTTTTGAACTTATGCCCCCAAATATAGATGTACCCAGTGCAGCTGCTCTTCCTGCATCTCTGTGCCTGGCTCGAGTATATTGCCTAAATGATTGTATAGAGTACATGTATAAATTGAGCTCAGCTTTCATATAAGGTCAGTAATATAGTAGAATCTAGAATGCATGCTCATGTAAATGTATTATAACACACAATTCAGTATATTATACATATGTTTATGGGAATATGTAAAAAAGATCTTTAGGCCAACATGGATCTCTGTCCCCTACCCAAACACCTGACATGCCTGTTGAACTTGTTCTAAGAACACTGCTGAGTGGAAATCCACTTCCACAGAGTGTATTCTTTATGCTGGACTTCTATCCCCTGTCAGCCTAAGATGAGTGATGATTAGACAGCACTACATGTTTAGTTTTTCAGTAAATAACCCTCTGTGGTGCCAGAGATGCCACAGTATCTGCTCACTGTCAAGGGGTTCTGCTTGTTGTCAGGGGATCCCCGGGGGGGACCGCTGTTCGGGCCTGCCCCCAGCTCAAAATATTGAAAATTACTTTCCCAAAATGGCCATTTTGGAAGGGACATTTTTAATAGTATTCCATACAGAGCACCAGGGCAGATGTATTAATCCTGGAGAAGTGATAAAGCAGAGACAAAGCAGTGATAAGTGCAAGGTGATAACGCACCAGCCAGTCAGCTCCTAACTGTCATTTTTCAAATTCGTAATGATTGGTTGGTGCGTTATCACCTTGCACTTATCACTGTTTATCACTTCTTTATTACTTCTCTAGGCTTAATACATCTGCCCTATTGTAACATTCAGTTACCATGGCCCTTACCCTCCCTCTGGCTTTGTCCCAGAGTCTACTGCTCATCTGCAGGTGTTCAGGAACATGGCACCTGTGACTTCTTACCAGGGATATATCTACTGCGCATGCACCAATCAAATGGGAAAATGTGCACTGCGTCATTTTCCTGGTGGTTTACGTCTGCACTTAAGCTGCCGCGGGACTCCGAAGGGGTGAGTATAACTATATGGGTGCAGGGTATGCGGTGTGGGCCCACCTGGACACGGGCACCGCATAACCTGCGCCAGGGCATTAAACTACGTATGTGTGGATGGTGCCTTGCCCACCGTGGGCGCATCTGCAGTGTGGGTGCACCATCCGGAATCCCAAAGATTTTCCTTAGCTGTGTATATTCTTGCCATAATGTGTATAAGGGTCTATACCTGGTGTAACGTGCATAAGGGGCTGTACCTGGCATAATGTGTGTAAGGGGATGTACCTTCCATAATGTGTACAAGGGGTTCTATTTTGTGATGTAATGTATATAAGAGGCACTACTGTGAAGTATAATGTGAATAATGGACACTATTCTGTGGCCACGCCCCTTCCCCATAAAGCCATGGCCCTATATTTTTTATGTGCACCTTCGGTGTGCACTGTACAGTACCTATTTTACATATGGGCAGGGGCACCAATTTGCTTTCTGGCACAGGACACCAAAATGTCTAGTTGCGGCACTGCCCTGCACCAACTAGAGATACGCCAATGCCCCATGCATTGCAATATGGTTCGTTCCAGGAGCAAATTACTCCATTGTTTACTTATTTTTTGATTTGCCCCTAACTTTGATTCAGGACCATACAATAACCTACTGTATGTGTGTAATAGCAATTTATTTTTTATTTGCAAGGTAATGGGTTGCAAAGATACATTTATTGTCAGGTTTATTTTTCTGAATTCTAGCCAAGCTGAAATACTAACTTAATTTTAGTATCAAAACTGAAAAAACAGTAAATATGCTGGAATTATAATAATTTTGCTAATAATATTTAAATAAAATTATTACACAATTCATCTCTATATGGAATAGTATGATACACCTACATTTAGTAATACTGTATTCAAAGTTAAAACCATCATTTTGTATCAGTTCTGTTCCATATACATGGATACTGTACAATTTGCATTAGATTCTGCTGCTGTATAGATTGTCTTTCTATATCCTCCAGGGCTTATACATCTGCTGCTCTACTTAGACTCATCATGTCATCTTTATTGAGTGTCTCCAGATGAACAATACCCTAATATATATATCTAGCCGTCTATTTTTTTTTAAATAACTTCCCATATAACTGTGAATTTCTAATTCATTCTGTGTTTACCTGTTTTCATAATTGTCATCGGCAGCTCATGCTATACAATAAACACACCTTCTCCTGGTATCTTCCTACTGTATAGCTAAATGAGTCCCTAAATGTGCAGAAGCACACTCAGAGCCCAGCAACCACATCTTCTACACACAAATGACCACCTCCTATCAGCTGATGGGATATCAGGAGAAAGCTTTATTTGTTGTTAAAGGAAAAAAATAGCCCTTTAAATTGCATCACTACCGTGATGGTAAGGACAATTCAAACTAATAACAGGATAGATGCTAGGTCCAAATGGGCTAAAGGCACTCTGATGTCACAACCATGTCACCTGTGACTCGCCTCCACATGATGCGGAGGATTGAGCACACCGGGGGGGGGCAGTTAGGGCTAGGCTGCAGGGGGCGGTGATGGTTAAGGCTACACTGCCGGGGTGCAGTTAGGGTTAGGCGGAGGATTGAGCACATCAGGGTTGGGGGTGAGTGGGGAGTGGTTAGGGTGCAGAAGGGCATGGTTAAGTCGTGAAAGGGGATGGTTAGGATTATGCTGCGGGAGGGAAAGGTTATGGTAAGGAGAGCGCCAGGAGGAGGGACAAGGTCATTTAGCCCACTTGAATTTAGCCTCAACCCTAATAACAGGCTGTGGCAGATCCCTACTTCCTTAGCACCATGAACTATTCTCTGCTTATTGCCTTATAGAGTTAGGGCCAACACCTAAACCACTGGATAAATAAATATGTAAACAATTCAGTTTTTTTGTCACCGTGGAACCCCCTCATTATTCGGACTCGGAAGGCAGCACCCGGCAGCTTCTTACCTGTGAAGCTGGCAGTTGCTGCTCCTCCATGGTGGGAATGGGCTAGGAGTGTGTCACTGAGCTGTTATACCCCAGGCTATCCCTTCACTTCCAAGAGAATGATATGGTAGGAAGTGAGGTGTGATGACTAAGTTACCCAGGAGCCATCTACCAACCATGTATAGATTGGGGAATGAGAGTTTATCCTCCTTACCTGCCTCCTCTTTGGCTTTTCTCTGTGCATACCATAACCTGAAACATTTTTTCTCCTAAGATCACCCCTAGCACATACTACCCCATAGGCAAACGCATGTGGGGGGGTCTGGTTGCCCAGAAACCCCCCTCCTCTTGGCAGGTGGCTCAAATTATGACAATAGCAGTAGTATATAATATGATTACCAGAGCTGCCGGCACATCATGCAGTGTAAAGGACAGAGCAGAGCTACTGCACATACGCAGTAGTAGCAGCTTCTTCTACCAAGTTTGCTGTGTGTGTGCATCTGCGTCCTCAATCATTGGAACAGAGAGGGGGGGGGTTGCAAATCCCACCCCTACATTTCCCTTCAGCATGCTAAAAATTATCTGTAAACATACCTGAACCTATCTGGTAATAGAAATTCAGAGAATTAGTTTACACATGTTTGCAAACACATGTTTAAGCTGCTGAGCCACTTTCAAGGCTTCTCCGATGTCAGCAGACCTAACACTACATGATAGCAGTGCCCACAGAAGGCCTCATGATAAAGGCTATTACTAAAACACATCCAGACAGAGAGCTAACTTACCCAGGAGCCACCCCCAGGATCTCCCATTGGCACTACAAGGAACAGCATGCCTTCCAAATACTGCTCCCATTCAATGCCTCTTCTACGAAGATTGCTGTGTGTGTGCATCTGCGTCCTCAATCATTGCTCTGGACCAGAGAGCAGCTACCTGGAATAAGAGACAGCAGCCTTACCATGAGGTGGGATACTGTGTGCTTAGTAAGTGCAGTACTGGTTCTATTATGTTTGTGTGTTTATTTATTTATTATAGTATATTTAACCTTTTCCTGACCACTTACCTTATTTATATTATTTAAATATGTCTGATACATCCTATACTATAGACCATCTATAATGTTAAACATTAATACTGTATTCCAGTAGTGGGAGATTGTGTATTGTATTTGGAAACCCCCCTCTAGAAATCCTGCGTTTGCCTCTGCATCTTGTTTTATGTTTCCATTGTCTTCTTATGCTTTTAAATGGGATGAGATAAAATAAGCTATAATCAACATTAACAAATAAAATGACAAGTCAATATCTTTCGCATTTGATTCCATTTAGAACCACTGAATTCACAGAAACCACTGTGCTTCTACAAGGACCTTGCATGATAGCTACAGTATGTAAGTGCTTTGTTTCCAGTGAAGAGGAACATGCCTCAATTACTTTTCTCTGACGTCCTAGTGGATGCTGGTTACTCCGTAAGGACCATGGGGTATAGACGGGCTCCGCAGGAGACTGGGCACTCTTAAAAGAAAGATTAGGTACTATATCTGGTGTGCACTGGCTCCTCCCTCTATGCCCCTCCCCAGACCTCAGTTAGTATCTGTGCCCGGCCAGAGCTGGATGCACCCTAGGGGCTCTCCTGAGCTTCCTAGAAAAGAAAGTATTTGTTAGGTTTTTTATTTTCAGTGAGATCTGCTGGCAACAGACTCACTGCTACGTGGGACTGAGGGGAGAGAAGCGAACCTACCTGCTTGCAGCTAGCTTGGGCTTCTAAGGCTACTGGACACCATTAGCTCCAGAGGGATCGAACACAGGCCCAGTCCTCGGTCGTCCGGTCCCGGAGCCGCGCCGCCGTCCCCCTTGCAGAGCCAGAAGAACGAAAAGAAGTTGAAAATTGGCGGCTGAAGACTCCGGTCTTCATTAAGGTAGCGCACAGCACTGCAGCTGTGCGCCATTGCTCCCTTAGCACACCACACACTCCGGTCACTGATGGGTGCAGGGCGCTGGGGGGGGCGCCCTGGGCAGCAATTAGATTACCTTACTTGGCGAAAAGCACATAATACAGTCTGATAAACTGTATATGTGCATTAACCCCCGCCATTAAAGTACATAAAAGGACAGAAGCCTGCCGCTGAGGGGGCCGGGCCTTCTTCCTCAGCACACCGGCGCCATTTTCTCTTCACAGCTCAGCTGGAAGGAAGCTCCCCAGGCTCTCCCCGGCAGTATCCTGGTACACAAAGGGTAAAAAAGAGAGGGGGGGCACATAAATTTAGGCGCAAAACTGTGTATATAAGCTGCTATAGGGGAAAAATCACTCAGTACAGTGTACATCCCTGTATTATATAGCGCTGTGGTGTGTGCTGGCATACTCTCTCTCTGTCTCTCCAAAGGGCCTGGTGGGGGAACTGTCTTCAAATAGAGCATCCCCTGTGTGTGTGGTGTGTCGGTACGCGTGTGTCGACATGTCTGAGGTAAAAGGCTCCTCTAAGGAGGTGATAGAGCGGATAAGTGTGTGGGAGGGTGTCTCCGTCAACAACGCCGACACCTGTTTGGATATGTGTAAGTGCTGAGGTAAAATTATTGCACAAAAGGTTAGGGAACAGAAAGGAAATCTACCCTGGTCTGTCCCTATGTCACAGAGTCCTTCAGAGTCTCTCTATGTTCACTATCCAAAAATACAAAGTATCGACACGGAGTTTAACTCCACTGTCGACTACGATAATGCAAAGTTACAGCCAAGAGGGCTAAAAGATATTCAATATATGATTATTGGAATAAAAGATGATTTGCATATCACTGATGACTCATCGGTCCCTGACACGAGAGTACACATGTTAAGGGGAAGAATGCTGAGGTAAATTTCCCTCCTCTCATGAGGAAAAAGAGCGGGAATCTCCAGACAAGAGACGGCAGCTTCCCACAAGAGAATTCTCAGGCTGTATCCTTTCCCCACTAGGGCCAGGATGTGTTGAGAATCTTCCCCTCGGGTGTCCTGTTTGCACTAGCTATTCTCAGGGATCCTGCAGATAGCGTGCACATTCTAGTATACTACCCAGACCGGCGATTGTGTCGGCATGGGTTTATAGCGCTGTGGCAGCGTGGACAGGTACCTTATCAGCAGAGATTGAGACCCTAGTATGCATATAAATATTTTAAGATGCTGTCTTAAGTGATAGATATATAATTATAAAGCATGCCCAAAGGGACATGAGTATACTGGGTCCTAAAGACAAAAGCTATGTCGATTTCTGCTTGACGTGTCCTGTAGAATATACATTGGACAGATGATGCCGACTTAAGAGGCATATGGAAGGCTGAGGATTGTGTGGAGAAAGGTTCTCGGGCCTGGTCTCCACAGTTATAGCTGGTAATTCTGATATTTTGCCTTATATTCCTGCACAGCCTAGGAAAGCACGACATTATTAAATGCAGCTTTTCGAATAAAGAAACAAGAAAGTCTGAGGTGCGTCCTTTCTTGTCAGAGCCGGGGGCAGAGGAAAGAAGCTGTACAACACAGCTAGTCCCCAGGAACAGAAGTCCTCCCCGGCCTCTACAAAAATCCACCGCATGTCGCTGGGGCTCCACAGGCGGAGCTAGGCCCGGTGGGGACACGCCTTCGTAAGTTCAGCCACAAGTGGATTCACTCCCTGTTAGATCCCTGGGCAAAAGAAATTGTATCGCAGGGATACAGGCTGGACTGTGAGAAGATGCCCCCTCACCGAGGACCCGGCGGGCTTCCCCCCAAGAGAGGGAGCCAGTGTTAACTGCAATTCGTAAATTGTATCTTCAACAGGTGGTGGTCAAGGGTCCCCTCCTTCAACAAGAGGGTGTTATTATTCGACCATGTTATAATCCCGAAACCAGACGGTTCGGTTAGACCCATATTGAATTAAAATCCCTGAACATATACCTGAAAAGGTTCAGGTTCAAGATGGAATCGCTAAGAGCGGTCATTGCATGCCTGAAATGAATTGGGACATAAGGGATGCATACCTTCGTGTCCCCATTTATCCACCTCATCAGGCGTACCTCAGAATTGCGGTACGGGATTGTCATTACCAATTTCACCAAGGTAATGGCGGATATGATGGTGCTCCTGCGGAAGCAAGGTGTCACTATTATCACATACTTGGATGATCTCCTCATAAAAGCGAGATCAAGAGAGCAGTTGCTGGACAGCGTATCACTTTCTCTGGAAGTGAAACGGCAACACGACTGGATTCTATATATTCCAAAGTCGCAGTTGGTTCCTACAGCTCATCTGCCTCGCCTAGGCATGATCCTAGACACAGACCAGAAGAGGGTTTATCTCCCGATAGAGAGAGCTCAGGAGCTCATGACACTGGTCAGGAATCCATTGAAAACCAAAACAGGTGTCAGTGCATCACTGCACTCGAGTCCTGGGAAGGATGATGGCATCATACGAGGCCATCCCCTTCGGCTGGTTCCATGCAAGGACAATGGAACTTACTGGACAAGTGGTCCGGATCACATCTTCAGATGCATCGGTTAATCACCCTATCCCCCAGGGCCAGGGTGTCTCTCCTGTGGTGGCTGCGGAGTGCTCACCTTCTCGAGGGCCGCAGATTCGGCATTCAGGACTGGGTCCTGGTGACCACGGATGCAAGCCTCCGAGGGTGGGGGGCAGTTACACAGGGAAGAAAATTCCAAGGTTTGTGGTCAAGCCAACAGACTTGCCTTCACATCAATATCCTGGAACTAAGGGCCATATACAACGCCCTAAGTCAAGCGGAGTTCCTGCTTCGCGACCAACCGGTTCTGATCCAGTCAGACCGCAGGGGCTCATGTAAACCGCCAGGGCGGCACAAGGAGCAGGGTGGCGAGGGTAGAAGCCACCAGAATTCTTCGCTGGGCGGAGAATCAAGTAAGCGCACTGTCAGCAGTGTTCATTCCGGGAGTGGACACGACCTCCACCCGGGAAAGTGGTGACTTCATCAGGAAGTCTTCACGCAGTTTTGCAAATTGATGGAAACTGCCTCAGGTGGACAACATGGCGTCCCACCTCAATAAAAAGATAAAAAAGGTTTTACGCTGGGTCAAGGGACTCTCAGGCGATAGCTGTGGTCGCACTAGTAACACCGTGGATGTTCCAGTCGGTCTATATATTCCCTCCTCTTCCTCTCAGACCCAAGGGCTGAGAATTGTAATAAACGGAGGAGTGTGAACAATATTCTTTGCTCCGGATTGGCCAAGAAGGACTCGGTACCCGGAACTGCAAGAAATGCTCTCAGAGGACCCATGGCCTCTGCCTCTCAGTCAGGACATGTTGCAACAGGGACCCTGTCTGATCCAAGACTTACCGCGGCTGCGTTGGACGGCATGGCGGTTGAACGCCGGATCCTAGCGGAAAAGGGCATTCCGGATGCAGTTATTCCTACGCTGATAAAGGCTAGGAAAGACGTGACACTGTATATGGCGAAAATAGGTTGCTTGGTGTGTGGCCGGGAAGGCCCTACAGAGGAATTCCAGGGGGGTCGATTCCTGCACTTCCTACAGTCAGGAGTGACTATGGGCCTAAAATTAGGATCCATAAAGGCCAAGATTTCGGCCCTATCCCTTTTTCTCTCAAAATGAACTGGCTTCACTGCCTGAAGTTCGGACGTTGTTACAGGGGTGCTGCATATTCAGCCCCTTTTGTGCCTCCAGTGGCACCTTGGGATCTTAACGTGTGTTGGATTCCTAAAATCCCACTGGTTTGAGACACTTAAGACCGTGGAGCTAAAATATCTCACGTGGAAAGTGGTCATGCTTTTGGCCTTAGCTTGGACTAGGCGTGTGTCAGAATTGGCGGCTTTGTCATGTAAAAGCCCATATCTGATCTTCCATATGGAAAGGGCAGAATGGAGGACTCGTCCCCAATTTCTCCCTAAGGTGGTATCAGCGTTTCATTTGAACCAACCTATTGTGGTGCCTGCGGCTACTAGGGACTTGGAGGATTCCAAGTTGCTGGACGTAGTCCGGGCCCTGAAACTTTATGTTTCCAGGACGGCTAGAGTCAGAAAAACTGACTCGCTATTTATCCTGCATGCACCCAACAAGCTGGGTGCTCCTGCTTCAAAGCAGACTATTGCTCGCTGGATCTGTAGCACCATTCAGCTTGCACATTCTGCGGCTGGACTGCCGCATCCTAAATCAGTAAAAGCCCATTCCACGAGGAATGTGGGCTCTTCTTGGGCGGCTGCCCGAGGTGTCTCGGCTTTACAACTTTGCCGAGCTGCTACTTGGTCGGGTTCAAACACTTTTGCAAAATTCTACAAGTTTGATACCCTGGCTGAGGAGGACCTTGAGTTTGCTCATTCGGTGCTGCAGAGTAATCCGCACTCTCCCGCCCGTTTGGGTGCTTTGGTATAATCCCCATGGTCCTTACGGAGTACCCAGCATCCACTAGGACGTCAGAGAAAATAAGAATTTACTCACCGGTAATTCTATTTCTCGTAGTCCGTAGTGGATGCTGGGAGCCCGTCCCAAGTGCGGACTCTCTGCAATACATGTATATGGTTATTGCTTAACTAAAGGGTTTTTATATGAGCCATCTGTTGAGAGAGGCTCAGTTATTGTTCATACTGTTAACTGGGTATAGTTATCACGAGTTGTACAGTGTGATTGGTGTGGCTGGTCTGAGTCTTACCCTGGATTCCAAATCCTTTCCTAGTAATGTCAGCTCTTCCGGGCACAGTTTCCCTAACTGAGGTCTGGAGGAGGGGCATAGAGGGAGGAGCCAGTGCACACCAGATATAGTACCTAATCTTTCTTTTAAGAGTGCCCAGTCTCCTGCGGAGCCCGTCTATACCCCATGGTCCTTACGGAGTACCCAGCATCCACTACGGACTACGAGAAATAGAATTACCGGTGAGTAAATTCTTATTATTTGGATCTGATCACCAGTATAGCAGTCTAAAGTTTACCAATTATGTCCCAATATTTCTTTGTTTAAGGACATATTCAGGTGAGTTCTGCGCTGTGATGTCCCATGTTAATTTTCTGTGCATATTGCTGAATATTTTTCCGAAATTGTACAGAACAGCTCAATTAGAAATAATCGTTATGGTAGACTTACCATTGATAACCTTATTTCTCCTAAGTCCACAGGATCTACAGGATAAACACTGGGATATGAGGCGGCGACAGCGGATTGGCAACAACGATCAAAGCTTTCGGCCTCCCAGAATGCACCGGGCCCTTCTCCCATATCCCCGCCTCCTGGCTCAGGCAATTCAGTTGCTTTCCAAAGCTCAAGGCAGGAGCATCATAGAGAGCCCTAATCAGGTGAGAAGAACACACATGCACACCCTTCCGTAGAAGAAGGAAGAGGTTAGTATGTGAAAGGATCCTCAAATCAGGTGCATCAGGGTGAGATCCCTGTGGATCCTATGGACTTAAGAGAAATAGAGTTATCAACGGTAAGTCTACCATAACGATTATTTCTCCTGCAGGGTCCACAGGATAAACATTGGGATGTCCCAAAGCAAATTAAGTGGTAGGGACACTCCCGATTTGACAGGAGAATCCTTTGCCCAAATTCAGCGTCCTGAGAGGCAAAGGTACCAAAGGCATAATGTCTAATGAATGTGTTAATGGAAGCTGCCTTACATATCTGTTCAGTTGAAGCACCACGTTGTGCTGCCCATGAAGGACTTACCTTACGAGTAGAGTGAGCAGAGACATTAGCCGTAATCGGGAGATCAGCTTAAGAATATGCTTCTGAAATCATCATCCGAAGCCACCTCACCAGTGTCTGCTTGTCAGCAGGCCATCCTCTCTTATGAAATCCGTAGAGAACAAAGAGTGTTTTACTGATGGCACTGGTACGATCCACGTAGTCTTAAAGCACAGACTACGTCCAACGATGCATCTCCCGCAGAAAGGTCCAGCCCTAGTAAGGCTGGGACTACAATTTCTTTGTTAAGGTGGAATTTAGATACCACCTTAGGAAGATACCCAGATTTGGTTCTGAGAACCATTCTATCTGGATGAAAAAACAGAAAAGGAGGGCGACATATTAATGCCCTGAAATCTGAAACTCTTCTAGCTGAAGCAATAGCCAGCAGAAAGAGAACTTTAGCTGTCAACCATTTAAGATCCACTTGCTTTAGTGGTTCAAATGGAGCAACTTGAAGCACCGTTAGGACTAAATCTAAATCCCAAGGCACTGAAGGAGGAACAAAGGGAGGTTGCATGTGAAGCATTCCCTGGAAGAAAGTGCGAACATCCTGTAGGTTAGCATTTTTTAAACCATTCAGTCAATGCTGACACCTGCACTCTCAAGGAAGCCACCCGTAGACCTTTGTCCATTCTTAGTTTAGGGAAAGGGGATCGGGAAACTACTGCACTAATAATATTGGCTATAATAAGCTTCTTAACCCCACATTTTTTACTGTTTCATAAATTTTAATTAGTTGTGGGGGTGCTGCCACAGTTTATGTTGTTGCCAACGGTAGGAAACTTGTTCACAAAAGAGGGAAAGGGATTGGTCTTGAGTGGCGCACAAAAATAAATGGATACATAAAATATAACTTTTATTATAATCTTATTAAAAGGCCTGTAACGGTGAAATATTAAAAACCAACATACAATGACAAAAAAAAGTTTGACATATATTGTTAAAAATACACACCATATCCAGAGTGTCGTGCATTGCCAATAAGTTTAAATAATGGGTACTATGACCTCTCTTATTATTGTGTGTGATGCCTATTTATTTGTGAATGTTAATAAAGGTTTTCTACACTCCTCATGTTGCAGTGACTGGTTACTTGTATTTGTTTCCTCCAATTCAAACCTTCTATTAAGTTATTAGAGGTTTGCCATAACAGGAACTTTCCTGTTATGGCAAACGTCTAATAACTTAATAGAAGGTTTGAATTGGAGGAAACAAATACAAGTAACCAGTCACTGCAACATGAGGAGTGTAGAAAACCTTTATTAACATTCACAAATAAATAGGCATCACACACAATAATAAGAGAGGTCATAGTACCCATTATTTAAACTTATTGGCAATGCACGACACTCTGGATATGGTGTGTATTTTTAACAATATATGTCACACTTTGTTTTGTCATTGTATGTTGGTTTTTAATATTTCACAGTTACAGGCCTTTTAATAAGATTAGAATAAAAGTTATATTTTATGTATCCATTTATTTTTGTGCGCCACTCAAGACCAATCCCTTTCCCTCTTTTGTGAACAACTTAGTCCATTCCTGCCTGAAGGAATGCTAGGACTCTGGAAACTCTGAAAGACCCAGGGTCAAATTTCCGGTCACCGCACCACTGAATATAGGCTTGCCATATTCGGTAATAAATGCGAGCTGAGGATGGTTTCCTTGCTGTGAGCATTGTTTGAATTACCTGTTGTGAGAATCCTCTTGCTTTCAGGATAGAGGTCTCAAGAGCCACGCCATCAAAGACAGTCGATCCAGATGCTTGTAATAGCAAGGACCCTGGGACAGTAGATCTGGACGTTGAGGGAGTAGGAATGGAGCATCCATCGACAGCCTCTGCAGATCTGTGTACCAATGTCTTCTGGGCAAGCTAGAGCTATTAGTATCATGGCGCCCATTTCTTGTTTTACCTTTCACATCACGCTGGGTAACAGGGCGATCAGTGGAAACACATAGGCCAGATGAAAGTCCCATCTCACTGACAGGGCATCCACAAAGCTCGCTCTGGGATTCTTTGTTCTTGACCCGTATGTGGGAACTTTGTTGTTGTGACGGGACGCCATGAGATCTATCTCCTGTAACCCCCACTTGTCTACCAGAGTCTGGAAGACCTCGGAGTGTAAAGCCCATTCGTTTGCATGAATGGCGCGTCGACTGAGAAAATCTGCTTCCCAGTTTAGGACTCCCAGAATGAATACTGCGGACAAGGCTGGATGATGAAGCTCTGCCCACCTTAACGTGCAACTTACCTCCTTCATTGCTTTTTTGGCTAAGCATTCCTCCCTGATGATTGAAATACGCTACTGCCATCGCATTGTCCAAGCGAATTTGAACTGGTTTCCCCTGGAGGATGTCCTTTGCCTGAATGAGTGTCATAAATATGGCCCAAAGTTCCAATATATTTATTGGCAGGCAACTTTCTTCCTTGGTACACTGCCCCTGGAAGCAACTTCTTCCTGACACTGCTCCCCAGCCCTGAAGACTGGTATCCATTGTCAGAACTTCCCTATCTGAAATCCAAAAGGGTCTCCCTTTGTCCAGATGGGATGTCTGTAGCCACCAGGCTAATGACCTCCTTCCTTCCAGAGGAAGGACCATAGTCTGTGTTTTCATTGTCTGATGTAACCCATTCCATCTGGAAAGGATTAGACATTGCAGAGGCCTTGAATGGAATTGAGCATGCTCCACCATGTCGAATGTCGACACCATAGATCCCATCACACGCATTGCTGCGTGAATGGATACCCTTTGACTGTGTAGCTGCTCCTGGATCCTCAACTGAATTTTGGATATTTTGTTCAAAGATCAAATTACTCTCTGAAGACTCGAATCCAACACAGCCGCCAAGTGAGTCATATGTTGTGCCGGAACCAGGGACGACTTTGCCCAATTTATGTGCCAACCATGTCTCTGCAAACAAGCTATTGTCTGTTGCAGATGACACTGAAGCAATTCCTGAGACTGTGCCAGGATTAATAAGTCATCGAGGTATGGAAAAATTCTTATCCCCTGCCGACGGAGATAAGCCTCCATAACCACCGTGATTTTGGTGAACACTCTGGGAGATGCGGCCAGTCCAAATGGTAGTGCCTGGAACTGAAAGTGTTGCTGGAGGATAGCAAACCTGAGATAGCACTGATGGGACAGTGGTATAGGTACATGTAGGTACAGTAAGCATCCTGGATATCTAGAGATACCATTAAATCCTCCGGCTCCAAGGCCAAAATAATGGAACATAAAGTCTCCATATGAAACTGAGGCACCCAAATGTACTTGTGTAGCACCTTGAGGTTGAGTACGGGCCGTAATGACCCATTTGGCGTCTAAACTAAAAACTGGTTGGAATAAAAACCTTGTCTTTGTTGCGCAGGAGGAACTGGAATTATCCCTCCTCACTGAAGCAACTTCTGAACTGCCTCATGCAAAGCCCTGACCTTCGTTTCCACTGAAGATGGGATGGTACAAAAAAACCTTTGAGGAGGGTGTTTCTTGAAGGTAAACGCATAATCATGAGATATCGCTTCTTGCACCCAGGTATCCGTGGTGGACTGCTGTCAGATCTGTGCAAAATGAAGAAGTCGGCCTCCCACCCTGGAATCCCCCATGTGGAGGCTCACACCATAAGCTGATGGCTTATCTTCTGACTTGGAAGCCGGCCCTCTGATAGCCCAATGCTTTTTAGTCTTACCAGACTTGTCAGATTGAGAATGTTTGCCATAACCCTTTCCGTTTGCTTTTCCTTGAGTCCAAAAGGGCCGAAAAGCTGTAAATCTAGGCCTGGATTTGTACAGTATGTGGAAGGAAATTTCACTTTCTTGGAGTCTGCTTCTGACTCCAAAAAACTGTTTAATTCTTTACCAAAAAGAATATCTCCAGTAAAGGCAAAGACTCTAGAACCTTCTTAGATTCTGAGTCAGCTTTTCATGTACGTAGCCAAGTTGCTCTACGAGCTGCTACTGCTGAAGCTGATGCTTGAGGGGCAATAGTACCCATATCCAAGGCTGCTTCTTCCATAAAAATAGCCGCCTGTTTAATCTGTGCAATATGGGATTCTAGATGCCAATGAAATATCATCCTCCAATGCATCAACCCAGGCTGCCACTGCTTTTGCCATCCAAGCTGAAGCCATGGCTGGTCTTACGATTGCTCCAGACAAGGAGAAAATGGTTTTTAAAAACCCATCTATTTTCCTATCCATTACATCATTTAATGATGTAGAAGGCAGAGGTAATGTAGATTTTCGCACTAATCAAATGACGTGTATCTACTTTGGAAGCCACCTCCCTTTTTAAATAGTCCCCAGCCGGAAGAGGATAATGGGAATTCCATTTCTTTGGAATTCTAAACTTCTCACTGGGTGTAACCCAAGCCTCTTGCATAATTTCCGTCAGCTGTTCTGACCCAGGAAATTCAGTCCTAACTGTTTTCGGACATTCAAACACAGGTGCCTTAGATTTTAACAAAGGCTCTGCTGCTTCCTCTAAGGATAGAATGGCTTTCATAGCACTAATTAGTTAAGGTATGTCCACTGAGCTGAGGCCTTCATCCTCATCTCTGTATGCAGACCAGGAGTGTGATGAGTCCTCATCCTCCGACAGGTCCTCATCTGAAACATGTGTAGACTGTGAAGATGTGGTATCATGTCAATGTGATTTACTTACCACCGGCCTATCAGTCTGTTTTTGATAAGAGGCCGCAGATTCCTGTACTGGATGTAATAAACCCCAGGTGGTATGTTGCAAGTAAGGGTTAATAGGGTAACCTATGCCTGGTATAGGAGCTGGCAGTATCCGCTCAGGTATACTGGATAATGTCTGTGCAAAAGTAGCCCATAGTGGTTCAAATTGAACCTGTGCCTGCCTCGGTTTATTCAGGAGGCTTTGGTGAAAGCTAAAATAGATTGCACATTATCCATTTTGAACCAGATCCTGAAAGGTTAACCCAGCTTGCAAGGCAAACATGAAATGAGTGTTGGTGCTGCTGTGGAGAGTGTATCCTCCTCACCCTTGCCTCTCTTAGACATGATAAATAAATCACACACCTGTACAGTGTTAACTACACAATTTGTGACTGCAATCACTTTAAAATTTGTTAAAGTGACATACAATCCGCACCAGCATTGAGGATCAGAATACACAGAAACAGACAGAATCTAGTAATGTCAGCAATCACTATAGCAATCAGTCACAGGTTATACATTAGTATAATAAGCAATATCAGCTTATATAGGATTGTAAACGTATTCAGTCGCACAGCGAAAGAAACAGCAGCATTAGTTTACAGACTCATATGCTTCTGGCATTTATCCAATCGTACTCGAAGGTAGATAAAGACTTAGTGCTGTATCACCCAGCTCAGGAGAGTGGGATACAGGGAGGCTTTACCCCGCTTCCAGGATCGATCAATACGTTAGTGAACGCTGAGTTGATCTAGACGCTATTAGTGTACACAACCACCATGTGAACCTACAGTGAACACAGACACCCAAGTAAACCCCGACACACCAGTTATAGAGCCGCCTATGCTGCAACTGGGTAATTTTAGTACACAGCGTCTCAGATGGAAGCAGGAACTCAGTTCATGGCGGGAAACTTGGAGGAAACTGGTCATGAACCGGGGGAGGGGTGACCAAGGGAGCGTCTTACTCCCCACTGCTGACATCAACCCTAGGGATCATGACCTTATACTACCCCTGGAGCCTATGATCCCTGAGGCCTAGCACTTGTGCACCCGAGGTGGCAGCCACTACAGCGACTGTTCTGTAGTCTCCATCCCGAAACAGTGTGTCTCCCGTTTCCCCTAATAAGTGGAACCGATGCCTTACCTTCTCCCCATGCTCTGGACACAGCCTGGTAACGTCTGCTGGACTTGCTAGTACATCCTACACAGACGCCTGCCGAAACAGCACTGTACACATGGGTAAGTGTTGTCATGACCCGGCGTGGAGATGTTGGAGCGACTCTTTCTAAGGTATGTATAAGAGACTTTTTAGAAAGATCACTCAAATAATAGTAAGACTATAAAAATAAAATAATAAAAAGCTTATGACTGCTAAAAACCAGCAGCCCATTGACCATGGTCCGGCTTCTGCCACACCAAACAAAAAACTGAATTGCCTGAGCCAGGAGGTGGGGATATAGGAGACAGGCCGGGTGCATTCTGGGAGGCCAAAAGCTCTGATTGTTGGTGCCAATCCGCTGTCGCTACCTCATAGCCCAATGTTTTACCTGTGGATAACTTGTGGACCCTGCAGGAGAAAAGGCAAGTTTCGGCATTACGCCATTGTCATGCGTTAATTCTGTAGCGCGCAAACTAAGTGAAGTGCATGAAACAGTGGGGATATCATCCTGTGTCAGGGGTGTCACTGGCATTTTGACACAGGGTACAATGGACATCCTCATGCACATACCGAAGTCGTGCATTGCCAAAAAGGGATATGGTCTCACAGGAGGCGCTTTGTCTCATGGGAAGGGGCTTAACTTCATACTGTATATTGTACCAAGTGGGGATTGGTTTCACCATCTTTGGCCTGGGCCCCTGTTGAGACCCCCCAGCGTTCCTGGAAGACCGACAGTAGAAAACTGTCGGTCTTCCAGGAGCGCTGGGGGGTCTCAACAGGGGCCCAGGCCAAAGATGGTGAAACCAATCCCCACTTGGTACATTATACAGTATGAAGTTAATGTTTTCAGTGTACTGTGTGCTTGGCCACACCTTAGGCTTGGCCATGCAACCTGTAGAAACAGGCCCCGCCAGATGTCTCGGTGGCTTTACTGTCTACTTGTAACCTCTCACCTCATCCCTCTTTCATTATGCATCAACTTGCATGTTCTGTAGTATGTTTTATGTTTGTTCTATACTTTGCTATACCAGCTTACGTATTATGCATAACTTCTTGGTATTATTACATTTATGCTTCTTAAATGTTCTGTATTATGCTTTTGCTTGTTTATGTTATTCTTAATTGTGTATTATAGACTTTTTTCAACATCCCCACTTTACATTGCTATGGAGTTTTGTGGGTCAATATAAACAATATTCTTCAAAATTAAATATATACTAGCAATAACAATCAACACCTTTTCAAGAGTAACATTACCAACTTCATTTGTATAATTTGCAGTTAGTTTACTTTGTTTTTAAACACAATTATGCTAATGTATGTGTTTAATGTGGGCAGTTTCATTGCATGTATTTGCTAATAAAATAGTTTACTTTATGTCCTTCCTCATTAACTATCTATTATGTTTGCAATTCATTTGTATTTTACATACATTGCAAAATGCCACTGATTTCCTGTCCCCAAGAGACACCAGGCTGCTGTGAAAGTCTCATTACTAACACATAATTAAAAATCTACGTAATTTGCCTTTACAATCTGGTATTACCTCCTGCCAAAAAAGTAGAAGTTCTCCGAGCAATATAATTCTTACCATTAAGTTTTCAGCTTGTTTATATCACTTCAATAAGGTGTTTAACAGATGCAAATGACAATAATCCTACAAGTCTGCAAAGAGTCCACTGGGAAATTCTGGAGTTTAATATCTCTCTGTTCATGCATGTATTTTGACAATAAAACATTGTAGGAAAGAATACTATTTAGTTTAATTCATACTTTTTATCTTTTTTTAGAATCATAGAATCACCATTCAGGTGAAATTATATTATTTCATTATTTCACACAGCATCATGTTCTTTAAACAACATATAATTCTCTTTAACCTGAAGACGATTCAGCAGAAGTTACATTTTGGATCCTGCAAGCAATGTCACTTATATGTCACATGCATGCTCAAACAATAATAGAAAAGCAGTTTCTGGTCTGGAATATATATAGTAACCAGGTGAGTCGGTAGGGGAAGAAGTGGATACAGATTACCAAAAATTCTGTATGGGGCCCAGGGAGTGAAGGGGAGGTAGAAACCCACCCCCTGCTATTCTGCAAATAAGGCAGCGTGCACCATAGTAATGTATACAATGATGGAGAGTAGCAGAAACCCTCCAACAGCCACTCCCCTACCCCCCAGCACCCAGGCTGTAACACAGGTATATAGATTAAGCCCATCTTTGGGAAGTCATCTGTTTAGGTGATTTGTGTCACTATTGGCAAGATTTACTAAGCAGCTGGTTTGCATTGGTTCAGAAACTAATAGAATCCACAGATTGACCGTGGTTCAGGACCTTGAACATACTTGCCTACCTGACCCTCTCCATGAGGAAGAAATGCTCTGTTCCTGGACTTTCCTGGTAATGTATGATTGCCATCACCTGTGGTGAAACACCTTTCTTATCAATTAACTAGCTCACCACAGGTGATGGCAATCATACATTACCAGGAAAGTCCAGGAACAGAGCATTTTCTCCCTCATGGAGAGGGTCAGGTAGGCAAGTATGGCCTGGAATCTTCTAAACCCTGATCCCACCATCTATCTATCTATATCATAGGTCTGCAAACTCGGTCCTCATTACCCCACACAGTGCATGTTTTGCATGAAACCCAGCAGGTGCACCGGTGTATTAATTACTCACAGACACATTTTAAAAGGTCCGCAGGTGGAGTTAATTATTTCACTTGTGATTCTGTGAGGAGACCTGCAAAATATGCACTGTGTGGGGTAATAAGGACCGAGTTTGCAGACCTATGATCTATATAGTAGGTTGGCCGGAGGGCGGTTGCTGTCACTGCCTACCGGTAGTGCTGGTAACTGACCCCAGCCCCCCCCCCCCCCCACCCTTCCTGGAGACCGTGTCAGCTGCAAAGTGTTAATACAGGATTAAAAAAACCTGTGCAGTGGGTTGCTTGCTGACCTGTCTGGTCCCCTGAGTGGCCAGGCAGGCACCATAGCAAGCGTATTCCCTGCACCCTCTATAGTTATGCCACTGCACACTGGGATATATAATGGGCAGTAATTTCACTGTAATAGCCTATATAAGAGAAGGCTAACGCTTCTCCTCACCTCTAAGGGGGAATTCAAGTGTTTTGCACACCTGCTGCCACTAGATGGCGTCTGATGGAGCAAGTCAATTGTTGCTCCGTTCGGGTGCATACAGCTACCGGAGCTGACATTACTGTTATGTTGTTCCGACATTTTGATGGTATAGTAACCAGTACTGTATAAGTTTTGATCATTTTGCTACACAAAGACCAGTAGATCGTACTGAGTGTTGTATGGTACACAGCTGAGATTGTTATATCACATTTTATAATTTCGTTATACTTTTTTGGATTACAATTAGGTTTGCTGAATTTGTTGTCATTTGTGTTTTATTCAAAAGCAGTTAAGTTTAATACAAGTGCAACACACTGAAATAACTTACTTTCCTTCTGTTTCTACACACCGCTATTCAAGAGTCATCAGTAATAGCACCCCTTAGTGTAATAGTTCAGTCGGGATGGACAAGGGCTGTAAATAGGCCCCAGTATACTTTCTGGGTGGGGACGTAAGTGACACGGTAGTAGGTTGACCCATCATTTGAAACAACTGTATTGAAATAGAACGTAATTCATAAAACTGGTAAGAGTTACCAATAATATAAGTAAGTGACACATTTTGTGGGTCACACCCTGCTTAATCAGATAGCCTTCTAAATGTTGTTTCAGGAGTATCTGTAGATGACCTGGAATGGTCTTAGTAGAAATTCACATACAATATGCTCTGTAGAGTTATGTGGTGCTTCATGGTCTCTCCGTGAGTGCGCTATTAATGAAACTATTCCACCCTTTAATGCTCTATTAATGAAATATTGAGATGGGCCATCATGCATTGCTAGGTGACTCCCTGGACAAATGGTGCCCTAGGCATCTGCCTATATGGCCAAGGCTGACTCTGCCAGGTGTAAAAGTCGACAATCTTTAAAAACCAGTGCAATTGTTAATGGACCGGACGCAACCCTGCATCAATTAGCGTACGGGACCTCCGGTGCTATGATTACGCAAACTCAAACAAGTGAGCGTATGGATGCAACTCCGATGAGCAGAAGTGTGACACTTTACCTTAAATAAACAAGTTACAAGTGTACTGCGCTCCAACCCGCAAACATTTAATAAAGAGAAAAGGGGAAAACAGATACAGAATGCAGTAACAATTGATCAAACAATAAACACAGGTATACAGAGAAATGCAAGTACAATATAATACACCAATAAGGAATTACAGGTAACAGACCAAATACATACGTAGGCATGCCTGGATACAGGCAGATAACCGCAATGATTTCAGATTGGAGATCTAATACTTACTGTGGCCTGTCCTATATTTATACAGGATTTCCAACCCCCACCGTGCAGTGGTACACTTCTACGATTGGTCAGTAAAGTACACAGTTTCAAATCTTGATAGTCCATTGGTCCCTTTCAAAGGTATTGTCTTCAGGAATGTGACTGTTACTGTCCTAAGGGTTTCAACAGACAACTAGTTTCTGTGTACCTAATTACTTATTCATATTATGTTCACATATCTGATTCTTGTTAATATCTTGCGAATGCCACATGCTACGGTACTACCGGATATTAGCAAATGAGCTGATGATCATTTTGATACCAGACATGGGGAGATAATATGTCCCTGTGTGTCTATAAGCGTTATTGCACAGTTGTCAATATTACACATGTATTACAATATATGTAAACGGTATGTTGGGTAGATGGTGCCTATGTGTATATTATCTGTAAGTAAGAAATATTTGCTATGTGTTACAGTATGATATTTATTAACAAATGCGTCTTCTACTGTAATGTGCACAGTAACTCGCTGTTACGGTCATTCGCGCCCTACCGTATTACCTATAGCATGCGTATTTGACGCGTGCGTCGTATATGTGTCCATTAGTAAATGCCATAGTGTATTCTAAATATTGAAATATGCATTTTGACTTTGACAGACCACCCTTTGATAGTAACCAAACCTATCACATAAATTTCATAATTCATATTACATATACACAACATTTGAGTAAGTACCTTAGAAGAAGAACTATAGATGGGAATATATCTATTATTGTATGACCTACTGGGATAGGTAAAGTGAGCATGTATGGGTGTGTGTTTGAGGGGAATATATCATCGTGCCATAATAAGTCCTAGTTCTACAAAAAACTTCAAGATCAGTGATGTATTCATTTAGTCCTTCTCATCCCGTAGTAAGGGTCTGTACATGAACAAAAATACCGAGCTTTTTACAAAATGGCATTTCTAGCTGCCCTCATAATAAATGGGGAAACACATTTACCTGATGATACATTTGGGGAGATGTATGTGTATGCCTTTATGTGTGGCTAATGTTACTGCATCGGCTATCTGTATTATTAACTGGAGATTACAGAAAAGAGGGTAAGACAACCAATACATACACTCGGCGGGTATGTAAGGTCCATGGGTAAGACATGGGAGTGCATCACACCTATAAAGGATGTTTAGGAAGTCCAAATCCAGGCAGTGTTGGGATGATGATCAATGGCGCAGAGAGGGGGAAGAAATCAGTTGATACAAATATTGGCATTTACATGGTATCCCCTTATCGGATCACCATTTCCACTTCAGGGTTACAGACTAGGTCTTTCTTCCACAGTACTGCTTCTCCTTAAGCTCATTAAATTTGTGCTAACATCTTCCGGTCCCTCACGTCTACTTTTTCTCTGGTTTATCTCCTGAACACATTTAATCACCAAACCGATAATAATGATGACACCACAGAGACACATGAGCAGCTTCCCTGTGCTGAATATCATTTCCTGAGCCCATTCTCCTAAACCAGAAAACCATTTAAGCGGATTCAACCAGGAGGTCCACCCCACAATCTCCTCACCCACAGCCGATAAAGTAAGATTGTGCCTCCTCCTAAACTCCCATTTGAGTTGTAGGATCTCGTTCATTTTGTGGTCTATCACCTCCCTTGGGTCCTCTGTACTATTCGTGATGTATGTGCAACATTTGACTCCAAATTGTGTTGCCAATGATACACAATATCCGCCAGTTACAGCTGTTACAAAATTCATGCAGTGTTGCACCAGTTCTTATAGGCCTGTAAATCCCTGCCCGTATATCTGAAGGTGTCATTATACATTTCAGTTATGTTATCAATCAAATTCGCCAACGCTTGGATGTACTTATAATTTACGATTCCTCTGGCAGCTCTAGTTATATCTAATACCATCAGAATCTGAATCCCTGTGGATTCTTAGATCAAATTAGACGCCATTGGTTCTACTTCATCTACATAATTTCTCTTATGAATGTGTTCGTATTGGGTGTGAGTGTAAGGGAAGGAATACTTTTGTGAATATTAACCATGTTGTCATGTGTAAGGGTCATTACCTCTGGCAGTATTCTCCCAAGGTAGCATAACCCTTAGGAGTTCTGAGAGAGCCACTTGTACGCTTTTCTACAATAGATGTCATCTGGGAGTATGTAGGAAACAGAGTGAATCATTATCATGTCACACAAAAATTCTGACAAAGAACCCTGTCCCCATTTCTTTCATTTGTGTATAACAAGTTTCTGGCTTTATGATTTTCATACAATAGTCTGCTACCACTTTGCGGACCATTATCTTGCTATACCCTCTCGTATACCTACAGTATACCTATAGTGTTTTCCACTACTGATGATCCCTCTTACTGTTTCTGTATTGAGAGGCTCCCTATCAGCTCGATGTGAGTAGGTCACTGTCTGATTGTTCCATATTATCTCCCAATTTCCTAATTTCTGGGATTTGGTGAAATCTAAACATATCAGGGATTTATCTACATGGTACTGGTGAAGTCTTAGGCTAGGGGACTTAGTTAAATTATATTTTTTATCCACTGGATCAATTCAAGTACCTCAGATAACTTTAGTGGATATGGGATTAAGCCAGGTGGTCTTCAGTTTGCCGACTGTCGGGATCCCGGCGCACAGTATACCGGCACCGGAATCCCGACAGGTGGCATAACGGCACTTTTTCTCCCTCTTGGCGGTCCACGACTTCCCTGGAGGGAGAATAGATAGCGTGGAGCAGGTAGCATGCAACCGTGCCCGCAAGGGGCTCATTTGCACTTGCCCAGCTGTCAGTATGCCGGCAGTCGGGCTTCCGGCGCCAGTATGCTGGCTGCCGGAAGCCCGGCCGCCAGCAT
Organism: Pseudophryne corroboree; assembly: GCF_028390025.1. Lineage (NCBI taxonomy): Eukaryota > Metazoa > Chordata > Amphibia > Anura > Myobatrachidae > Pseudophryne > Pseudophryne corroboree. Next base: position 692,779,077 of record NC_086448.1, read on the forward strand.
ACCCTACTACACCCGACTAAGCCTACATTAGTTTGTCCTTGAGGTACCTGTGAGCACACCCAACATTCTGTTTGGTTTAAGACCTTAGTGAGTGGTAATCACTTTAGGGGTGTCTGTCAAATTCTGCCTTATTGCTAGACTGACGTCTTTGGATGCACTCATCTTCAATTATAGGGTCACAGTACTTACAAATACAGTATTCCTCAGACAATAGCCCCTCACATTGTTTCCGAACTCCGTACTCTCCATACCTCTTACTCACTCCTGCTTTGAGCAAAGTTTCAGACTGTGCCTGGGATTTTATCAAGTCATCGCCGTTTTCTGAAAAGCCTGTCCCAGGCCCCCACTCAATTCTTTCCGAAACCTTTACAAAAATAAACAGTCCTGAAAAAAATAAAGGAAAAAAACTAGGAAAAAAAAACGTTGATTGCCAACGATCTTCCATCTCTCAACCAAAAGTCATGTGTGACCACTTAATATGCACGGGGGGGGGGGGGGGGGGGGATGTCCACTGTTATCGCCTCTCAGTTCTCCCGGAATAGGTTCTCTAGTGATATCTCCTCCATTTCACTTTTTTCCTGAGCTTCTTCCGGGTTACTGGCTTCCTTGCAATGCGACGAATGGACCCAAGTCTCTCTCTCCGCTACCTTCAATGAAGTGGTGCTGGTCAAGAATACTTGGTATGGTCCCTCCCAACGGTCTATCAAACGACCTGAGCGTAAAAATTTTTTGAATCATCACATACTGTAGTCCCCTGGTTCAATATCATGGCAGTTTGAACTTGGCATATCTGGAATCAGTTTTAAGTTCTTTTGCTGTTCTCTCGAGTGCTTATTCATTTTTATGAGGTATTGAACTGTCACCTCATTGTTGCATTTTAAATCGTCCTGAGGGTCTATCATCACATGAGGTTGCCTTCCAAAAAGAATTTCAAAGGGTGATAAATTGAGAGGAGCCCTGGGAGTGGTCCTGATGCTATACAACACCAGTGGCAGCAGCTCTGGCCACAGTAGTCCAGTTTCAGTAATCACTTTGCTCAATTTGTTCTTGATAGTACTATTCACTCTCTCCACCTTTGCACTGGCTATCAATCCCCAGGAGTTTGCCCACGACCTGAAAGACCTCCCCGTGAAGTGGGTACCCCTATCACTTATCACAATAATTCTAGGGATACCATATCTACTGTACATACAAATTCTTGCATTATCTTATTGGCGGTGAAGACAGCGGTGTTAGAGGCAGCTGGGAATGCCTCTACCCAATTGGAAAACATGTCAATACAAACTAACACATATTTCAAAATTCTACAGGGTGGTAGCTGTATAAAGTCAATTTGTACTACCTGAAAAGGACCGTCTGTAGGAGGGATATTGGATGGCTCTGTTGGTACTGCCTTACCAGTGTTCTTCCTCAGGCAAGTAAGACATGACGTGACTTTCCTGCTCACCTGAGAAGAGAATCCTGGTGCACTCCAGTAGGCTCTCACTAGTCTACACATTCCTTCCTTGCACAGGTGAGTCAGACCGTGTGCTGCTTCAACTAGGCTGGAGAGATATGCTTTGGGAGCCACTGGCTTACCTTGTCCATCTCTTCAGAGTCCAGATGACTCTTGACCATATCCCTTCGCCTTCCTGAACACCTTTTCCTGTGGGGAACACCAAATTTTGCATTTCAATTAATTTCTGGGTGTTCGAAGGCGGGTCCAGGTATACTGTACACCTCTATAGGAGAAGGCAAACAGATACTGGCTGTCAGGGTGAAGTGGGACAGAAAAGAAAGCAGAACAGAGGTCAATAACAGTAAAGTGGGTAGAATGAGAAGGAATTTGCATTAGGATGACAGCTGTATTAGGCACTACGGGGAAATGACTCTCAACTACTTTGTTTACCCCTCTTAAATCCTGCACTAGCCTGAAGCCCTTCCCACCCACTTTTCTTTATTAGAAAGATGGGACTATTGGCTGTGCTGGAAGTTCTGATTAGAATTCCCTGTTGGAGCAGCCTTTCAACTACAGGATACACCCCTAATTCCACTTCTGGCTTCAGGGGGTACTGTGGTATTCTTGGAGCTGTCCTACCGTCTTTTAATTTGATTACTATGGGTGCTACATTCGCCATTAATCCAGATTTCTGTTCATCTTTGGTCCAAAGGGAACCCGGTATTTGCGAGATAATTTCCTCTACCTGAGATGGATTCGAATCTAGAATAGGAGAATGCAACATTAGTCTTTGGGGAGTGTCCAACATGTCCTGTACTTCCTAAGCAAAGTTTCCTGGGGTGTCTAAAAAATACACCATCAGGGGTACAATAAATCACACATCCATTTTACAAAGAAAATCTCTTCCCAGTAAGTTAGTAGGGGCTGCTGCACAAGAGTGTTTGGTGTGTAGTGGACTAATAGTAACCTCTGCTTGCTTAGTTAAAGGGTAATGTTGCACAGTTTCTGTTACTCCCATTGCCCAGTCATTTTTTTTAAAACTAAGTGGAGAAGTCAATACTGACCTGGCCGCCCCTGTATCTGCAAGAAAGATTTGCTCTGTACCATTTATGTCAACCGTCATTTGGGGCTCTTTCCTAAGATCATTAGTTAACCTTACTGGTTGTAGGATACAGGTGTGACCTCCTCCCTATTGACTTCCTTGGTCATGCCTCATAGCGTTAGTTGCTATGATGTGTGCAGGTATACTTGAAGACACTTCTGAGTCTCGCCAGTCTCCTCTGGGGGTGTGTCTATGTGCTCCTCTGTTAGGTGGACCTTGGTTACACCTATATGAATCATAATCCCTTCTATGTGTGCCATAACTCCTAGTTTTCCTATGTCCTGGGCATTCTCTGGAATAGTTCCCATCTCTCCCACACGTGTAACATCTGATAGGCCTTTTACATGGTTCCCAGTTCATATTAATCTGTTTTGGTCTTGGTGTTCTCTAATGCCTGAATACTTACCATCATTAGCTTCTCATTTTGTCTTTCTTTGTACTTACCTATGTTCCCCATCGTGTTCTAGTGCAGATTCCCTGAGGGCATCTACAGTTATCCCACGCGAGTATGGTAATGATGTTTGCACTCTTACTTTTAAACTTTCCTTTAGGCCATCCACAAGCACTGAGACAGCCACCTCTCTATGGTGCAAGTCGTCTTTGATATCAGTAATGCCTGTGTATTTTAGACATCGCTAGCAAATTTCTAGCAAAATAATCTGCGGCCGCTTCATTGTCCTTTTGTTTTATGGAAAAAAATTTGCTCCAGTCCACTACTAGAAAGTATATTCCTAATTGGGTTGTTATATGGGTCACATTTAATTGGTTGTTGGCCTCGAATAAGGTCTTATCTTCCTCCATTTGACAATCTTAGATAAATTTCAAGTTATCAATGTAAGGAGGCAAACAGGACCTCAATACTACCCGCCAGTCTTTATTCGTGGGTTCATGAGCATTGCCCAAGTCCCGGATGAATTTCTAACACCCGACTAAATCCTTTTTAGGATCTGGAAATTCAGTCATAATGGACCTTAATACAGCTCTGGTCCATGGACTGTGCATGGCAATATTATTACGCCTTCTCTGTTTGCATTCCCGACTCAATTTTTTTAATTACTGTTTCAGTGCTTGGATGGTCTCATACTCACCGATTTCACTGATCTCAGCCATTTTCCCTGTTTGAGAGGCAACCCCTCCTCTTGCTTGTTGGGTTTGCCCCTCCTGCAGGCTAATGTTAATCGCATGTGAGACGGCCGAGATCAGGGTAGCTTCATCCATCTCTCCTGCTCTGTTACCTTGGAACTTTCTTAAGACAGGATATAAATTGCAAGGGTTAGTCTTATCAATTTTGTATTGGCTGTTAACTTTTCCCCATCCACATATGGTGGTGGTGGTGGTGCAGTTGCCCCTATTGGTGTTATCATACTTGCATTTGCTGCATACCCCATTTCTCTCTGTGTTTCACCTTCATGCTGCCACAAATTGAAACAATCATTGTCTTATCCTCAGTTTATGGGATTTTATAACACATATTCTATTTTTTTTACAGTATGTAATACCTTTGGGCAAAACTACCAATAATAGGAAATGATGTTTTACCATTCTCATACGTATTCATTCATTCATGAAAGCCAGTGTCTACCTACCATATTTCTGCATCATTATAAATATCGCTGACCCTTTTGGCCCGATATTTCCCACAACCTAAACCTGAGTTGCAACAATGGCCATTCTACGTGAACCTTTAGCTCCCATTGCGGCTTTCTGCAATCCTTAAAGGTTTCCCCGAGAAATGCTGGTGATGGATTCCTGAGCTGCCCTCACACACTCCCTCCAACTGAGGAACAACTAACAAACAAGTAAGAAGTTAGCGTAACCAGCGGAGTCGCCTAAGTCGGCCACTTGTTACTAGGACGCTGGAGATAGATTGTGCGTTACAGCATCTCACACCAGCGGAGCCGTTTGCATGACTGGTCTGATTGTTTTGCTCTGTTTCTTTCACTCCTTATCTCTCCTTTAGTAGAAGCTATAACTTAGAAGAAGTAATGCGGCCTGTACTCTGTTGTGAGAGGACAACAGATTTCCTCACAGTATCTCACACCAGCGGAGCCGTTTGTACGACTGGTCTAGTTCTTTTGACCTGCTTTCTTTACACAAATCACGTTTGCGTTTAATACACAATGCAAATGACAGTGTCTCATACCAGCTGAGTAGTTTGCACAACTGGTCTGGTTCTTTTGACCTGACATAATGCGGATTGACACACAGACGCTCGGTCCGTCTATAAAACACACAGGTACTTCTTATCTGTATGTCTTATGGCTATGAAGACATTTGGTGAAGGTACTCCTCTCCTAACCCTGCCTATCAGTCCTTCGTATTGTCGCTAATCGTACCTTCTACGAATTGACCAGATCCATAGGCTATACACAAATCAATTTAACATACTGTGAAGTCTGATTCACTTCCAGGAAGAAAACGCAATACTTTAAAAACACAAATGTTCAGGCTGCTGTGACCGTTAAGCGTGTGCGTGTAACCCCTATCCAATGCGTACACGTTGCATGCGCACACCGTCACGCTGTTAGCACAGAGTAGCTACACGTGCGGCGGAATACACTCTATAACCCCTAACAGGAAAAGTAATGTGACACTAATTGTATGTTTGTATATGCAATGCTGGGGTCCAACCCACCAACAGTTATTTCCTTAGAAAAGGGGTATAACAAGAAATACAATCATATAAGAGAAAAGGCTACAATCAATGGATACATATGTTTGTTTCGCCTGCGCCACCCGGTCTCGGTCCTCAGTCAATCTGGGTAGATGACCTTCAGAGAATGTGTATGACCGGCCAGGAGGCATGGCTTTTATACATTAATCCAAATCATGAAACAATGGGAACTGTAATCTCTTCACCTATAGGTCAAAAGGCTGGTCATTTACAGTACAGGAGGGGTCATAGGTCGGTTTGAATAGGTGAGCGATGCCTGGTCCAGGTGCAATTGCAGATGTTCTCCTCTGGGTTCCCGACGAATATCAAGAGTACAGTAAATACAGTTAATATTAATATTCTGTTCCTGCGCATATCTTTGCGCAGGAGCGTGCTATCTTCTGCAAACTGCTACCGGAATATTGCTCTTAAAATACTGTACAGCTGGATACCAAAGACCACCTCCTAACCTAATTCTGTCACCTCATATCCTGTAAAGGCGGCGCCCCGGGCAAAAGTCCTGCTTGCCCGTGGCAAGATCCGCTACTGTCCAGTAGGCTCTTACCAGTTTGCACATACTTTCCTTACCCAGATGAGTCAGACCATGTGCCGCCTCAGCTAGGCTTGGGAGATATGCCCTGGGGGCCACTGGCTTACCGTGTCCATCTGTCCAAAGTCCTGAGGACTCCTGACCATATCCCTTCGCCTTCCAGACCGCCTTTTCCTGTAGGGAACACAAATTATGCATTTCAATTAACTGTTGCGTGTTAAATGTCATCAGTGGTGTGATGTTGGTTTGTATAGTGGTGCTTGCTGCTGATTTTGCAGCTTAGTCTGCCCGGATGTTACCAAGTGAAATTGGGTCTTGGTTGTGAGTGTGTGCTTTACACTTGATAACAGCCACTCTGTCTGGTTCCTGTATTGCTGTCAGAAGCCACTTAATGTATGCCGCATGTGCTACAGGTGTGCCAGCTGCCGTCATGAAATTTCTGAGGCGCCACAGGGCCCCAAAATCATGCACCACTCCAAAAGCGTACCTAGAGTCCGTGTATATATTAGCTGACTTACCCTTTGCCAACTCACATGCTCTGGTCAGTGCTACCAGCTCAGCGACTTATGCTGAGTGAGGTGGGCCAAGGGGTTCAGCTTCTATGATACCTTCATCATCTACAACTGCGTATCCGATGCACAGGTCTCCCGATTCCGTCTGTCTGGGGCAACTACTGCCGGTGTAGAAGGTAAAGTCTACGCCTTCCAGTGGGTTGTCACTGATGTCAGGTCTCGCAGTGAATGTCTGGTTCAGGTATTCCATACAATCATGCGTATCAGTGTCTGCACTAAATCCTCCTTCACCATCGTTCTCATCCTCCACCCTTTGTGCATGACAAGGCACACTTGTAAGTTGCAGGATTTAGTGAGCTGCATCTCTTAATGGTGATGTTTACAGGGGCCATCACTGATAGTTCCCAAATTGTAAACCGTGCAGATGAGACATGTCTGGTTTGGGCGGAGTTTAGCAAGGCTGATACTGCATGTGGTGTATGGATGGTCAAGTCGTGTCCTAACACTACGTCCTCGCTTTTACTTACCAGCAAAGCTATGGCTGCAACACTTCGCAAGCAAGTGGGGAAAGACCATGCTACAGTGTCCAACTGTGCACTGTAGTAGGCTACCGGTCTGCTGGCATCACCATGTTTCTGTGTTAAGACTCCTGCCGTGCACCCAGCGCTTTCAGTACCGTACAATTCAACGGGCTTCTCATAATCTGGCATACCCAAAGCTGGTGCTTGTTTTAGTCTCTCAAATGCCAGTTCGGACTCATCTGTGTGAGAGACCCGTTCTGGTTTATTCGAGGAGACCATTTCTTGCAAAGGTAGTGCCAGTATAGAGAACCCTGGAATCCAGTTCCGACAGTACCCACACATTCCGAGGAAAGTGCGGATCTGTTGCTAAGTTTGCGGCAGAGTCATGTTGCGAATGGCCTGTGTGCGAATGGCCTGTATTCTATCAGCGGTCAGGTGCCTAAGTCCTTGCATCAAGCAGTGTCCCAAGTATTTAACCCTAGTCCGGCACAACTGCAACTTATCCTTTGAAACCTTGTGCCCTGTCTAGGAGATATGAAACAGAAGCTGTTTAGTATCTGCCAAGGACGACTTGAATGAGTCATTGCACAAGTCATCAACATACTGTATTAGCACCGACCCACTCTCAGGTTGAAAAGATTGCAAACAGTCATGTAAGGCCTGGGAGAAAATACTCGGGCTGTCAATGAAACCTTGGGGGACACGAGTCCAGGTGTACTGTACTCCCCTGTAAGTGAAGGCAAAGAGGTATTGGCTGTCAGGGTGGAGAGGGACAGAAAAGAAAGCAGAACAGAGATCAACGACAGTGAAGAATTTGGAGGTGGAGGGAATTTGCATGAGGATGACAGCTGGATTGGGCACTACGGGGAATTGACTCTCAACTATCTTGTTTATCCCCCTTAGATCCTGCACTAGCCTGTAACCCCTCCCCCCACTCTTTTTCACAGGGAAGATGGGACTATTGGCTGTGCTGGATGTCCTGACTAGGATGCCCTGCTGTAGCAGTCGTTCTATGACGGGGTATACTCCTAATTCCACCTCTGACTTCAGAGGGTAATGAGGGATTTTTGGAGCTATCCTGCCACCTTTTATTTGTACTAATACTGGTGCTACATTCGCCATCAATCCAGTGTCCTGTCCATCTTTGGTCCAAAGGGAACCCGGTATTTGTGAGATAATTTCCTCTACCTGCGATGGACACGTGTCTATAACAGTAGAGTGTAACATTAGCCTTTGAGGGGTGTCTAATATATCTTGTACCTCCTGCGCATGGTTCTCAGGGATATCTAAGAACACACCCTCAGGGGCACAGTATATGACGCACCGCATTTTACACAACAAATCTCTGCCGAGTAGATTAGTCGGAGCCGATGCAGCCAGCAGAAAAGAATGTTTGGTTTGCAAGGGCCCTATCGTAATCTCTGCAGATCTACTCAGAGGGTATTGCTGCACCTTTCCCGTTACTCCCATTGCCGAAATCGTTTTTCCTGTGGTTGTTACACCTGTGGTGGAGTTTAACACTGATCTGGCCACCCCTGTATCTACAAGGGTATCCGTTCACATGGTCGACAGTCTTTAGGTCGACCACTATTGGTCGACATTGACATGGTCGACATTGACACATGGTCGACACATGAAAATGGTCGACACATGAAAAGGTCGACATGAGTTTTTTAACTTTTTTTTTGGGGGGGGGGCTTTTCCATACTTTACGATCCACATGGACTACGATTGGAACAGTAAAGTGTGGCGAGCGAAGCGAGCCATGCGAGGGGACGCGGTGCACTAATTGGGGTTCCCAGTCACTTTACGCAAAAAACAACACCAAAAAAAGTTAAAAAACTCATGTCGACCTTTTCATATGTCGACCTTTCATGTGTCGACCATTTTCATGTGTCGACCAGGTGTCCATGTCGACCATGTCAATGTCGACCAATAGTGGTCGACCTAATGACTGTCGACCATAACATGGTCGACCGTTCATACCGGAACCATCTACAAGAAAAGGTAGTGGTACACCAGCTACATCAACCATGACCTCAGGCTCACTACCAAGGCCAGCAATCAATTTCACCAGCTGCAGACTACAGGTATGACCTAACCTCTATTGTGTAGTGGGACCCTCCCACCGGGCATTGGCAGCTACAATATGTGCGGGGGATATCTGTGGGTTTTTGGGGGTCTGCCAGTCCCTCCTTGGTGGGTACCTCGTTTCCTCGCTATGCGGCTCATAATCCCTTCTATGTGTTCCCTGTTCCCAACTATGTGTCTGGTAACGTGGTTCATATTCATGTCTAGGGGGTCTATATACATTATGTGTCCCTTTACTCCTACATTCCCTCGCAAAATGCCCTTCTCTATTGCAAAGATAACATGTTGCTGACTGTGACTTACCATCAGGGGTCTGGGGTTTTGGCTGTAAGAGCCTGTATGCTTACCATCATCAGCTTATCCCCTTGTGACTCCCTGTGCTTAGTGATATTACGATCATGCTCAATGGCAGACTCTCTCAGTGCAGCTACCGTGATACTTCTCCAATTTGGCAGAGAGGTCTGTACCCTGATCCTCAATGTTTCCTTTAAGCCATCCATTAGTAGAGACAGCTACCTCCCTGTGGTTGGCATTTTCCCTAATATCCACTACCACAGTGTATCTAGCCATATCCTGCAGTGCTCTATGGAAATATTTGGATGCCAATTCGTTGTCCTTCTGCCTTATGGAGATTTTATTCTATTTAACAACAGTAGGGAAATACAGTCCTAATTGTATGTTAATTTGCCTTACATTCTCCTGGTTGTACACATCAGTGAGAGGCACTTCTGCATCTAGTTTACAATCAGTTATGAATTTTGGGATGTCAATATTCGAGGGTAGACTCGCTCTGAGCACTGTCCGCCAATCCCTGTTTGTGGGCTCATGGGCGTTACCCAATTCCTTAATAAATCTCTGGCATCCGACTAGATCCTTTCTGGGGTCGGGGAATTCTGACATAATTGATCTCAGTTCTGATCAGGACCAAGGACAGTGCATTGCAATATTCCTGATGGGGGTTACTCCCTGACTGTCAGTCCTCCCGTTGGGGACTGCAATCACCGTGACTGGATTTAGCTCAACCACTTCATTTTTGTTTGTTTCTATAATACAGGGAGCTATTGTCTCTGCATAATGTATGGTGCCGTACTTACCGGTGGACACAACCTCACTCGCCCCTCCACTGTGGGGCATCGCCACTGTTCTTACTGGTTGGGCCATGCCCACCTGTGTATCCTGTATGGTAGCTGCTAAAGAGAGTGCTGATATTGTACTAGGCTCATCTTCTTCCTCACAACCTTGGGGGAAATTCAAAATGGGATACAACTGGCAAGGGTTGGGGTTAACACATTGATTAATCATTTTGCTATCTCTTACTGATGCACCATTGGTTGTAGCCAGTTTCCCTCTATCGACATATGGCGGTGGTGGTGCGCTCGCAATCACCTTCCTGTCAGGGTTGGGACTTGTTGTACGTGCAAGTTCACTTTGCACATCTCCCTCTTGCTGCCACAGATTTAAACAATCGGTATGTCTGATCCTGTTTCCTAGATTTGATCAGACATATTCTAAACCTTGCACTCTGTAGTACCTCTGGTTCAAAAGTACCCATCCTAGGGAATGATGCCCTATCATCGGCAGTCATACGTACCCATTCATTGCAAAAAGCCTCTGCGTGTGGACCATGGCCCTCATTCCGAGTTGATCGCTCGCAAGGCGAATTTAGCAGAGTTGCTCACGCTAAGCCTACGCCTACTGGGAGTGTATCTTAGCTTCTTAAAATTGCGACCGATGTATTCGCAATATTGCGATTACAAACTAATTAGCAGTTTCAGAGTAGCTTCAGACTTACTCGGCATCTGCGATCAGTTCAGTGCTTGTCGTTCCTGGTTTGACGTCATAAACACACCCAGCGTTCGCCCAGACACTCCCCCGTTTCTCCGGCCACTCCTGCGTTTTTTCCGGAAACGGTAGCGTTTTTATCCACACGCCCCGAAAACGCCGTGTTTCCGCCCAGTAACACCCATTTCCTGTCAATCACACTACGATCGCCGGAGCGAAGAAAAAGCCGTGAGTAAAAATACTATCTTCATTGTAAAATTACTTGGCGCAGTCGCAGTGCGATTATTGCGCATGCGTACTAAGCGGAATTTCACTGCGATGCGATGAAAATTACCGAGCGAACGACTCGGAATGAGGGCCCATATTTCCCACACATTATCAACCTTGCTGACCACTTGGGCCGCACCTCTCCAGCCTGAACCCTGGCTGCCGAAAGCCCTCCGCTTGTGCAACTGGATCCCATTGCGGACTTTTTAAACACAATACTCAACTGCACAACGAAAAGACGGTGTAAGTTCTCTGAGCGCTTTACACCCACTCCTTCTCCGCTGACGTACCACGACTCACTCCAATAGTGACCACCGCGTACCCATTGAGGACCCTATCAGCAACTGGTTTCTATTTACTGGAATTTGTGTAGGGAGAGAAACAGACTATCGATCCCCCTTTCCAGTGAACGTCTCACCTTGGACAATTCCTTCCTGAGAGAGACAGCGAAAAAACTTCCTTCTACTATACACAAATCACGCTTGCGTATGCTCTACACAACGCGTATGATAACGCAATTTACGCAAAAACACGCAAACCGTTATCATGTTGCACCACGTATTGTATACACAAATGCGCAGTCCAATCGCACAGCGTATAGATACTTGTTATCAGTGGAGTCGAATTCACAAGCTGCGCTCCTCAGCTGGAGCGTAACACAAAACCTTAACTTCAATTCACAATTCTATATTCTATCATGCTCCTGTGCAAGTCTCCTCACGACTTGCATACTTCTCTATTAACGTAAGTCAGCCGAACTTACGCCACCAAGCCTCTGCTTACTCAGTGTCCCCACGGTATACCGCTTTCCAGGTTCAATACATCCACTCCTACTTTCACTCACTCAAATACACAATGTTTTTCTTTTCTGTACAGAAAATATCACTCCCTTTGACTAGTAGTCTTATCCCAGAGGTAGTACAGTTTAAACAAAGTGTTATAATAATCTGCTTTTGAAATCGGATAGCTATGTGCTATTGTATTAAATGTAATCCCGCTTTAAATTGAACAGCTATCGTGTGGTTATACCTTGCGCTCGCAACTGTACGCAACCTTGTGTAAACACGCGACCGTGCGTGTCTCTACGCCACGTGCACGACCTTGCGCCACGTGCGTGCCTCTGTACGCTGTCCTCACGTACCGTACCACGTGTACAAACGTGCGTTTGCAATTTAATAAACCACACTATTTCGATAAATGCGAGCAATAAAAACTACTATTACTCACTAACATGACACACAATTGTTCCATATAAACCTAAACAACTAGGCCAGAACTGTGTTTCGTGTTTTACAATTACACCCTTAACACACTTTCAAATATCTATATAGCAAGCAAATGTATCCAATTTCACACAGATCTATAATGACTGCAAACCTATGGCAACAATATGTGAGAATGCATGCAAAGTGTCGGTACGCTTTGTGTACGCTTTCGCGCCAAAATTACAATAATAAGTGGCTTTTTTTCTGTGTCCGGGTATCACACCAGCACCTCTTAAGACTGCAGTACAAACGTGATTTAACACCACAAAAGAGGGTTTTAAAACACCAAGTAGTAAAGCAAGGGTTACTTAAAGATGCGTCTCCACCCTTTGTTGGTAGATCAAAGTCTGTAATGGTATGCTAGTCTGTGAGTGTGAAGTGAACAGGAGGAGCCCCCAATTGTGAAGTCTGATTCACTTCCAGGAAGAAAACGCAATACTTTAAAAACACAAATGTTCAGGCCTCTGTGACTGTTAAGCGTGTGTGCGCACGCCGTCACGCTGTTAGCACAGAGTAGCTACACGTACAGCGGAATACACTCTATAACCATTAACAAGAAAAGTAATGCGACACCAATTGTATGTTTGTATATGCAATGCTGGGGTCCAACCGACCAACAGTTATTTCATTAGAAAAGGGGTAACAAGAAATACAATCATATAAGAGAAAAGGCTACAATCAATGGATACATACGTTTGTTTCGCCTGCGCCACCTGGTCCCGATCCTCAGTCAATCTGGGTAGATGACCTTCAGAGAATGTGTATGACCGGCCAGGAGGCATGGCTTTTATACATTAGTCCAAATCATGAAACAATGGGAACTGTAATCTCTTCACCTATAGGTCAAAGGGCTGGTCATTTACAGTACAGGAGGGGTCATAGGTCGGTTTGAATAGGTGGGCGATGCCTGGTACAGGTGCAATTGCAGATGTTCTCCTCTGGGTTCCCGCCAATTATCAAGAGTACAGTAAATACAGTTAATATTAATATTCTGTTCCTGCGCAAATCTATGCGCAGGAGCGTGCTATCTTATTCAAACAGCTACCGGAATATTGCTCTTAAAATACTGTACAGATGGATACGAAACACCACCTCCTAACCTAATTCTGTCCCCTCATATCCTGTAAAGTCGAATCCCTCTGTTGTTATACCTTTTAAGCATGTGTAACTCGCTGGTGTGGTGCATGTGGGCTATGTGTAAATTGTACACTATGGGGTTATTTCCAAGTTGATTGCAGCAGGAACATTTTTTAGCAGTTGGGCAAAACCATGTGCACTGCAGAGGGGGCAGATATTACATTTGCAGAGAGAGTTAGATTTGGGTGGGTTATTTTATTTCTGTGCAGGGTAAATACTGGCTGCTTTATTTTTACACTGCAATTTAGATTGCAGATTGAACACACCACACCCAAATCTAACTCTCTCTGCACATGTTATATCTGCCCCTCCCTGCAGTGCACATGGTTTTACCCAACTGCAAAAAAATTTCCTGCTGCGATCAACTTGGAATTACCCCCTATGTGGATTAAATATGAGATATGTCTTTGTGGATTTTCCATGCGAATGCGTATGCAACCGTATTTACTCATACCAAGCGCTAATGCGCATTACCGCGTGAGCGATCATACGTAACCTGCGAGTATGCGCACGCACAGCAGAACAAGCACATGCACGGAGGCCATCTGTGTGGTGTTTGTACGTGATGTGTGTGGCTATAATATTTTCGACTTCGACAATACGGTATAAAGCCCGTATGGCGCTGGGTCTATCTACGCTGGCGTCACCTCGTATATATATTTACTTTCAACTCATACAAACTCACAATATTTTTCTGTACAGAAAAGAATCACTTCCCAAAACTGGTAATGTCCCAGAGGTCTTACTATACCCTAGCAAGATGTACACTAGTAATGGCCCCTTTCAGGTTGGATTGTTATATTGTAACCTATACACTTCGCACTTATATACTTATTTTCACTTCCGGCTTCCGATTGCCCGCAACAATTTACACCATGCATTTCTTATACACTTACTTAACTCTATTACTCAGTACAACTACTTGTGTACTTTTAATTAAAGCAACTTATATCTGTTATTACTCAATTTAAACCGTGTTTCCTATAGCGTGCATCAGAGGCTTGAGCCGCAAAGGTGCTCCAAATATGGTGTGACCACACAGCGTATTTTAGCACTCGCCAAAGCGCACTTTAGCGCGTGACAAAACGTACTTTAGCACTCGCCAAAGCGTACTTTAGCACTCGCCAGAGCATACTTTAGCGCTCGCCAAAGCATACCTAGCACTCGCCAAAGCGTACTTTAGCACTCGTCAAAGCATACTTTAGCACTCATCAAAGCATACTTTAGCACTCCCCAAAGCATACTTTAGTGCTTGCAAAAGCATACTATAGCGCTCCCTGCAGGCACCGAGTGTCTTATTGTGAAAACACTCGCTGTTTGCAGATGAATCTCCGCTCAGCAGCGTGTTAACTGCAACCAAGTTTTGATTACAGGCTTGTGATTTTACTATAGAATATACGCACTGTTTTAAAATTTTAACAAACAAACAATCCAACTTGAATTAAGCCCTAACGCAAGGGGTAGGTGATGGTGTGCTGAGAGATGACGCAGGGGGTGGTGATGGTGTGCTGAGAGACAACGCAGAGGGAGGTGATTGTCTGCTGAGAGATGACGCAGGGGGAGGCGATGGTGTGCTGAGAGACGACGCAAAGGGGTAGGTGATGGTGTGCTGAGAAACGATGCTGAGGGAGGTGATGGTATGCTGAGAGACGACGCAGAGGGAGATGATGGTGTGCTGAGAGACGACGCAGAGGGAGATGATGGTGTGCTGAGAGACCTCGCAAAGGGGTAGGTGATGCTGTGCTGAGAGGCGATGCAGTGGTAGGTAATGGTGTGGCTGGGAGATATAGGGGGATATGATAGTGTGACTGAGAGATTACGCAGGGGGGATATGATGGTGAAGCTGAGAGAAGCAGGGGGGAGATGATGGTATGACTGAGAGACGCAAGGGGGAGATGGTGTGGCTGAAAGACGTAGTGGCAAGAGGTGACATGAGTCTGGTTGAACCGCTGTTGTATGATGCTGACCTTGTTAATACAAACGGGCATCTTCTGGACAATGTGATCTCCTACATCCGTGATGGCTAACCTATGACACGCGTGTCACTCGTGACACGCCGAGGCACTTTGACTGACACGCCTGTTGGTGTGCCCTTCGGTTACATGTGCCGCTCTGCTCCAATCCCTGCTTGTTGCGTCATGTGCTGCTCTGCTCCAATCCCTGCTTGTTGCGTGGAGGCGTGTCGGAAGAACGCTACAGGAGGAAAGAAGATCGGCGAGGTTCACAGCCCTGTAGACAGCCAAGTAAGGTGGCCTTTGATCCACATCCGGCACCTGCAGGCCTGAGACCCGGGAGACGAGTTTCACAGCCCTGTGTGATCATTCCAGCCCAGTCCGTCATAAACAGTGCAGGAGGACTTGTGATACGCAGCATTGTGTGGCTGTCCTGTAAGTACAATCATTACGTAGTGTAGTGCTTTAAATCATTTTGTACCAGGAGTCTGTCCAACAACACCGTTACAGAGGTAATAAAGCATTTAATTTAATAGGTTTTTAATACCTCTGTAACAGTGTTGTTGGACTGACTCCTGGTACAAAATAATATAAGTTAATTTCTGAATTTACCTTTTATAATGCCATGATTTTTATTTATGTATTTTTGCAGCCCTGAGATGGATAATCCAAAACATAAAAAAGCAAGATTGAATGATAAATGGAGTGGCAGTAGCAGACCCTTTCAAGACACATGGGGGGTAATTCTGAGTTGATCGCAGCAGCAAGTTTGTTAGCAATTGGGCAAAACCATGTGCACTGCGGGGGGAGCAGATATAACATTTGCAGAGAGAGTTAGATTTGGGTGGGTTATATTGTTTCTGTGCAGGGTAAATACTGGCTGCTTTATTTTTACACTGCAAGTTAGATTTCAGTTTGAATACACCCCACCCAAATCTAACTCTCTCTGCACATGTTATATCTGTCCCCCCTGCAATGCACAATGGCCCTCAATCCGAGTTGTTCGATCGTTCTTTTTCATCGCATCGCAGCGATTTTCCGCAAACAGCGCATGCGCAATGTTCGCACTGCGACTGCACCAAGTAAATTTGCTAAGAAGTTTGGTATTTTACTCATGGCATTACGAGGTTTTTTCTTCGTTCTGGTGATCGGAGTGTGATTGACAGGGAGTGGGTGTTTCTGGGCGGAAACTGGCCGTTTTATGGGTGTGTGTGAAAAAACGCTGCCGTTTCTGGGAAAAACGCGGGAGTGGCTGGAGAAACGGGGGAGTGTCTGGGCGAACGCTGGGTGTGTTTGTGACGTCAAACCAGGAACAAAACTGACTGAACTGACTGAAAGTGTCGAGCTACTCAGAAACTGCTTAGAAATTTCTATTCGCAATTTTGAGAATCTTTCGTTCGCAATTTTGCTAAGCTAAGATTCACTCCCAGTAGGCGGCGGCTTAGCATGTGCAATGCTGCTAAAAGCAGCTTGCGAGCGAACAACTCGGTATGAGGGCCAATGTTTTGCCCAATTGCTAACAAATTTGCTGCTGCGATCAACTCAGAATTAGGCCCATGGACAGAGATGTATGGCATTATAGACAGAAAAAAACAGATCATTGTGCATACTATGTAATGAGACAGTAGTAAGCAGAATGTGGAACACAAATAGACATTTTGAAACTAATCATTGCCAGCTCTTAGAAAAAAGTCTGGATGAAAGGAAGGAATACATTTCTAGGCCGTTACACCTCTATAAGAGCCAATCAAAATCCCTCCTTAAATTTTTAAAAGGCTCTACACATTTAACATCAGCAAGTTTGTGCATTGCTCACTCCATAGCTCAGCATGGAAAAGCCCTCAGTGATGGAGAATTTATTAAAGACACTCTTCTAAGATGTGCACCAGTTTTATATCACGATATGCAAAATAAACATGCTATTATTAAGCGAATTTCTGAGTTACCAATCAGTAGAAATGTCATCAAAGACAGAATAATGAGATTGGACACAAACATACAGCATCAGTTAAAAGGAGACTTAGATAATTGTAAATATTTTTCGATTTCTCTTGATGAAACTACTGATGTCACAGCAAATGCTCGGTTGGCCATTATTGCTAGATATCCAGATGGCCTCACAATGAGAGAAGAGTTAATTAAGTTAGAATCAGTGCCAACAAGTACATCAGGGAAGCAAATATGCAAGGTTGTTATACTAACATTCCGTGACCTAAACATTGATATGTGTATGTAAAGTCGTGTCAGTGACGACAGATGGGGCACCTAATATGGTGGGAAAAAGTGTAGGATTTGTGAAGTTGTTTATGGAAGCTATTGGACATCCACTTGTTCCTTTTCATTGTATTATCCATCAGGAGGTGTTGCCTGCCAAGGCAGGATTCACAGAATTAAATGATTTAATGTCAGTTGTAACAAAAATAGTGAATTTCATAGCTGCACGACACCTTCACAAGCGAGAATTTTCTGCACTTTTACAGGAAGTTGATTCAACCTACAGTGGACTGCTGATGTTCAATAATGTGAGGTGGCTAAGCCGAGGAAAAGTAGTTGAGCGATTTGTGGAGTGCTTTTCAGAAATTAAGCTTTTTCTTGAAAATAAGGATCTTGCAAAATTTCCTCAGCTCAATGATCATAAGTGGGTCAACGCATTGATGTTTTCACAGATATCTATTCATATGAATGAGCTAAACTTAAAATTACAAGGTTTTGGCAAAAGTATTGATGTTATGTTTGGATACATAAAAGCCTTTCAAAGTAAACTTAAAATCTTTAAGCGATATATAGAAAGTAAAACGTATAAGTATTTTCCACAAGTAAAAAAGTATTTTGAGAATGTCAGCACAACTGTACAAAATGAACTAGAGCCCATGCACATGAAGTACCATGATATTGTGAACTCTTTACTTGACCAGTTCAGTGAAAGATGTAATCAATTTAGAAGCCTTGAACAGACCATTAAAATAATTAAGTATCCAGATGTAGTAGTCTACAGTACTTTAGAATTAAATAGTTTCAAATGGATGGAAATTGATGATTTGGGGATGCAACTTGCTGAATTTCAAGACAGCATCTGGAGTCAAGTGTTTGTCGATTTGAGGGCCAAACTTGAGAATCTGGAAAGAAATTGTTTGGAGAATGAAGAGTGCCACTATGAACAGGAAATTTGGAGTGCTTGGAACAGATTACCAGACACTTTTAGCGCCCTGAAAAAACTA
Organism: Pseudophryne corroboree; assembly: GCF_028390025.1. Taxonomy (NCBI): domain Eukaryota; kingdom Metazoa; phylum Chordata; class Amphibia; order Anura; family Myobatrachidae; genus Pseudophryne; species Pseudophryne corroboree. The sequence goes on from NC_086448.1 coordinate 692,797,565, forward strand.
GGAATGGCTATACTCACAATTTTTCCCTCAACATACTTTTGTGAGACCTTATTCTCAGCATTAAATAATATTAAAACAAATAAAAGAAACAGGCTGACAGATGAAGTTAGTAGCGCTTGCTTGGCTCTGAAGTGCACAAAATACAACCCTGCAATTGAAGATTTAGCAAATGCAGTTCAGCAACAGAAAAGTCACTAAGCCTGGTAAATCATTATTTGTTTTTTGCTTTTTGAACTAATAAATATAATAAATATATTAAATATATAACTCTTTCTTTATTATGGCTGCAAATATCACCAAATTATTGATATTTCTTGAAGTGACACGCGACCCGAGGAAGGCTACACTTTTTTCCGATTTTCGACACACCAAGCTGAAAAGGTTAGCCATCACTGTCCTACATGAATAGTGAATTCCGACTGCCTTAGAGGATACATTTCGTCAGAGGTACCACATTGTGAGAAACTATCCTATATATATGTAAGGTGCATGTAGAATTGAAAAGAATGTTCCCAGTGTGACAAGAAACAGGTGATATGTCATGTTGGCATGTTCCATTTCCAGTGGTCACGTCCCTTCTGGTATGTGACCACGTCCATTTTGTGAGCACATACTGTACTTTGTGGGGGGGTTTTGTTTGTTTTTTGAGTGGGTGGGGTGCCATTCTGAATCTTGGCTGGGCTCCAAAAACTCTAGTTACATCTCTGCTGTCCCCTGCTATTTGTCCTTACCAACGCATTTTGGCACAAAGGGCCTTTATCAAGATGCCTTGATAATGAGGACTGTCCCTAATTGTCATGTAACTACAAGGGGTATATGCAATTGCGGTCGAATTGCCGCAAATGTCGAAAAACGGGCCATTTTCGGCACAATTTTTTTTTTGACAATGCAATACAGTACTTTTCGACAAAAAAACTGACTTTTCAAATTCGACTTTTGGAAATTCGACAGTTGACAAATTCGACATTTCTGCAATGGTAATAATGCGGCTTTTCGACAAAAGTATATTCAATTGAAAAATGTCGAATCGACAACAGTGCTTTTCGACAGTAAATTCGTCAATTTCCTTCCGCCTCACTTTGCTGGCGGAATGTAATAAAAAAAATGTAAAACATGTTTTTTTTTGTGTTTTTTTATTGCTAATAGCACATCTATTTATATTAGAAGGGATTAGGTACTTTGGTTTGTCTATTAGGATTTTCAACTATTATTTATATATTATTTAAAATAATATTTTTTTTTTAACTGACTAAAATTGAGAGAGCATGGTTTTCAGTGGGAATGCCACCCATTCCCACTGAAAACCATGCTCTCTCATTTAAAATTCTAAAAAAAAATGCGTGGGGTCCCCCCTTCCTAAGCATAACCAGCCTCGGGCTCTTTGAGGCCGTCCTGGTTGTAAAAATACGGGGGGGAAATGGACAGGGGATCCCCCGTATTTTTAGAACCAGCACCGGACTCTGTGTCCGGTCCTGGTGCAAAAAATACGGGGGACAAAAAAGCGTAGGGGTCCCCCGTATTTTTTGAACCAGCACCGGCCTCCACTAGCTGGGGAGATAATGCCACAGCCGGGGGACACTTTTATACCGGTCCCTGCGGCCGTGGCATTAAATACCCAACTAGTCACCCCTGGCCGGGGTACCCTGGAGGAGTGGGGACCCCTTAAATCAAGGGGTCCCTCCCCTCCAGCCACCCAAGGGCCAGGGGTGAAGCCCGAGGCTGTCCCCCCCATCCAAGGGCTGCGGATGGGGGGCTGATAGCCATGTGTAAAAATGAAAGAATATTGTTTTTTGCAGAAGAACTACAAGTCCCAGCAAGCATCCCCCCGCAAGCTGGTACTTGGAGAACCACAAGTACCATCATGCGGGGGGGAAACGGGCCCGCTGGTACCTGTAGTTCTTCTGCAAAAAATATACCCAAATAAAAACAGGACACGCACACCGTGAAAGTACAACTTTATTACACACATACCGACTTTGTCCACTTCTCCATGTAGAATCCGGGGGATCGGGTATGCGGTTTGTTTTTTTTGCCAAGTACGTGGACTACAAAAAAAGAACAGGACACACTGGATTTAGGTGAGTATAATTTTATTTACAGGTACCCCGGATTCTACTTGGAGACGTGTGGACAGAGTCGGCGTGTCAACATAGGTAAGTATACGTGTCGGCATGTATGTAATAAAGTTTTACTTTCAAGATGTCTGTGTCCTGTTTTTATTTGGGTATTTTTTTTGCAGAAGAACTACAGGTACCAGCAGGCCCCGTTTCCCCCACATGCTGGTACTTGTGGTTCTCCAAGTACCAGCTTGCGGGGGAGGCTTGCTGGGACTTGTAGTTCTGCACAAAAAAAAAACAATATTCTTTCATTTTTACACATGGCTATCAGCCCCACATCCGCAGCCCTTGGATCCGGGGGACAGCCTCGGGCTTCACCCCTGGCCCTTGGGTGGCTGGAGGGGGGGACCCCTTGATTTAAGGGGTCCCCACTCCTCCAGGGTTCCCCGGCCAGGGGTGACTAGTTGGGTATTTAATGCCACGGCCGCAGGGACCGGTATAAAAGTGTCCCCCGGCAGTGGCATTATCTCCCCAGCTAGTGGAGCCCGGTGCTGGTTCAAAAAATACGGGGGACCCCTACACTTTTTGTCCCCCATATTTTTTGCACCAGGACCGGACGCAGAGCCCGGTGCTGGTTCTAAATATACGGGGGATCCCCTGTCCATTTTTTCCCCGTATTTTTACAACCAGGACCGGCTCAAAGAGCCCGAGGCTGGTTATGCTTAGGAGGGGGGACCCCACGCAATTTTTTTCGGGTTATTTAACGATTTTTGTGCGGTCCGAAAAGTCGTATCCAGGACGCACTTATCCATCAATTGGTCCATTTTTCGACAGCGGGACTGTCGAATCCGTTTTTTATTGAATATGTAGAATTCTGGCACCCGCCGGCCGGAATTCGACGGTCGAATTGTATCGAATTTAAAAACGGGCGAAAAAATGCCGCAATTCGCCTGGAATTGCATATACCCCCAAATCTCTTATTTTAGTAATGCTGCATAATGGAGTGTCGGGTGCAATTTTGTTCTTATTTGGGCTTACCTCTTTCTGTCCACCAGAAGCAAAGTCACTTACTAACATAAATATCCATTTTATATAATTTCATTGTACTTTATCTTGTACACAAGCATTCTGGTTCTTACCAGAAGACTGGAGTTTCTCGTTAGGCACTATATTAAATGCATTTAATTTTACAGCCTATATATAGAAGTAGAAATACAAATGTTAGAACAATCATTGGTATGGCATTAAGTTTTTCAACAACATTAAAGAGAAGAAACAGTTGGCCTATCTTAGGGATGGTCATCGATGGTCACCATCGATTGGTACCATTGATGGATAACATTGATGGTAAAAAGTAAACCCATCTGTTAGGGAAAAATCTATGGTTTCACCCACCGATGTCATCCCCGCTTTACAATGAAATGGGCTGTGGGCCAATCAGGGTCTGGGGGCAGGGCTTTGCAGGTGTCAGGGGTGGAGTGCCACGAAATTACGCAGTTGCGTCGTGACATCACGATGCAATTGTGTCATACCGCGAAATTTCGCTTCACGAGCGGAGTACTGTGGATGGGAGGAGGGGGAGCAGGATAGGAGCCACAAAGTGCCTCCATGTCCTCTGGGAGTTACCCTCCTGGCACAAGATCTAAAGGGCACCATACACTTATACGACATGACGGTCCGTCATGTCATATAAGATTTCGTCCAACCTCCCAGTAGCCTCCCCGTTGGTAAGATAGTATTAGATATATCGTATGTAGGTTTTTTTGCATACAATGTATCTTTTACTATCCTATCTATTTACTGCGGGATCCGACATATCATGCTTGCAGCACTCGTGATATGTCGGATCTAGGGGGATCCGATCCGATGCTCATGGGAACCAGTGCCAGATTAAGGTCCGCATGGGCCTGGAGCTGAAATTTATGAAGGGTCTATTGTGTGCTACGGCAGGGTGTGTGGGTTTGTGTGGTCTGCACATAGGGTGTGGCTTGCATCATGTATTTAGCAAACAGCAGTAAGCTTAGCTTACTGCTGTTTGTAACTGTATCGCTTACGCCATCTATAGATGACAAAAGCCTTTCTAGCTTCAGTGAAGCCTTCAAGGTCCCTTCCAGTCAAAGCACAATGCGCATTGCTTTTTAGCCTAGAGGGACAGGACAGAAAAGATAGGACTAGGACAGAGGTGACCGGGGCAGGAAAGAGGGGAGAAGGACATGCCTGAGGTGACAGGATGAGAACAGAGGGGCTAGGACGGAGGTGACAGGGACATGCCTGAGGTGATAGGATCAGAACAGAGGGGCTAGAACAGAGGTGACAAGAACATGCCCGAGGTGACAGGACCATAACAGAGGGGCTAGGACAGAGGTGACAGGACCAGGACTGTGACAGGGGCAGGAAAGAGGGGAGGGACAGAACAGAGGTGACAGGAACATGCCCGAGGTGACAGGACCAGAACAGAGGGGCTAGGACAGAGGTGACAGGACCAGGACTGTGACAGGGGCAGGAAAGAGGGGAGGGACAGAACAGAGGTGACAGGGACATGCCCGAGGTGACAGGACCAGAAAAGAGGGGCTAGGACAGAGGTGACAGGACCAGAACAGAGGGGCTAGGACAGAGGTGACAGGACCAGAACAGAGGGGCTAGAACAAAGGTGACAGAAACATGCCCGAGGGGACAGGACCATAACAGAGGGGCTAGGACAGAGGTGACAGGACCAGGACTGTGACATGGGCAGGAAAGAGGGGAGAGGGACAGAACAGAGGTGACAGGGACATGCCCGAGGTGACAGGACCAGAACAGAGGGGCTAGGACAGATGTGACAGGACCAGAACAGAGGGGCTAGGACAGAGGTGACAGGGACATGCCCGAGGGGACAGAACCAGGACTGTGGGAAGAGGGACAGGACAGAAGTGACAGGACCAGGACAGAGGGGCCAAAACAGTAGGGCCAGGGACAGAACAGAGGTGTGATAATGGCAGGCCAGAGATGGTAGGGGCAGGACAGAGGGGACAGAACAGAAAGGTGACAATGACAGGACGGAGGTGGCATGGGCAGTATAGAGTTTATACAGTACGTAATCTGCATGGTGTATTATAATAACACCCCTTCCTCCAGCCCCACTCACCACTTGATCTGGTTTTTGCTCTTGCTATGTACTGCAGCCTGCAGTTGCTCAGAGAGCCCGCTCCTACAGGCAGGTTGGCAAAAGCTGTGCACGGAGGAGGAGCCAAGAAAGGTAGAGGCCGTCAATCCTACACCCGCCCTTCTACCACAGCTGCAGGGTAGTGCACACAATATACCCTTCAGATGATCTAGCCTCCGAGTGAGCCGCCTGTGTATCCCCTCTTCAATTTGGCCTGGCCATTCACCATATTTACCAGCTAGTAAGCCTGAGTCACATACAACAATAATAACAGAGCTGGATCGAGTACTCTGCTGCTGCTGCTGCTGTTATTATTGTTGTTGTATGCAGTGGTCGAAGTGAGTATTTAGAAGTGGGGGTATTGAAAATGTAATAGAATGGCCGAGGATCTGGGTACACCTAGAATCCAGAAACTATAGGGATTATGATAAAGTAAATCAATTTTAGATACTTTTTAAAACTACATTATATAGCATAAAAAAACACCATATTATATAGTTATCCAACCTGTGCTTCCTACCTCCCTCGTGTTCATCATCCTCTTCCCCATACAGTAACTGTTTTATATCAGCTTTTCCTAATATCTCACATGTCACCCCTGCTACTCTTACGTCCTCCTTCCCTTACTTTCCCCCTATAAACCCCTCAATCCTTCTTTCGCCTTGCACTTTCCACTCCCTACTTCCATCTCTCACCCCTGCACCTCACTCCCTCCTTTTCCAAACCCTGCACCTCATTCCCTCCTTCCTTCTCTCACCCCTGCACCTCACTCCCTCTTTTCTTCTCTCACCCCTGCACCTCACTCCCACATCCCATCTCTTACTCCTGCACCTCACTATCTCCTTCCATCTCTTGTCCCTGCACCTCACTCCCTCCTTCCATCTCTTGTCCCTGCACCTCACTCCCTCCTTCCATCTCTTGTCCCTGCACCTCACTATCTCCTTCCATCTCTTGTCCCTGCACCTCACTCCCTCCTTCCATCTCTTGTCCCTGCACCTCACTCCCTCCTTCCATCTCTTGTCCCTGCACCTCACTCCCTCCTTCCATCTCTTGTCCCTGCACCTCACTAACTCCTTTCTATCTCTCACTCCTGCACTTCACTCCATCTCTGGACCCTGTTCCTCATTCCATCTTCTATCTCTCACCTCTGCAGGGCAGTGCACCACAATCCCTCCCTCCTTTTCTCACCCCTGTACAGCACTCCTTCCTTCCATCTCTCAGCCCTGCACTCAATCTCTTCTTCCTTCACTGGCCACTATACCTCATTCCGGGTGGAATTTATTAACATACATCACCGCCCATCGCAGTGATGTTGATCGCATATGTATTAGCATATGCGATCAACATCGCAATGCTGTGACAGAGGCCCACCATGATACCTGTGAGGTGGTGTGCGGGTGTCTCTGTCACCTCCCTGGGCTCTCCACCTGCTCACCTGCCAGGAAGCAGCAGCAGGCTGGCCACAGCGCCTCCTCCTCCCTACAGCCGGACGGACCTCCGGCTGCGTTGCTGGGGGAAGAAGGAGTTTCCTGGTCCAGGCTTCCTGGAGGAAGGTATGCCGGGGATGGGGAGGTTGGCATCTGCGGCGGGGGTCAGCGGAGGCAGCGGGTTGCGGCGGCTGGCGATAAGAAGCCCATAGGTTTTTATAGGGTATCGCCATCCAAAGATGGAGATACCCTCATGGGGGCAAAATGCGGCAACCGGGTGTTAGTACATACAAAAATGCGATAAAACACCCAAAATGGGCGTTTTATCGCATTTTCCCTTTAGTACATCCCGCCCTATATCTCTTACCCATGCACCTCACTCCTTCCTTCCTCCTCATGCCCTAGCACCTCACTCCCTCTTTCTTCTCATACCCTGCCACTTCACACTCTCCTTCCCTCTCTCGCCCCTGTACCTCACTCCCACCTTCCATCTCTCACCCCTGCACTGCACCTCAGTCCATCCCTGCTTCCTTCTCTCGCTCATGCACCTCCCTCCTCATACCCTCCTCACTCCCTCCTTCCTCCTCATACCCCTGCACCTCACTCCCTCCTTCCTCCTCATACCCCTGTACCTCACTCCCTCCTTCCTCCTCATAACCCTGCTGCACCTCGCTCCCTCAGTGTGCATGTGCCCAGTGCACCTGCCCCTAGCATGCAGAATAGGCAGCGTTATAGGAGAAAAGATATACCGCTGAACGACTGCATCCAGCACACAGGCAGTGCCCCATTGAGGTGGGTGCTATAGGGATGCGGCTGGGAGTAGGTGCTGCTGGTGGATATAACACCAGCAACGATGGATGAAAGGGATACAGTACAAACAGGGTGTGAGGCAGCGGGTGACTAAGCTCACTACACAAAAGCATCACGAACCTGAACCTGATGCTGTGCCGCCAGTGTGCCTGCTCCTGCTCTTAAAGCCGGCGCCACCTCCTCCCGCTCCTGGAGCTGCCTCCTCCCAATTCTGGAGCCGCGCCGCTTCCTCCCATTCTCGGAGCCGCCTCTTTCCGTTTCTGGAGCTACGCCGCCTCTTCCCATTTCTGGAGCCGCACCGCTTCCTCCCATTCTTGGAGCCGCCTCCTCCCGTTTCTGGAGCTGCGCCGCTTCCTCTCGTTCACAGAGCAGTCTCCTTAGCTTTGGAGCCCAGGTATCAGAGGTGGTGGCAAGTGGCGTCACGTGTGGGTGGCATCAACAGTCTCTTGAGCCGGCCCTCCATTCTATACACCAATACCGATGAAGGGGGTGGTCTTCTGTATGCAGCAGCGGTCAGTCAGTGCACTGCAGATGAGCACTGACTTAGATCGCCGGTTCTATGTGATTCCTGCATACTAGCCGGACAGCAGGGTGTATGGAGGAGGTGTTGGAGGGGGTGCAGGACATCAGATGGCTTTCGGCACTGGCAGTAACAGGATTTTTTTTTCCTGTACATGCTGCCAGCCTCCAGCAGGTCCATGGGCCTATTTTCACTGAGGGGCCTGGAGCTGCAGCTCCATCCGCCCCATTGTTAATCCGGCCCTGACGGAAACGCACATCGGATTGGATCAGGGGAAAAGCACCCCCCGAAAAATGCCCAATTTCTCCTAATATATCGGGCCGAATGCCCGAATTGGCCAGAAATCGGGCATAATCGGCCTTGTCACTAGTGTTTGGGGCCCTTGAGCTACGAACTGATGCAAGCAACTGGAACAAACGGGCAGATGTTTTAAGCATGGAGAAGTGATAAGGCAGTGATAAGTGGAAGGTGATAACACACCAGCCAATCAGCCCCTGTCACTTTTCAAACCCGTACTGATTGGCTGGTGCATTTTCACCTTCCACTTATTACTTCTTTATCACTGCTTTATCACTTCTCCGGGCTTAATATATCTGCCCCAAAGTTCCTATTTCAGTGTTCAGAACGCAAATGTCCATCTGCCCCTATGCACAGAATAGAATATGAAAATCTGCATTCTCCACCACTTCATCCCATTACAATAGTCAATATTTTGCTGCAACTCCACAATCATGTGATAATAACAATAATATAAAATCATCTTGAGATAATTTGATTTAAGTTTAGGGATAAAACTTATTCAAAGGGCCTTAATAATTAGAATTGTACTCTAACACAGCAGCGTGTGTATTTCTGCATTGCCATGTCTAGTACTGGACCATATTTCCATGGCAAGCTTGACATTTAAAGGGGAATCTATTACTCAAGGATGCCATTACCATCAGCCCATTCTTTTAGAGGCTGACACTGGTGATCAGATCGATCAGCATTTTTAGGCTACCATCAATCAAGAGCGAGACTATCGCAGCATTCTGATAGAGAAATGTGCGTAAAGCCTTCTTTATTATTAGATGGTATTATATGCTGACTCAAGGCATCTTTGAAAATACAAATGATCTATAATGATGTGTAATTTATCGTACAGTGTGTAAAATGTCATCACTAGTTAAAATGAGTCAGACCGGAGACTATCTTGTTGAAACCTTAATTAGGAGTAAGAGATAAACTGCAGTAACGGAACCTTTGCAAATATAGATCTGTAAAAGATTCCATCCTTAAGAAATGTAATATTCCCACAACAGGAGGTGCTCAGAATGTTGGGGAAGGGTAAGTAACGTTATAAAGTTGAAAGAAATAAGAATCTTACCTTTTACCTGTAGTAAAGTTTGCATAAATGTGCACCTGCCATCTGTTCTCAATATATGTATGTCTTCAGTAGAGTGATCACTCTTAAGACACCAGCTTAGGACATAGACTATCTGGCCAAAGTATGCAGCCCAAGACTTCTGGTTATTTGAGTCCTACTGTTGACCTTACTCTTTGCTGAAACGTCTTAATCTTCACGTTTCTTTTTAATCAAAGTATGTTATTGTGGAAAAGGGATCAGTATGATTTGCCAGCGCATGGGATCCCGGCGGTCGTAATACCGACCACGGGATCCTGATGTTTAAGTAGCCGACAGGGCTGAGTAAGGGGTGTTCCCCCCCTCTCCCCAACCCCCTAACCCTCCCTACCCGCAGCCTAACCTTAACCTCCCCCCTTGTTGCCTAACCCCAACCACCCCACGTAGGTGCCTAAACTTAACCCCCTGTCCCCGCTGCCTAAACCTAACCCCCCCCCCCCAGCAGCCTAACCCTCCTAGGGGGGTGCCTAACCCTAACCCCCAACCCCACAGCCTAACTCTAAGCCCCTGGGACGCATCCTAACCCTAAACCCCCCCCCCCCTGCAGCTTACCTGCCTTGTGGCACGGTCAGTCCTCGTTCGGGATCCCGGCTGTCGGTATTCTGGCGCCGAGATGGTGCACCCATTCTGGATGCCGATGTCGGCATTCAGAATGGGTCGGTTTTCTGGCCTCGGTATTCTGACTGCCGGGATACCGACAGCCGGTATCCTGACTGCATCCCGTGGAAACATTTGCATAGCCTGGACAGGCTTTATGGTATTTTATTTATGTTTTCAGGATTACTATTTTTTCATGTAACTAATGGCTGTGATCTGTCATACTAAACGGCTGTACCCCAGACCTGCTTTGCTCATCGGAACACTAGCTTTGTAATTGGGACCTTGGTGCCTAATTCTTGTTTGTACGCAAATGCAGCTGTGTTTTTCTAGGCTACGGAACTGCTAGTCATCGCAAGTGAAGCACTTGGAAAGAAGATAAACGCCCACCGGAAATACCTTGCAACTTTCTCCACAATTGCTTACTCATACACAGGGGTGTAGTGAGGGTGGCTCCGATGGAACGCAAGCTCCGGGCGCCCCAACAATTTAAAGGGCGCGCTGCCCTACCCTTCCCGTGGGCGACTGGCAGCCACAAAGCAAGAGGAGGAGAAGCAGAGGGGCGCACACTGAGTTGGACTCTGAGACCAGGTAGGGAACAGGGCAGGTCAGAGGGCACAGCAGGAGACACTGACAGCCGGCACATGACGGAGCTCTGCCCGCCCTCTTAATATGTCTCACTGTCTTCTTGTCGCTGTGCAGCAGGGTTACTTCTGTCCCGCAGCACCACTCCCGAACCCGTTGCTGCAGCACCTCTCTCTTTTCTGGAAGCTGCAGCGCATGTCTCTACTTCAGATGCTGCAGCTGCTCTCTCTGCCCTAGCTGCTGCAGCACCATTCTGTCTCAACTTGTGCAGAACCTCCCTCTGCCCCGGCTGCTGCAGCACCTCTCTCTACATTGATGCTGCAGCACTTCTCTCTGCAGCACCACTTTCTGCCCCGGCTGCTGTAGCACTTCTCTCTAATGTAATGTGAATTGGCACTATTTAGTGGCCATGCACCTGCCCAATGAAACCATTATTTAGTTATTCTTACCAGTTGTTTATATAGCGCACACATATTACACACACACACACACACACACACACACACACACACACACACACACACACACCAGGGTTAATTTTTGTCGGGAGCCAATTAATCTACCAGTATATTTTTGTATTGTGGGAGAAAACCGGAGTACCCGGAGTAAATCCATGCAAGCACAGGGGGAAAATATACAAACTCCACACATAGTGGGAATCAAACCCATGACCTCAGTGCTGTGAGGCAGTAATGACCATTACATCGTCCGTACTACCATGCCCTTATATTATTGTTGCAAGCATTCAGCACACACTGAACCTATTTTAAACATTGAGGGCACCCAAAGGAAACTTTCGCCCTGAGCTTCACAAGGTCTAGTTGCTAGGCCCCCAATTCAGTACGGAGGAGAGGGGCGCCAAAACATATCCACCTCTGCTCATACGCAACATCGACGCAATAACGAGGAACATCATCCTATGGCTATGCAGACTGACCGAGTTTTTAGCAACGCTAGCGTCATGTTTGTCTAAGTGCATGATCACAGCTGAAGGCAGATACACGCCTCAAAAAGAAGATGGCCATGACACTCCTGTGTTTTTGCCGCACTCCCACGTTAACTCAACGGTCTCTAGAGGTCAATCACGTGCGCAGTGTGCTCGCGGCACATGGGCAGTCTACCGATAATTGATCCATTGCAAAAAAATTGTCCCTCTGTTTCCACTACCATCTGCAATTGCATCAGAGCCGGCGCTACCCGCTCAGCAGAGTCAGCAAAGCAGGGAGGCGCTGGGCTAGAGAGGTGCTCTCCCCGCTCTGCGACTCTGCTGCTGTGTGCTGTTAGCTGCGCTGTGCCTGTCAGACTCTGTGACAGGCAGCGCTGCAGCGGCGCCAGCAGAATGAAGCTCCAGGCCACCCATTGAACTCCCCTCCGTTCCTCCCTCCCAGTAGAGTAGAGCACGCGCAGCGGCAGGAGGGGTTTAATAACAGTCTAAACCTCCGTCTGTCCGCACGGGCTGTCTGGTTCAGTTTCTGTTCCTGCTGCTGGTGATTTAAGCAAAGAACAGTTCTCCCTGCACCAGGTTTCTGAGCCCTTCCCCCTCTACATGCTGATGCAGGGGAGCTTGTCTGTGTTCAGGGCAGCCCAACACAACGGTGAGTTTAACTCTTTGAAATCCTTGTTCTCTACAGTAATTTTATGAATCCGTCTGTTGCAAGTGTGTGCTTCCAATTTTTCCTGAATATTTTTTTAAGCAGCACTGCTACCGTGGGCATGTGTATAAGTGGCACTGCTACCGTGGGCATGTGTATAAGCGGCACTGCTACCGTGGGCATGTGTATAAGCGGCACTGCTACCGTGGGCATGTGTATAAGGGGCACTGCTACCGTGGGCATGTATATAAGTGGCGTTGCTACCGTCAGGGCCGGCTCTACCATTAGGCAGCTTTAGGCGGCTGCCTAGGGGCGCCAGCCGCTGGAGGGCACCACTGAATTCATCTAGCAAAAAAGTGAGGAATGTCTCTGTATGCGGGTCAGTACTGAAGATGGGGGGATGGAACACAATAAGGAGCATACACATATATGACGTCGGAATTCTGACATCTGGCATCCTGAATTTTAGCATGCTGGGGAGGGTTAGGATTAGGCTGTGGAGAGGAATGGTTAGGGTAAAGGGTAAGGATAATTAATGTAATTTAAGATGTTGGTATTACGTATAGTGGGCGTGATACCGCTGTCGATATTCTGACTGGCGGCATCCCGTACCCAACCCCAATTGAATATCCCCACCAGACCCCATATACAGTATTATACAGTATATAAAGTATAGACGGCACTCAAGCACTTTTACAGTAAAAGTAGATTGCGAACAAAGTCACAATTTTTTAAAACTTTGTTTACAATATCGGTTATCACTTTAAAAGTCCTTGAGTGTTGTACCTTTTCTCTGAATATATATAATGATGCAATCCACCCCAGGCCACTTGCATCTCCCCTTCGGGAGGTGGTGGTGGTGGGGGTTGCAAATAAGGGGGCGCTAGGCTGAAGCTTTGCCTAGGGTGCACAGAGACCTTGCACCGGCCCTGGCTACCGTGGGCATGTATATAAGCGGCACTGCTACCGTGGGCACGTGTATAAGTGGAACTGCTACTGTGGGCATGTATATAAGTGGCACTGCTACCGTGGGCATGTATATAAGTGGCACTGCTACCGTGGGTATATATATATAAGCGGCACTGCTACTGTAGGCATGTGTATAAGTGGCACTGCTACTGTGCGCATGTGTATAAGTGGCACTGCTACCGTGAGCATGTATATAAGCGGCACTGATACTGTGGGTATGTGTATAAGCGGCACAGATACTGTGGGCATGTGTATAAGTGGCACTGCTACCGTGGGCGTGTGTATAAGTGGCACAGATACTGTGGTTATGTGTATAAGTGGCACTGCTACCGTGGGCATGTGTATAAGTGGCACTGCTACCGTGGGCATGTGTATAAGCGGCACTGCTACCGTGGGCATGTATATAAGCGGCACAGATACTGTGGGTATGTGTATAAGTGGCACTGCTACTGTCGGCATGTGTATAAGTGGCACTGCTGCCGTGGGCATGTGTATAAGTGGCACTGTTACCATGGGCATGTGTATAAGGGGCACTGATACTGTGGGTATGTGTATAAGCGGCACAGATACTGTGTGCATGTGTATAAGCGGCACTGCTACTGTTGGCATTATTATGTGTAGAAGCGGCACTGATATGGTGGGCATGTGTATGAAGGGCACTTCTACTGTGGGCATTATTATTACTACATGCAGTGTAATGACAATAAGATTGTGCTACTGTGTGGCATATTTTGAATTGGGGTGCTATTGTTTGGCCATGCCCCTTCCTTGGGATACCACACCCTCTTTTTGATAGGGCGCAAATTTATAGTTTGCAGGGAGGCGCCAAACACCCTAGCACTGGCCCTGAATTGCATATATCTTTTAGGAAGAGATTAGCTGTACCAGTCTCCTCTCTATGAGCAGGCTGCTATTCCTGGCTCCTGCAGTTTTGTTTTGCTGCCGCTGTGAAATCTGGAGATCAGGCACATGCGCTGGAGCGTCATTGCATCTGGCTGCTGGAACACAAGAGCTGGAACTTCAGGCACCTGTGCAGTGGAATTGCCTCAGAAAGATCAAGCTATTTGATGGCATTTATTACTTAACCACTTAACCGACAAAAATTTTTTTACAAAATGACGCAGAAATTTTGTTTTTTTTAATTGAACAAAGTTTAAAAAGTATTTTTAAAGATATATTTAAATGTTTTATTGAAAAAAATAAGATTTTACTTACCGATAAATCTATTTCTCATAGTCCGTAGTGGATGCTGGGGACTCCGTCAGGACCATGGGGAATAGCGGCTCCGCAGGAGACAGGGCACAAAAGCAAGCTTTTAGGATCACATGGTGTGTACTGGCTCCTCCCCCTATGACCCTCCTCCAAGCCTCAGTTAGGTACTGTGCCCGGACGAGCGTACACAATAAGGAAGGATTTTGAATCCCGGGTAAGACTCATACCAGCCACACCAATCACACCGTACAACCTGTGATTTGAACCCAGTTAACAGTATGATAACAATGAAGTAGCCTCTAAAAAAGATGGCTCACAACAATAATAACCCGATTTTTTTGTAACAATAACTATGTACAAGTATTGCAGACAATCCGCACTTGGGATGGGCGCCCAGCATCCACTACGGACTATGAGAAATAGATTTATCGGTAAGTAAAATCTTATTTTCTCTAACGTCCTAGTGGATGCTGGGGACTCCGTCAGGACCATGGGGATTATACCAAAGCTCCCAAACGGGCGGGAGAGTGCGGATGACTCTGCAGCACCGAATGAGAGAACTCCAGGTCCTCCTCAGCCAGGGTATCAAATTTGTAGAATTTAGCAAACGTGTTTGCCCCTGACCAAGTAGCTGCTCGGCAAAGTTGTAAAGCCGAGACCCCTCGGGCAGCCGCCCAAGATGAGCCCACCTTCCTTGTGGAATGGGCATTTACAGATTTTGGCTGTGGCAGGCCTGCCACAGAATGTGCAAGCTGAATTGTACTACAAATCCAACGAGCAATAGTCTGCTTAGAAGCAGGAGCACCCAGCTTTTTGGGTGCCTACAATATAAACAGCAAGTCAGACTTTCTGACTCCAGCCGTCCTGGAATTATATATATATATATATTTTCAGGGCCCTGACAACGTCTAGCAACTTGGAGTCCTCCAAGTCCCTAGTAGCCGCAGGCACCACAATAGGTTGTTTCAGGTGAAACGCTGACACCACCTTAGGAAGAAACTGGGGACGAGTCCGCAGTTCTGCCCTGTCCGAATGGAAAATCAAATATGGGCTTTTGTAAGACAAAGCCGCCAATTTTGACAATCGCCTGGCCGAGGCCAGGGCCAACAGCATGGTCACTTTCCATGTGAGATATTTCAAATCCACAGATTTGAGTGGTTCAAACCAATATGATTTGAGGAATCCCAACACTACGTTGAGATCCCACGGTGCCACTGGAGGCACACAAGGGCTGTATATGCAATACTCCCTTGACAAACGTCTGGACTTCAGGAACTGAAGCCAATTCTTTCTGGAAGAAAATCTATAGGGCCGAAACTTGAACCTTAATGGACCCCAATTTGAGGCTCATAGACACTCCTGTTTGCAGGAAGTGCAGAAATCGACCTAGTTGAAATTTTTTCGTGGGGCCTTCCTGGCCTCACCCACGCAACATATTTTTACCACATGTGGTGATAACGTTGTGCGGTCACCTCCTTCCTGGCTTTGACCAGGGTAGGTATGACCTCTTCCGGAATGCCTTTTCCCTTAGGATCCGGCGTTCAAACCGCCATGCCGTCAAACGCAGTCGCGGTAAGTCTTGGAACAGACAAGGTCCCTGCTGGAGCAGGTCCTTTCTTAAAGGCCGATGCCACGGTTCCTCTTGGAACAGACATGGTACTTGCTGAAAGCAAATCCCTTCTTAGCTCCCGAGGCCATTAGTCCTCTGTGAGCATCTCTTGAAGTTCCGGTTACCAAGTCCCTCTTGGCCAATCCGGAGCCACGAGTATAGTTCTTACTCCTCTATGTCTTATAATTCTCAATACCTTGGTTATGAGAAGCAGAGGAGGGAACACATACACCGACTGTTACACCCACGGTGTTACCAGGACGTCCACAGCTATCGCCTGAAGGTCTCGTGACCTGGCGCAATACCTGTCCCATTTTTTGTTCGGGCGGGACGCCATCATGTCCACCTTTGGTCTTTCCCAACGGTTCACAATCATGCGGAAAACTTCCCGATGAAGTTCCCACTCTCCCGGGTGGAGGTCGTGCCTGCTGAGGAAGTCTGCTTCCCAGTTGTCCACTCCCGGAATGAACACTGCTGACAGTGCTATCACATGATTTTCCGCCTAGCGAAAAATCCTTGCAGTTTTGCCACTGCCCTCCTGCTTCTTGTGCCGCCCTTTCTGTTTACGTGGGCGACTGCCGTGATGTTATCCCACTGGATCAATACCGGCTGACCTTGAAGCAGAAGTCTTGCTAAGCTTAGAGCATTATAAATTTGCTCTTAGCTCCAGTATATTTATGTGGAGAGAATTCTCCAGACTTGATCACACTCCTTGTGTGACTGCTCCCCAGCCTCTCAGGCTGGCCTCCGTGGTCACGAGCATCCAATCCTGAATGCCGAATCTGCGGCCCTCTAGAAGATGAGCACTCTATAATCACCACAGGAGAGACACCCTTGTCCTTGGATATAGGGTTATCCGCTGATGCATCTGAAGATGCGATCCGGACCATTTGTCCAGCAGATCCCACTGAAGAGTTCTTGCGTGAAATCTGCCGAATGGAAGCGCTTCGTAATAAGCCACCATTTTTACCAGGACTCTTGTGCAATGATGCACTGACACTTTTCCTGGTTTTAGGAGGATCCCGATTAGCTCGGATAACTCCCTGGCTTTCTCCTCTGGGAGAAACACCTTTTCCTGGACTGTGTCCAGAATCATCCCTAGGACCAGCAGACGTGTCGTCGGAACAACTGCGGTTTTGGAATATTTAGAATCCACCCGTGCTGTCGTAGAACTACTTGAGATAGTGCTACTCCGACCTCCAACTGTTCTCTGGACCTTGTTCTTATCAGGAGGTCGTCCATTTTCTTTGAAGACGAATCCTCCTTTCGGTCATTACCTTGGTAAGGACCCGGGGTGCCTTGGACAATCCAACGGCATCGTCTTGAAACTGATAGTGACAGTTCTGTACCACGAACCTGAGGTACCCTTGGTGAGAAAAGGCAAATTTTGGGACATGGAGGTAAGCATCCCTGATGTCCCGGGACACCATATAGTCCCCTTGTTCTTTGCTATCACTGCTCTGAGTGACTCCATCTGGATTTGAACCCTTGTAAGTGTTCAAATTTTTCAGATTTAGAATAGGTCTCACCTAGCCTTCAGTACCACCATATAGTGTGGAGTAATACCCCTTTCCTTGTTGTCGGAGGGGTAATTTTATTATCACCTGCTGGGAATACAGCTTGTGAATTGTTTTCAATACTGCCTCCCTGTCGGAGGGAGACATTGGTACAGCAGACTACAGGAACCTGCGAGGGGGGAAACCTCTCGACATTCCAATCTGTACCCCTTGGATACTACTTGTAGGATCCAGGGGTCCTGTACGGTCCCAGCGTCATGCTGAGAACTTGGTAGAAGCGGTGGAGGGCTTCTGTTCCTGGGAATGGGCTGCCTGCTGCAGTCTTCTTCCCTTTCCTCTATCCCTGGGCAGATATGACTCTTATAGGGACGAAAGGACTGAGGCTGAAAAGACGGTGTCTTTTTCTGCAGAGATGTGACTTAGGGTAAAAAACGGTGGATTTTCCAGCAGTTGCCCTGGCCACCAGGTCCCATGGACCGACCCCAAATAACTCCTCCCCTTTATACGGCAATACATCTTTGTGCCATTTGGAATCTGCATCACCTGACCACTGTCGTGTCCATAAACATCTTCTTGCAGATATGGACATCGCATTTACTCTTGATGCCAGAGTGCAAATATCCCTCTGCGCATCTCGCATATATAGAAATGCATCCTTTAAATGCTCTATAGTCAATAAAATACTGTCCCTGTCAAAGGTATCAATATTTTTAGTCAGGGAATCCGACCAAGCCACCTCAGCTCTGCACATCCAGGCTGAGGCGATCGCTGGTCGCAGTATAACACCAGCATGTGTGTGTATACTTTTTAGGATATTTTTCAGCCTCCTATCAGCTGGCTCCTTAAGTACGGCCCTATCCGTAGATGGTACCGCCACTTGTTCTGATAAGCGTGTGAGCGCCTTATCCACCCTGAGGGGTGTTTCCCACCGCGCCTTAACTTCTGGCGGGAAAGGGTATACCGCCAATAATTTTCTATCGGGGGAAACCCACGCATCATCACACACTTCATTTAATTTATCTGATTCAGGAAAAACTACAGGTAGTTTTTTCACCTCACACATAATGCCCTTTTTTGTGGTACTTGGAGTATCAGAAATATGTAACACCTCCTTCATTGCCTTTAACGTGTGGCCCTAAAAGAAAATACGTTTGTTTCTTCACCGTCGACACTGAAATCAGTGTCCGTGTCTGGGTCTGTGTCGACCGACTGAGGTAAATGGGCATTTTACAGCCCCTGACGGTGTTTGAGACGCCTGGACAGATACTAATTTGTTCGCCGGCCCTCTCATGTCGTCAACTGGCTTGCAGCGTGTTGACATTGTCACGTAATTTCCATAAATAAGCCATCCATTCCGGTGTCGACTCCCTAGAGAGTGACATCACCATTACAGGCAATTTGCTCCGCCTCCTCACTAATATTTTCCTCATACATGTCGACACACACGTACCGACATACAGCACACACATAGGGAATGCTCTGATAGAGGACAGGACCCACTAGCCCTTTGGGGAGACAGAGGGAGAGTTTGCCAGCACACACCAAAACGCTATAATTATCCAGGGACAACCTTTATATAAGTGTTCCTCCCTTATAGCATTTTAATATATATACATATCGCCAAATCAGTGCCCCCCCTCTCTGTTTTAACCCTGTTTCTGTAGTGCAGTGCAGGGGAGAGCATGGGAGCCTTCCCACCAGCCTTTCTGTGAGGGAAAATGGCGCTGTGTGCTGAGGAGAATAGGCCCCGCCCCCTTTTCGGCGGGCTTCTTCTCCGGAGTTTTAGATATCTGGCAGGGGTTAAATACATCCATATAGCCTCAAGGGCTATATGTGATGTATTTTTCGCCATACAGGTATTATACATTGCTGCCCAGGGCGCCCCCCTCCAGCGCCCTGCACCCTCCGTGACCGCTGTGTGAAGTGTGCTGACAACAATGGCGCACAGCTGCAGTGCTGTGCGCTACCTGATGAAGACTGAGAGTCTTCTGCCGCCTGGTTCCGGACCTCTTCATCTTCAGCGTCTGCAAGGGGGGTCGGCGGCGCGGCTCCGGGACGAACCCCAGGGCGAGCCCTGTGTTCCGACTCCCTCTGGAGCTATGTCCAGTAGCCTAAGAATCCAATCCATCCTGCACGCAGGTGAGTTGAAAATCTCTCCCCTAAGTCCCTCGATGCAGTGAGCCTGTTGCCAGCAGGACTCACTGAAAATAAAGAACCTAAAAACTTTTTCTAAGTAACTCTTTAAGAGAGCCACCTAGATTGCACCCTTCTCGGCCGGGCAGAAAAACCTAACTGAGGCTTGGAGGAGGGTCATAGGGGGAGGAGCCAGTACACACCATGTGATCCTAAAAGCTTGCTTTTGTGCCCTGTCTCCTGCGGAGCCGCTATTCCCCATGGTCCTGACGGAGTCCCCAGCATCCACTAGGACGTTAGAGAAATATATATATACCTAGGGGGTGTTTGCACCCACCCCCCAACCCTGTGTCCACAGGCCCCCTTTGTAATTTTACTTCCCACCCCCCATCAGAAATATTCCCCCTAGTGGCATAAAATCCCCTGAATTATCCACCACCACAACACCTGGTGGTAACAGATGCCCTGGCAGTAGAGCCCCTGCCCTCACCCCCAGTTAAGTACACCCCCCTCCCCATGTATCACTATATTTTTTCAATATATTATTATTATTATTAATATACTCTTCCCCCCAAACAAAAAAAATCTTCTGTAGGGGGCAGCATAACCCCCCTAGTGCCAGATGCCCCCCTTTTGCTTTACAGTGGCTTGTGGTGGAAATGGCGGCATGATTACATTTGTGTCAGTGCGACCTGTGACATATTCTACTGCAAATTCTGTATCGGTTTCTCATACGAAAGCACCTGATATTCAACACAAAGCACACACGTCACAATATGACTAAATACACCATCGGAAGACAAAGATGCAAGTCAAATCACCTGTTAGTAAATGTGCGCTTTTTGTTCCAGCAATAAGGGGCGATTTGTTAAATCGCCCAAAGACAATTTTTAGCACATTTTCCCCCAAGGCTTGATACATCACTAGTGGAGATGCAACTGACTTGCGTACAACTCTGAATTGCATGTAGTTGCATAAGCATGGTTTTAGAGCATATGCAAAGAGAAAAACTATAAGATACAGTACATTCAGTAAACACACTTGTTAAACTCTGTTTAGCCCCCAGGGAGTTTACATGTAAGAGTGCATAGAAGTGTGCTACCCATAGTTGCAAGGCAAGCATTTCAAAATACCCTCCTCGTATATTGGAGGGCAGGCACAGGATGGGGGAGATACAGTGTGGGCAGGCAGAGGCGTAGCGTGGAGACATGACACCCGGAGCAGGGTCATGTCACGGCGCCCCCATTCAACACCACACTTACATACATACATACATACATACATACATACATAGATTCACACACATTTAGGCACAGACATACATAAACACACAAATATACACAGATATATACACACACACACACACACACACACATATATACATATATACACAGACATACATACACACACACATATACTCACACATACTGTAAAAATATATATATATACACATAAACACACACATACATGCATACACATTAGCACACAGACATATACACACACATTTACACACAAACACAGACATATACACATAAACACACAGTATACACAGACATACACACATAAACACACAATGGGGGTCATTCCGAGATGTTCGCTCATTGCCGATTTTCACTATACTGCGATTAGTCGCTTACTGCGCATGCGCAAGGTTCGCAGAGCGCATGCACTTAGTTATTTTACACAAAAGTTAGGTATTTTACTCACGGCATAACGAAGCTTTTTCATCGCTGTGCTGATCGTAGTGTGATTGACAGGAAGTGGGTGTGGGCGGAAACTGGCCGTTTTATGGGAGTGTGCGGAAAAACGTAGGCATTCGAGTTGCAAAACGCAGGAGTGGCTGGAGAAACGGGGGAGTGGCTGGGCGAACGCTGGGTGTGTTTGTGACGTCAAACCAGGAACGAAAAGGACTGAGCTGGTCGCAATGGCTGAGTAAGTCTGGAGCTACTCAGAAACTGCGGGGTAATCGTTACGAGAAAATTAGCGAAGCTTTCGTTAGCAATTCTGCTATGCTAAGATACACTCCCAGTAGGCGGCGGCTTAGCGTGTGCATTGCTGCTAAAAGCAGCTAGCGAGCGAACAACTCGGAATCACCCCCAGTATACACAGACAAACACAGTGGCCCTCATTCCGAGTTGATCGGTCGCAAGGCGAATTTAGCAGAGTTACACACGCTAAGCCGCCGCCTACTGGGAGTGAATCTTAGCTTCTTAAAATTGCGACCGATGTATTCGCAATAATGCGATTACTAACTACTTAGCAGTTTCAGAGTAGCTCCAGACTTACTCTGCCTGTGCGATCATTTCAGTGCTTGTCGTTCCTGGTTGACGTCACAAACACACCCAGCGTTCGCCCAGGCACTCCCACCGTTTCTCCGGCCACTCCTGCGTTTTTTCCGGAAACGGTAGCGTTTTCAGCCACACGCCCCTGAAACGCCGTGTTTCCGCCCAGTAACACCCATTTCCTGTCAATCACATTACGTTCGCCGGAGCGAAGAAAAAGCCGTGAGTAAAAATACTTTCTTCATAGTAAAGTTACTTGGCGCAGTCGCAGTGCGAACATTGCGCATGCGTACTAAGCGGATTTTCACTGCGATGCGATGAAAAATACCGAGCGAACAACTCGGAATGAGGGCCCGTATACACAGACATATACACATAAACACACAGTATACACAGACATACACACATAAACACAGTATACACAGACATACACACATAAACACAGTATACACAGACATACACACATAAACACAGTATACACAGACATAAACACACAGTATACACACATTAATTCTCACCAAGAGGGCAGCAGCAGAGTACCAGCTGAGCTCCTCGTTCCAGCCTGGAAGGGCGGAGCTTCTATGTGATTGACAGGCTGGGCCTCGTGGGTAGAAGGAAAGGACTGAGGAAAGGGATGGGGTGGCCACCACACTGCCTGCATGTTCCAGATCACTGAATGCAGATCCCTGACAGCCAGGAAAGTTCTTCTGACAAGCCTTCAAAGCTCCCCTTTTCCCTAACAACACACCACACTGCACTGCACTGCAGTGGACTCTCTGTACTGTGCAATCAGTGATATGCAACATGCAGGCAGTGTGGTGGCCACCCCTTCCCTCTCTTCTAATCATCTCTTCCTACTCCTGCCTGAGATCCTGGCTCTCAGCTGTGCAGTGAGCCCACTTTCTGTCCCCAGCGGCGCCTGGAGCTCAAGCTCCACCTGTTCTACCCCCCTACGCCCTGTGGGCAGGCACAGGTGTGGTGCGTGAATTGCATCACTGCAGCCATGTTTCCTGCTGATCAATGTTGCTATTCATGGCATTGGGAAGGAGGGAGAAGGGCATAATGGTAGTTTGTGGTTAAAGGGACTGCCTGTAATAGGTCTTCTTTTTTTTAAATGCAGACAATGATCTCTGTTGCTTTCCTGAGGCAAGAAAATGACAGTTGATCCATTGTGTTACCTAGGTCCTCCCCTCCAACTGCTGAGTCGGTACATTGCGGCTAATGATTGCGGCACTTGGCCGGTACTTTGGGGGTCATTCCGACCCAATCGCTCGCTGCAGTTTGTCGCAGCACAGTGATCGGGTCGGAACCGCGCATTCAACGGCGCCGCAGTGCGCCGGCGCATGGCAGTCGCCGCTGCCTAGCGATCATCTCAGAGACAGAGGCGGTCGCTGGGCGGGAGGGGGCTGAACAGCTGCGTTAAGCAGGCGTGGCCGGACCATTGGGGGGGCAGGCCGCTGCGGCTGCATGACGTCTCACGCAGCCGCTTCGGCCAGCGGCAGGGAGTAACTCCTGAAATACAAAAGCATTGCCGCTGTGTGATGCTTTTGTACTTGTGCGGGGGGAGGGGGGGGGGGCGCGACTTGCGGGGCGGACTAGACCTGTGCTGGGCGTCCCCCTGCATGTCAGGAAAGATGATCGTAGCTGTGCTAAATTTAGCACAGCTATGATCAACTCGGAATGACCCCCATTGTGTCTAATGATTGCTCTCCCGTAGTTCCTTTTTAGGCTGTGGTTGTAGTTAGAAGGAAGGGATGATCAAAATTTGGAATTTGCCCTGGACTGAAAGGGAGGCTGTGGCACTTCTCTAGCAGAAGGAGATTTTAAGCAGTGGCACCAACAAAGCATGTAGAAAGGATGTGGGGTTTTGCTAATTGGTGCAACAAAACGCTCAAAGGTACAATAATCTTAAATCCTACCTAGCCAAGTTTCTGTGGTAGCCAAAAATCAGGGAGAAAAATCCTGTCAAACCTTCCTTGGCAAAATTCATCAATTCAAGGCTCTGGATATACAATATTAAGCATGCCTTGTAAATGATTGCCCCTTTAAGAAAATGTCCGAGTTCGGCCAGCATCCCGCACTGCCACCAAACTCGGACTTCATTACATCCCGGCCATAAATGCTAGAAACCAAAATATTACAGTTTTGTTTAGTGTGATGTTATTGAAACATACAGCAGTTATTAGCGTGATGAAAAACTAAAAAACACAATGACAAAAAAAGAATAACCTGGTCTCATTGGGCCAGCGACCTAGCAGGGCTCTCGTGCATGGGAGCCTAATGTGCTGAAACCCAACAATTGGCACCCCTAGGCACGTGCCTAGTGGGATATCTACCACTGGTGTTTCTCGCTAACTGCTAGTGATTTCTACCTGTAGGTGGGAGAACGGCAAGTATGGCCCATGCAGCCACATTATGTGCTACTGGGTATCTATTGTTCCGACTTCTGATACTGTACTGTACTTCAGGTGTCTCTACTTGTCATGACTTCTGATGAAGCTGGGTGACCGAGCCCAGGGAACACCTTACAAATCTATCACTGAGGCCAACTGCTCTCCACTTACTAAAAGGATCTTGATATGGTCTCTGACTGACGTCTCCAGAAATGTATCATTGCACTCCAGTAGCATCTATATGGAAACCCATAGAGCCACGTACCACAACTAAAACACAGTGACGTGCGGTGGGGTGAGGCAGGTGAGGCAGAGCCTTTCCTGTCATACTAACGTTTGTGCCAGAGTTTTGACTGTATATAGTATATGAAAATACAAAGAATATGTTTGAAATATCTTCTTTGCATTATTCTAATAATTTTTATAGCCAAAACTCTGGAGTGAAAAGTCTATGGCAGGTGAGGCAGTGCCTCACCTGTGTATCTTTTCCACACATCTCTGATCAAAACTCTCCAAATTTCCAGGAGTTTATACTGCTGCACCTGTGTATAATGCCCAGATGTACGCTTTGGCTCATATACTGTATTGTGTGTAAATCTGGCTCTGGTGCCAGCCAGTACTTCCTGAGCTATTTAGTTCACCGCCTGTCCCTGCTAAAACATCTGCTGTATGTCTAAAGACTATGGGGGTCATTCCGAGTTGATCGCTATTTGCCGTTGTTCGCAGCGTAGCGATCAGGCTAAAAATCAGCATTTCTGCGCATGCGTACGGGCCGCAGTGCGCACGCGCGACGTACTTTCACAAAGAACTATGAAGTTTCACACAAGGTCGAGCGACGCTTTTCAGTCGCTCTGTTGATCGGTGAGTGATTGACAGGAAGTGGGTGTTTCTGGGTGGTAACTGACTGTTTTCCGGGAGTGTGCTAAAAAAGGCAGGCGTGTCAGGTAAAAATGCAGGCGTGCCTGGTGAAACGGGGGAGTGGCTGGCCGAACGCAGGGCGTGTTTGTGACGTCAAAGCAGAAACTAAACAGACTGAAGTAATCGCAAGGTAGGAGTAGGTCTGGAGCTACTCTGAAACTGCTTGAAAAAATGTCAGCACTGTTCTGCTAACCTTTCGTTCGCACTTCTGCTAAACTAAGATACACTCTCAGAGGGCGGCGGCCTAGCGTGTGCACTGCTGCTAAAAGCAGCTAGCGAGCGATCAACTCGGAATGAGTGCCTATGTAAGAGCATCATCTCATCGTGGATTGGGTAATACCAGCTGACTATTTCACTAAGTGCCTAATTATTGGAGATTAATATTATTGCATAGTCTGGGATTCAAATCTGTGAAGTTTTATCTGGATGACAGATTGTACTAATTTCCATAAGATTATCAGCTTTTAGTGTTTTTATATATTTGTTTGTTTATGTTTACTGTTAAACAACTTTTTTTTATATTGACCCCATCCATGGTATGTATTTGATTTAGAAAACAACACAGCTCTCAGTTCTGCCTCTATATTCTACTTGTCATGAGGCCGGAAACACTCTATGAAATTCTTGGGAATCCCAGACATTCAGGGAAATTAGTCAAGTATGTTACTCAAAGCAGCCAGTCTAATTTTACTGCATAGGATACCAGCCACAGGGCCGCCATCAAGGGGGTGCCCTGTGTACACTTGTCCTAGGCCCAGCTACTCTAACAGAGCGTGGAGGGCCTGGGCTGCTCAAACAGCCCACCGTCGCTTATCCTGACGGGCGCAGCCTGTGGTAATGTCCGCTGCTGCGGCCGCCGCCGGTGGGACTGCCACTCTTCTTCTCCTAGGGTTTCTCTCCGCCCACCACCGATCCTAACACGCCACTCCCCAGTCCCCTCCTCCTGAGGCTGAGATCGTCTCCCCTCCGCCACACCCCCGACCGCCACCACAGATCCTAAAAGCAAGCTGCACTGCTGCAGCTTGCTGTTTAATAAAGTTATTTTATTAGGATGTGAGGAGGAAGACTGAATCCGCTGCCGCGAGTGTCAGCCTCCCTTATCCCCATTATACCGGGGCTCCTGCAGGCAGATTGTGTACGCGGGAACTCGGGGAGTATAACAAGGCTGTGTGCGGGCGCCGGACACTGAGAGAAACAGCAAGAAGTCCGTAATGCGCTCTCAGTAACTGTGCCCCAGACTCCCTGTCCTCTCCCCTGTATCCCTGATTAACTGCCGACGGAGAATAGCTTTGGCTCTGCATGTCAGATGTCACCAGCGGTACCCATTGTAGGAGCTTTTCCAGGTCTAGCAGTAAGTACTAGTGTCTCTGCCGTGCCCTATTCTTTCCCCCTCCTCCTCCTCTACCTTCCTCCCCCTTCTCTCCTGGAGGTCCCAGACAGCTCTGCACTCCAGGCATCTGCCTGTGGCACCGCAGTGATAGGGTACAGGGTAATGGGTTTTATTTTACATCTTATGCCAGCAGAATGTATCCCTGTAGTGTATTATATTTTAATTAATAGTGATCACTAAGACCCCATGATATTCTTCATGTGCCCAGTGTAGTAGTCAGTATTACCACAGTACAGTTATTTTTTGTATAGTTTTTTGTTTTGTTATTTAACAGTATTACTCACAAATATCCATTTATAATCCGGCCAGAGACAGCACTGGGCAGGATTTGTTAGTAAAATAAATGAAAGATGTCAAAACATATTTTTAGTGTTTTTGTCTTCAGGGTACGACCTGTGCGGCGCTATAAGTACAATATATTGATAAACCAAAATGGTAGTAGTCAGTGCTCAATCCTCTCCCATGTAACTATAGAAATATGATTCAATTAGCCGTGATATCCTGGTGGGAGCATCATGTATTGTGTTTCAGCAATGATCTTTGCACATTAAAGGAGTGTGCAAAACTAACTGATGGTTCCTGTATTGTAATTGCTGAGATTTGGATCAGAAACCTATCACATAAGCCTTGTTTGACTAGTTATTTCAATGCAGTGCCGTTTCTTGCGGCGGGTGAGCCGTGCAACCGCACGGGGCGCCCGCCGCGGCACTTCCTGAGCACTTTCAAACCCCCCTCCCCTCTCCTCCCGAGTGCCCAGCTCGGGGGGCGGGATTTCGCGGAATGACGCGTTTGCGTTGTGACGTCACGACGCAATCGCGTCATTCCGCGAAACCCCGCCCCCCGAGCTGGGCACTCGGGAGGAGGGAGAAAGGGGAGCCAAGACGGCCAGCGCTGCGCAGACGAGGGAGAGGCGGCTGAAGAGCGGGAAGAACCGCTTCAAATGTAAGTCAGCCCCTCTCCCTCTCTCTCTCTCTCCCTCCCCCCCAGCACCACCTGCCGTACTGTGTAAAATAGGGACACTTGTCTGCCGGAATGTGTAACATGGGGACACCTGTCTGCCGGAATGTGTAAAATGGGGACACTTGCCTGCCGGAATGTGTAAAATAAAATGGGGACACCTGTCTGCCGGAATGTGTAAAATGGGGACACTTGCCTGCCGTAATGTGTAAAATAGGGACACTTGTCTGCCGGAACGTGTAAAATGGGGACACTTGCCTGCCGTAATGTGCAAAATGGGGACACTTGCCTGCCGGAATGTGTAAAATGGGGGCACGTGCCTGCCGCAATGTGTAAAATGGGGACACTTGCCTGCCATGCTGTGTAAAATGGGGGCACGTGCCCAGAGGCGTAGCTAGGGTTTTCGGAGCCCAGGGCAAGATGGAAAATGGCGCTCCCCCCCCCCCCCAAAAAAAAAAAGCAAGACAAAAAGAAGCATGTGCGCGCGCCGAAGAAATGGGCGTGGCCACACACCAGAAAGGCTTTTATCTATTTTTACCCAGGTCTCAAGGTTTACCTTCTACTAATTTAATTCTCCTACTAGGAACCCAGGCAGTAAGTGCTGATAATACCTTTTTTTGCGGTGAAATTATCACCATCGGTTCCAAAGGGAGCAGAGAGGGATAAACCCAGACGGCCTTGTGAGGGTATATGTATGTTTTTATTGTATGAGGAATTTTTTTTATTGTACGAGAAATTTTTTATTAAAATCTTATCCCTTTACCATTGTGGACGTATGGTATTATAATAACTGAGTACCTGAGACTGGAAAGAAGTGGTTTCCTCCCATCCAGCGAATGCTGACCGCAAAAGAAACCTTTCAAGGAACATAGGGACATACCCTAAGGTGAGCGTCATAATAAGGGAGAGGGTGCCTTCAGATTGTGGTGGATAAGGTGTGATATATGAAGACTTTAAAGAAACCTTTCAGAGCATATAGGGCCCATATATGAGGTGAGCGTCTTACATGCCACACAGTGCCAGATACATTGCCCCACAGTGCCAGATACATGCCCCACAGTGCCAGTTACATTGCCCCACAGTGCCAGTTACATTGCCCCACAGTGCCAGTTACATTGCCCCACTGTGCCAGATACATGCCCCACTGTGCCAGATACATGCCTCACAGTGCCAGTTACATTGCCCCACAGTGCCAGTTACATTGCCCCACAGTGCCAGATACATGCCCCACAGTGCCAGATACATGCCCCACAGTGCCAGATACATGCCCCACAGTGGCAGTTACATTGCCCCACAGTGCCAGTTACATTGCCCCACAGTGCATGTTACATTACCCCACTGTGCCAGATACATGCTTCACAGTGCCAGTTACATTGCCCCACAGTGCCAGTTACATTGCCCCACAGTGCCAGTTACATGCCCCACAGTGCCGGATACATGCCCCACAGTGCCAGTTACATTGCCCCACAGTGCCAGTTACATTGCCCCACAGTGCCGTATACATGCCCCACAGTGCCAGATACATTGCCCCACAGTGCCAGATACATTGCCCCACAGTGCCAGATACATGCCCCACTCAGTGCCAGATACATGCCCCACAGTGCCAGTTACATTGCCCCACAGTGCCAGTTACATTGCCCCACAGTGCCAGTTACATTGCCCCACAGTGCCAGATACATGCCCCACTGTGCCAGATACATGCCCCACAGTGCCAGTTACATTGCCCCACAGTGCCAGTTACATTGCCCCACAGTGCCAGTTACATGCCCCACAGTGCCAGATACATGCCCCACAGTGCCGGATACATTGTCCCACAGTGCCAGATACATTGCCCCACAGTGCCAGATACATGCCCCACTCAGTGCCAGATACATGCCCCACAGTGCCAGTTACATTGCCCCACAGTGCCAGTTACATTGCCCCACAGTGCCAGATACATGCCCCACTGTGCCATTTACATTGCCCCACAGTGCCAGTTACATTGCCCCACAGTGCCGGATACATGCCCCACAGTGCCGGATACATTGCCCCACAGTGCCAGATACATTGCCCCACAGTGCCAGATACATTGCCCCACAGTGCCAGTTACATTGCCCCACAGTGCCAGATGGATGCCCCACAGTGCCAATCACATTGCCCCACAGTGCCAGTTACATGCCCCACAGTGCCAAATACATGCCCCACAGTGCCAGTTACATGCCCCACAGTGCCAGGCCCCACTCAGTGCCAGTTACATGCCCCATTTGGTGCCGGATACATGCCCGACTGTGCCGCCACCAACCCCCCCCCCCGGTCACTCACCGGCCACTTGTTGTTGATATGTGAGGGGAGGAGAGCGCAGCGCCTCTCCTTCCCCTCACCGCTCCAGGTCTCCGGCGGCTGTCTGGCGCCGGTTCGCTAGCCAATCAGAGCTCGCGGACCGGCAGCCAATCAGGAGCCGGTCCGCAAGCTCTGATTGGCTAACGCCGGAGACCGGACACAGCAGCGCTGCTGGCAGCGCTGCTAGGGCTTTCAGCGGCGGTGAGGGGAGGGAGAGACGGTGCACTCTCCTCCCCTCACATTTCGGGTTGACGGGGCGAGTGGGGCATGATGCCCTGGCCGCTGGCGGAGCCCCCCTCTCCTGGGCCTGCCAAGGCGCCCAGGGCACGTGCCCCACTCGCCCTACCCTAGATACGCCTCTGCACGTGCCTGCCGCAATGTGTAAAATGGGGACACTTTCCTGCCGCAATGTGTAAAATGTGAACACTTGCCTGCCGTACTGTGTAAAATGGGGGCACGTGCCTGCCGCAATGTGTAAAATGGGGACACTTTCCTGCCGCAATGTGTAAAATGGGGACACTTTCCTGCCGCAATGTGTAAAATGGGGACACTTTCCTGCCGCAATGTGTAAAATGTGAACACTTGCCTAACGCACTGTGTAAAATGGGGGCACGTGCCTGCCGCAATGTGTAAAATGGGGACACTTTCCTGCCGCAATGTGTAAAATGGGGACACTTTCCTGCCGCAATGTGTAAAATGGGGACACTTGCCTGCCGTGCTGTGTAAAATGGGGTTGCGTGCCTGCTGTAATGTGTAAAATGAGGACTTATTTTTTTTTTATCGTGTGGTGGCTGTGATGATGAGATCAGATGAGGCCACACCCATCTTAACAAAGCCACGCCAATTTTAACGAGGTCACGCCCCCTTGCCTCCGGCGCGCGCATACTTTTCCTCTTTATATCTATGGGGGGGGGGGGGCGCATTTTTAAATCTCGCACTGGGAGCCAAATTGGCTAGAAACGGCCCTGTTTCAATGTAGTATAACTATATATATACTCAAGATCCACTTCTACCTCAAATCCAGCCATCTCTCATCCTGACCCTCTGTTCCATGCTCACTGTCTACCCCATCTGTGTCACCCTTGTCTGTCTACCCCTCCCCTTTAAAATGTAAGCTCTCATGAGCAGGGCCCTCTCCCCTTGTGCTTTCCTTCTCTTACTTAGACTATCTCCTTCTCCATACTCCTTACAACGGCACCTAACCATCGGTTTCGGCCACTCTGATGCTTATTTCAGTGTTATGTCCGCTGACGCAGCAATGTTTATATACCATGCACTTGTCCTACATTGTCTTGCACTGTAAGTTGATGTAGCTCCACCCACATTATCCACAGCTCCACCACCATGGGTCCCTGCCTATTTTGTCAGTCCCGGGCCCCAAAATTTCTGATGGCAGCCCTGACCAGCCATATCTGTATCTCACCTTCATATTATTGCATTGGTGAATATGCATGTCTTCTTAAGCTGTGTACACACTAGATAAGCTGAAGGCTGCATAAGCCTGAGGCCATATAAGAGATCAACTTTTTGTGATTGGTTGTTTAATGACTAAGCAGTTGCTAGGCAGATCAGTTTTTCCTGTTGGTTTTTTCCTATTGGATTAGAAGGTTGTACATCAAGTTTAATAGGAGGGTCTTAGGATAGTATATAGGTGGGGGCCATTTTCCTAGACTTCCTCTTGCCATTCATTGCATGGCCCAGGAAGGATAAGTATATCTATACTTATATTGTTTTATCATTGTAATTCCTTATACCCCCTTTGGTCCCTTGTATAACCCTCTTATAACCTTTTTCTTTTTTTTTGTATAACCCTTTTGCTGTTAATTTAGCCTGTTAGGTGCTAGGTACGTGCTGCAGTGTCTCCCTTCCTCTCCTATCATGCCGCGTCCAAGGCGTTCTGCCCCTCCCCCCCGCCGCCTCGTGGAGGCTGGGGGCACCCCCCGCTCCCGTTCCCCTAGTTCTGGGCCCCGGAGGCTCCCTTCGTCGGCTGCGGACAGGCGGCGGGGGCGGGCAGTGACGGCCCGCTGCCCGGCCAGCCGGAGGCAGGCGGCCGCTCTGCACGTGGCGCCGGGACACGCGGCCCGGCCGGGCCGCGGTCGCCGGCGCCCCCAGCAGCCCAGTCTCCGACGGCGGCTCTCTCACACGGCGCGCTGATCAGCGCCGGGCCTCTCCCGCCTTCCCCGCAAGCATCTCTCGGCGGCAGCTCGGGCGCCCACGTGGTGCCGGGCGGCCGCGGCGGGGTTGCGAGCGGCGAGGGGGGGCCAGTGCACAGGTGGGGGCCATGAGTCTGGGACAGCGGGGAGAGGTGCCCGCTGTCCCCAGAACAGTGCAGGTACTGCATACACCCCTCCCTGGCGTGGGGCCTATCGCACCCAGGTACTTAATTGGGGATGGGGGGCTGTCGACCCCTGGTGTTGCTGGGGCGGGAGACGTGGCAGTGACTGCCGCTGCGCCCGCCCCTGCTTCGTTGACGTGGCAGGGGTTCCCGGAGGTGACCCCTGCATCGGGGGCCGGCTGGATGGGCCCCTGGTCGTCAGTCGCGCCGCCGCCCGTGGCGTCATCCCCGTTCATCGGGTTTCAACCCCCTCCCCCCGTCCTGCCGGGGGCATTTCAGCTAGTGGCGACACAGGCGTCCGTCGCGGCGTCTTACCATGCACCCGGCCCTGCCCCTTCGTTCGCGGGTCAGCAAGGGTTCGCTTTGGAGGGTCCTTCCCCGGGGGTTTTCCGTGGCCTCTGGCGCCGGCTTTCCCCTTAGCTGCCAGTATACCCTCCATGGGCTTCACGGTGGCGTCCGGTCCACAATTTTCCCCGCACGTAGCCGGCGCGGGCGCCGGCGTGCAGACCACATGGTCGGTCGGCGGCCCCCGAGTCACGGTGCCCCTCTCAGCCTTTGCGGGCTTGCACCCGGGGCAGTCACCGGTCGGTGGGAGTCAGGTAGCACATGGTTGGCCACCCCTCACGGCACCCCCTCAGTTCCTTCCGGTGTCATCCGGATTGGCGGGGGCGAGCGGCTACACGCCGCATACTGCTTGGCGGCCTTCTTACCCCGTGGGTTTCGGTGCCGGGGCTGCCTTCACGCAATCAGTCGGGTACGCCTCGGTTGGGGGTC
The DNA here is from genome assembly GCF_028390025.1 of Pseudophryne corroboree. Classification (NCBI taxonomy): domain Eukaryota; kingdom Metazoa; phylum Chordata; class Amphibia; order Anura; family Myobatrachidae; genus Pseudophryne; species Pseudophryne corroboree. Next base: position 692,830,505 of record NC_086448.1, read on the forward strand.
CTACCCTGCAGCTTCCCGACGGCCCTCCGATGCGGAGCGGCGGGGCGGGGCCTCCTCCCCCGCAGGTTCACCCCATTGTTAATGATGTTTTGGTCTCCTCTGCGCCTGTTGTCCCCTCTGTTTCTCCCTCACAGGTTCCGGCTAGTTCCGGGGCTGCGCCCGGCAGGAGGCGAGGGTTGCAGACAGCCGCGACATCGACGGGGGAGGTGCGGCCACCAGCGGAGGCGGGTGCAGCGGACGACACGGTTCCGGGTCCTTCTAACACCGGTGAGCTAACCCTTCCTTTGCACATTTCAACCTGTAGTTCCTCATCTTCTAGCAGTGTTTCGTCAGGTTCTCCGCGGCGCCCACGTAAATTAGCTAGACTCATCGCGCGGCTCGCATAAGGTGGCCGCGCCTGCGCCGGTGGTCCCTCTTGACCCCCCCCGTTATGGGGAGATAGTGCATTGCGCCAACACTGCAGTTACACGGGGGGTTCGTAAGCGCATGCGAGAAAAAATCCGGAAGGGGAAGTACGTAGACATATTCACCCTTACGGAGGAAATGCGACAGGGTTTTGACGCAGCCAAGAAGCCGGGTGGCATTGGGGAAAATGCGTTTCGCAATTTTCACCAGTGGTTGCGTGGTTTTTTGGTTTTCACTGCTTGCTACACGGAATCGCGGCCCTCGGAGTATGCCAACTTAGTTAAATATTTGTTTTTGGTACATGACATGTACTTAAAATCCAAGGGTTCCGCTTGGCGGGATTACGACGAGAAGTTCCGTCGCAATCAGGATGGCAACCCCATCCTGCCCGCGGGTTTTAAGGATGTCGAGGTGTGGTTGGAGGTCACGCAGCAGGTCAAGCCCACCCCGGACGTCACGGTCAAGAAGCCCGGGACGGCCGGGGCTGCGGGTTCCCGCTTGATAGGGAAAGGCAAGTGCTTTGCCTACAACGACGGCAAATGCGTTAAAGGAGCGAGTTGTCGTTTTCGCCACTCATGTAAGTTGTGCGGGGCAAGTCACCCGGCCAAGGATTGCACCTCGGCGGCAAGCGGTAAGCCCGCCGCTTCCGCTGAGGCCGGGGGAGCTGGCAAGTAAGGCCTTCTCCCCGATTCTAGTTCCCGAGTTGCAGCGCTGGCTTAGCTTGTACCCCGATGAGGCGGCGGCATCGTTTCTCTTGGAGGGCTTTCGGCACGGTTTTCGTTTGCCCATTTCGGATTCGGTGCATGTGGTGGAATTTGAGATCGGCTCGCGAATTCCCGCAGGAGGTCCGGCAGGAAAGTGGACGGGGAGATTGGCCTGGGGCGCATGGCTGGGCCCTACGCCTTTCCCCCGCTGCCCTCCTTGTGCATTTCCCCAGTAGGGGTGGTGCCCAAGAAGGCCGCGGGCAAGTTTCGCTTGATACAGCACTTGTCGCACCCGCCGGGTTTGTCGGTCAACGACGCTATTCCGGAGGCAAAGTGCAGGGTACGTTATCAGTCTTTTGATGACGCGCTGCGCTTGGTGCGGGATTGTGGTCCGGGGGGTCTGTTGGCGAAATTGAACGTGGAGTCGGCCTTTCGCCTACTCCCGCTGCACCCAGATTCCCTGCGGTTTCTTGGTTTCAAACTAGGTGGCGACTTTTACGTGGATCGGTGTCTCCCCATGGGTTGTTCTGTCTCCTGCGCCTACTTTGAGTGTTTTAGCACATTTTTGCACTGGTGCGTCCAGACCGCCTCCGGCCAACCGGGGGTGGCTCACTACCTGGATGACTTTCTCTTTTGGGGCCCGGGGACAGTTCGGTCTGTGGGGACATTCTGTCGGCGGCCAGGTCTTTATTCAGCGCTTATGGGGTGCCTGTCGCACAAGACAAGTGCGAGGGCCCTTGCACTTGTCTTAGCTATTTAGGTATCGAAATTGACACGGTGGGGGGTTGCTGTCGCCTGCCCGAGGATAAAGTGCGTAAGCTTTTGGGTTTAATTACTGACTGTTTAGGCAAACGCAGAGTTCGGCTTAAGCAGGTGCAGTCCTTGCTGGGTTCTCTCAATTTTGCGTGCCGGATTATCCCCATGGGTAGGATTTTCTGTCGCAAACTTGAGCGGGCCACGGCGGGGACGGTCCGGCAGAATCACACCGTGTACCTTTCCCGCGAGATCAGAGATGATTTGCGGATTTGGGTCTCTTTCCTGGTGTCCTTCAACAGGGAAGTTTTGTGGGCCGCGCCTTGTTGTTCCAGTAAGCAGCTGCAATTGTTCACGGATGCCTCAGGCAGTCGAGGTTTTGGCGCGTTTTTTGCTGGCGCATGGTGCGCGGCGGCTTGGCCGGCCTCTTGGGTAACGCGTGGGTTTACCAAGAACCTCCTTTTGCTGGAATTGTTCCCGATCATAGTGGCGCTTGAATTATGGGCCGGCCAGTTCGCAAATAGGGACATCTTGTTTCGTTGCGACAACTTGGGGGTGGTACATGCGATTAATAATCAGCGTTCCGCCTCGCCGCAGGTCCTGAGGCTGCTACGGCATCTAGTGTTAGTTTGCTTGCAGCGCAATATTAATTTCAGGGCCCGCCACGTTCCTGGAGTTGACAATGGAATTGCAGATGCAGTGTCTCGGTTCCAGTTTGACAAATTCAGGACGTTGGTTCCGGGAGCGGCGGCGGAGGGGTTACAGTGCCCACCTTCTGTCTGGCAGATGGTTGAGTCGGGTTAACTGCTTTAGCCAGGTGTGCTCTGGCTCCCTCCACTCTCCGAGCGTATGATGCAGCCTGGCGGGATTGGTCGGTTTTTCAGAGTAGGTACGGGGTAGCAGGTAAGTCCTCGGCCGACGCCCTGTTGACCTTTGTTTGGGAGCATTACCAAAACGGTAGGTCAAAAGCGGCCATGGCAGCTGCCCTTGTGGGTATTTCCTTTCACTCGCGGCTCCACGGGATAACGGACCCCACGGGGTCGTTTGTCCTTTCCAGAGCGCTGAAAGGGTGGGCCAGGTTGCGCCCGGCGCCTGCCGACTCACGCAGGCCCATAACGTTGCAGCTTCTAAGGGATTTACTGCGGGTGCTGCCGCAAATTGCGTCCTCGGAATTCGAGGTCGCGTTGTTTAGTTGTGCGTATGCCCTGGCCTTTTTTGGGGCTTTCCGGGTGAGCGAGTTGGTGGCATGCAGCAAGGCGTCTCGGGAGTCGGGTTTGCTTTACGAAAATGTGCGCTTGCAGGAGGGCCTGTTGCTCTGTAGGATTGTGCGATCCAAGACAGATCAAACAGGTCGGGGTCGCTGGTTGTCCTTGGAGGCTCAGGAGGAATCGGGTGTTTGCCCGCTGCGGTTGACGCAGGAGTATGTACGGTTGAGGCCTCCGGGGGGCGACCAGCTGCTGGTGCACGCGCAGGTTGACCCTCTGACAAAGTTTCAATTTGCTGCTGTGTTCAAAAAATGTTTAACGGCGTTGGGCTTGCAGGAGGCGGACTTCGGTACCCATTCCTTTCGGATTGGGGCGGCTACCCATGCGGCGGCTACAGGTTCATCACCTGCAGCTATTCGGGAGCTGGGCCGTTGGAAGTCGGCCTCCTATAGGTCCTATGTCCGTTTAGATAAGTTATAGGTGCGCCTGTTGCGCTAACCCAAAAACGTGTTTACTCGTCGGTTTTTGAACGCTTACCGTTCAGGAATCGAGGGTTTGAAGTGAATTTTTAAAATTTTTCCTCCGAGGGGGCCTAATTTCAATTGGCTGTTCTATCAAGGTCCACGGGAGGTTTTTTGATTTTTCTCCTTCACTTGGGTTCAATTTTGTTACGTTGTGCTTTATGTATGTATTATGTTCATAATCTGATGTTAGGATATTTTCTTTTGCAGCTATCGTCAATTTTGGGGACCAAATATGGCTGGTTGGTCATTCCTATATTTTTTGGGCGGCAAAGCATCCCATGGCACTTAGGGCAGCTGAGGTTTTTGGGTCCAGGCAATTGAGATGGTTAGGTGTTCGAGGTATGTTATGGGGTGATTTGTTGCGGGTCCTTTTTTCTCGGGAGCGCCGCTGGGGTCGCCCTAGTTGTATCGTCATTCATTTGGGTGGTAATGATCTAGGTCGAGTTAAGGGCATAGATTTGATTTTGTCCGTTAAGGCGGATTTGGTGGCGATCCGTTGTCACTGGCCAGGAGTCTGCATTGTTTGGTCGGAGATGGTGCCACGTTTCCATTGGCGTGGTGCGGTGCGTTTCTCGGCGCTGGAGAAAGCACGCAAGAAGGTGAATTCTACGGTGTCTCTTTTTGTCAGGGCCATAGGTGGAGTGGCGATCAGGCATCCTCTACTGGTGCTAAGGAACAGGCAGTGTTACAGGGACGATGGGGTTCATCTTTTTCCGGAAGGAGTGCAGTTTTTCCTGGAGGATATTTTTGGTCTTTTTCGGTAGGGCTATTTCGTTTTCTTAGTTGGTTAATGTTGTGGTTGCGGATGGCGGTGGCGGTTTGGTAAACCTTGGTGGCGGGAAGTCGCTGCCAACCAGCTGTCACACAGGCATAAGTGGTCATTGTGGGGCTCCCTCTTTAGAAGGACGGCAGGTGTGTCCTTTTCTTGCGGTTGGACATTTAGACGTTCCCCTGCGGGAACCGAACGTTTGCCAGAGAAAGAGGGGTAAGGCCAGCACAATGCGGGTTATGCGGGAAGGAGGCGGGGTATGTGTACTCCCCTCCTTGGTTTGGTGGTTTTCATCTAGGTGACTGATGCTGGTGTTTGGCAGCGACTTTCTGTTTGCCATCCTCCAAGCTAAATTTAAGTCTATAATCAAAATCAATTCTAATTCAATCACAATTATAGTTTAAAGAGTTGGTCAGCGATTAATAAACATCGTCTGACCTTTAACTCCAGCTACTGTGTCCGTGTCTTTATTTCAGTGTGTGGTGTTGTTAATTTAGTGATAAGCTAGCTTAAAGAAAAGGTTTATGTAATCACAATAAAGTTATGAGCGCCTTAGATAAGCTGAAGGCTGCATAAGCATGAGGCCATATAAGAGATCAACTTTTTGTGATTGATTGTTTAATGACTAAGCAGTTGCTAGGCAGATCAGTTTTCCCTGTTGGTTTTTTCCTATTGGATTAGAAGGTTGTACATCAAGTTTAATAGGAGGGTCTTAGGATAGTATATAGGTGGGGGCCATTTTCCTAGACTTCCTCTTGCCATTCATTGCATGCCCGCCCGCCCTCCCGGATTTCAGCTACGGTTTTTGTTCTTGCAGTGGGCTATTGACAGCCAGATTGGCGGGAAGTCGCTGCCAACCAGCTGTCACACAGGCATAAGTGGTCATTGTGGGGCTCCCTCTTTAGAAGGACGGCAGGTGTGTCCTTTTCTTGCGGTTGGACATTTAGACGTTCCCCTGCGGGAACCGAACGTTTGCCAGAGAAAGAGGGGTAAGGCCAGCACAATGCGGGTTATGCGGGAAGGAGGCGGGGTATGTGTACTCCCCTCCTTGGTTTGGTGGTTTTCATCTAGGTGACTGATGCTGGTGTTTGGCAGCGACTTTCTATTTGCCATCCTCCAAGCTAAATTTAAGTCTATAATCAAAATCAATTCTAATTCGATCACAATTATAGTTTAAAGAGTTGGTCAGCGATTAATAAACATTGTCTGACCTTTAACTCCAGCTACTGTGTCCGTGTCTTTATTTCAGTGTGTGGTGTTGTTAATTTAGTGATAAGCTAGCTTAAAGAAAAGGTTTATGTAATCACAATAAAGTTATGAGCGCCTTAGTACGATGTGTGCTCCATGCGATATTGTATACAATCTCCCGACAATCTCCTGTAAGATTTAATGAATAGTACTGTAACTTCTTTGAAAGCTACAGCACCATTTAATGGCAACATATAAAGCAAAGTATCGTGAGCGATCGTCAATGTAAAAAACTGGAGAATTTGTTTTAAAAAACAAAGTCAAAGTTCATAGTCCAAAAGGGTCTATGGGGGTCATTCCGAGTTGTTCGCTCGCTAGCTGATTTTAGCAGGCCCTCTGGGAGTGTATCTTAGCATAGCAGAATTGCGAACGAAAGATTAGCAGAATTGCGAATAGAAAATTCTTAGAAGTTTCTGAGTAGCTCGAGACTTACTACTACACTGCGATCAGCTCAGGCCGTTTCGTTACTGGTTTGACGTCACAAACATGCCCTGCGTTCGCCCAGCCACTCCCCCGTTTCTCCAGACACTCCCGCGTTTTTCCCTGACACGCCTGCGTTTTTTAGCCAACGCCGGGAAAACGTTGAGTTACCACCCAGAAACGCCCCTTTCCTGTCAATCATTTACCGAACACCAGTGTGACTGAAATGCGCAGCAGAAGCCACAGCAAAACAGCTACGTTTTTAGTAAAATAACTAAGCGCATGCGCTCTGTGTACCTTGCACATGCGCAGTAAGCGACTAATCGCAGTATAGCGAAAAATCGGCAACGAGCGAACAACTCGGAATGACCCCCTATATTCTAGTGTTATCTTTTGAAGAGAGATGAAATGGATCTTACCCAATGAATGTTCAAAAGAGCCATCAGAGGAGACTCAATGGCATCTCACTGGGTCCATTCAGGTCTCTTTATTATAGGAATGGAATATGGTTTTCTAAACATGGAAATTGTTGTCAAAAGTCACTAAATATGGTGACAGAATTTGATGCACTGTCTAAGTTGGATGTGTGCAGATGTAATGACCTTTCACAGTCCCCGGAAAGGCATTGTGTGACTTTTGTAGCACACATTTATGGTTCACATCATATGACTTATGCATAAAACTGAATAAAGTCAATGACCTTTATCTTTTGAAGGTATTGGTTACTATTGCTGCTAACCCCCAGTGACAGGTTGCTCAGATTGGCAATGAGTGATATTTAAGAAAAAGTTATATAAATATAGAGAGATATAAGTTGGTAAAATGTATGTAATGTATATAATATACCTCCAGTCGCAACATTCACTTTGTTAGACCCAAATGCCCATGTTTTCTATTTCTGCTGCGGGGTACACTGGGATCCACAAGGATAGACATTGGGGTGTAGAGTAGTGATGAGCGGGTTCGGTTCCTCGGAATCCGAACCCGCCCGAACTTCAGCTTTTTTTACACGGATCCGAGTGACTCAAATCTTCCCGCCTTGCTCGGTTAACCCGAGCGCGCCCGAACGTCATCATGACGCTGTCGGATTCTCGCGAGGCTCGGATTCTATCGCGAGACTCGGATTCTATATAAGGAGCCGCGCGTCGCCGCCATTTTACACGTGCATTGAGATTGATAGTGAGAGGACGTGGCTGGCGTCCTCTCCGTTTAGAGAAGAAATAGATAGGAGAGTGAGAGTGAGACAGTGACACTTCATTTACTGGAGCTTAGGAGGAGTACTCAGACAGAGAGTGCAGAATTTTGCTGATAGTATTAGTTAGTTATACTAGTGACAGAGTGAGACAGTGACACTTCATTTACTGGAGCTTAGGAGGAGTACTCAGACAGAGAGTGCAGAATTTTGCTGATAGTATTAGTTAGTTATACTAGTGACTGACCAGTGACCACCAGTGCAGTTTTATATTATTTAATATAATCCGTTCTCTGCCTGAAAAAACGATACACAGTGACTCAGTCACATACCATATCTGTGCTCAGCCCAGTGTGCTGCTGCATCATCTATGTATAATATCTGACTGTGCTCACACAGCTTAATTGTGGGGGAGACTGGGGAGCAGTTAGGTTATAGCAGGAGCCAGGAGTACATATTAAAATTAAACAGTGCACACTTTTTTTCTGCAGGAGTGCCACTGCCAGTGTGACTGACCAGTGACCTGACCACCAGTATATAGTATACTATATTGTATTGTGAATGTCTGCCTGTAAAAGTTAAACACACGTCGTGTGACTTGTGTGGTGTTTTTTTATTCTATAAAATAAAAAACTCATTCTGCTGACAGACAGTGTCCAGCAGGTCCGTCATTATATAATATATACCTGTCCGGCTGCAGTAGTGATATATATATATTTTTTATATCATTATTTATCATCCAGTCGCAGCAGACACAGTACGGTAGTTCACGGCTGTAGCTACCTCTGTGTCGGCACTCGGCAGTCTATCCATAATTGTATACCACCTACCCGTGGTTTTTTTTTTCTTTCTTCTTTATACATACTACATCTCATTATCATCCAGTCTATATTAGCAGCAGACACAGTACAGTACGGTAGTCCACGGCTGTAGCTACCTCTGTGTCGGCACTCGGCAGTCCGTCCATAATTGTATACCACCTACCCGTGGTTTTTTTTTCTTTCTTCTTTATACATACTACATCTCATTATCAACCAGTCTATATTAGCAGCAGACACAGTACGGTAGTCCACGGCTGTAGCTACCTCTGTGTCGGCACTCGGCAGTCCATCCATAATTGTATACCACATACCCGTGGTTTTTTTTTCTTTCTTCTTTATACATACTACATCTCATTATCATCCAGTCTATATTAGCAGCAGACACAGTACAGTACGGTAGTCCACGGCTGTAGCTACCTCTGTGTCGGCACTCGGCAGTCCATCCATAATTGTATACCACCTACCCGTGGTTTTTTTTTTCTTTCTTCTTTATACATACATACTACATCTCTTTATCAACCAGTCTATATTAGCAGCAGACACAGTACGGTAGTCCACGGCTGTAGCTACCTCTGTGTCGGCACTCGGCAGTCCATCCATAATTGTATACCACCTACCCGTAGTTTTTTTTTCTTTCTTCTTTATACATACATACTACATCTCTTTATCAACCAGTCTATATTAGCAGCAGACACAGTACGGTAGTCCACGGCTGTAGCTACCTCTGTGTCGGCACTCGGCAGTCCGTCCATAATTGTATACCACCTACCCGTGTTTTTTTTTTCTTTCTTCTTTATACATACATACTACATCTCTTTATCAACCAGTCTATATTAGCAGCAGACACAGTACGGTAGTCCACGGCTGTAGCTACCTCTGTGTCGGCACTCGGCAGTCCATCCATAATTGTATACCACCTACCCGTGGTTTTTTTTTTCTTTCTTCTTTATACATACTACATCTCATTATCATCCAGTCTATATTAGCAGCAGACACAGTACAGTACGGTAGTCCACGGCTGTAGCTACCTCTGTGTCGGCACTCGGCAGTCCATCCATAATTGTATACCACCTACCCGTGGTTTTTTTTTCTTTCTTCTTTATACATACATACTACATCTCTTTATCAACCAGTCTATATTAGCAGCAGACACAGTACGGTAGTCCACGGCTGTAGCTACCTCTGTGTCGGCACTCGGCAGTCCGTCCATAATTGTATACCACCTACCCGTGGTTTTTTTTTCTTTCTTCTTTATACATACATACTACATCTCTTTATCAACCAGTCTATATTAGCAGCAGACACAGTACGGTAGTCCACGGCTGTAGCTACCTCTGTGTCGGCACTCGGCAGTCCATCCATAATTGTATACCACCTACCCGTGGTTTTTTTTTCTTTCTTCTTTATACATACTACATCTCATTATCATCCAGTCTATATTAGCAGCAGACACAGTACAGTACGGTAGTCCACGGCTGTAGCTACCTCTGTGTCGGCACTCGGCAGTCCATCCATAATTGTATACCACCTACCCGTGGTTTTTTTTTCTTTCTTCTTTATACATACATACTACATCTCTTTATCAACCAGTCTATATTAGCAGCAGACACAGTACGGTAGTCCACGGCTGTAGCTACCTCTGTGTCGGCACTCGGCAGTCCGTCCATAATTGTATACCACCTACCCGTGGTTTTTTTTTCTTTCTTCTTTATACATACATACTACATCTCTTTATCAACCAGTCTATATTAGCAGCAGACACAGTACGGTAGTCCACGGCTGTAGCTACCTCTGTGTCGGCACTCGGCAGTCCATCCATAATTGTATACCACCTACCCGTGTTTTTTTTTTCTTTCTTCTTTATACATACTACATCTCATTATCATCCAGTCTATATTAGCAGCAGACACAGTACAGTACGGTAGTCCACGGCTGTAGCTACCTCTGTGTCGGCACTCGGCAGTCCATCCATAATTGTATACTAGTATCCATCCATCTCCATTGTTTACCTGAGGTGCCTTTTAGTTGTGCCTATTAAAATATGGAGAACAAAAATGTTGAGGTTCCAAAATTAGGGAAAGATCAAGATCCACTTCCACCTCGTGCTGAAGCTGCTGCCACTAGTCATGGCCGAGACGATGAAATGCCAGCAACGTCGTCTGCCAAGGCCGATGCCCAATGGCATAGTACAGAGCATGTCAAATCCAAAACACCAAATATCAGTAAAAAAAGGACTCCAAAACCTAAAATAAAATTGTCGGAGGAGAAGCGTAAACTTGCCAATATGCCATTTACCACACGGAGTGGCAAGGAACGGCTGAGGCCCTGGCCTATGTTCATGGCTAGTGGTTCAGCTTCACATGAGGATGGAGGCACTCAGCCTCTCGCTAGAAAAATGAAAAGACTCAAGCTGGCAAAAGCAGTAGCACCGCAAAGAACTGTGCGTTCTTCGAAATCCCAAATCCACAAGGAGAGTCCAATTGTGTCGGTTGCGATGCCTGACCTTCCCAACACTGGACGTGAAGAGCATGCGCCTTCCACCATTTGCACGCCCCCTGCAAGTGCTGGAAGGAGCACCCGCAGTCCAGTTCCTGATAGTCAGATTGAAGATGTCAGTGTTGAAGTACACCAGGATGAGGAGGATATGGGTGTTGCTGGCGCTGGGGAGGAAATTGACCAGGAGGATTCTGATGGTGAGGTGGTTTGTTTAAGTCAGGCACCCGGGGAGACACCTGTTGTCCGTGGGAGGAATATGGCCGTTGACATGCCTGGTGAAAATACCAAAAAAATCAGCTCTTCGGTGTGGAAGTATTTCACCAGAAATGCGGACAACATTTGTCAAGCCGTGTGTTCCCTTTGTCAAGCTGTAATAAGTAGGGGTAAGGACGTTAACCACCTCGGAACATCCTCCCTTATACGTCACCTGCAGCGCATTCATAATAAGTCAGTGACAAGTTCAAAAACTTTGGCCGACAGCGGAAGCAGTCCACTGACCAGTAAATCCCTTCCTCTTGTAACCAAGCTCACGCAAACCACCCCACCAACTCCCTCAGTGTCAATTTCCTCCTTCCCCAGGAATGCCAATAGTCCTGCAGGCCATGTCACTGGCAATTCTGACGAGTCCTCTCCTGCCTGGGATTCCTCCGATGCATCCTTGCGTGTAACGCCTACTGCTGCTGGCGCTGCTGTTGTTGCTGCTGGGAGTCGATGGTCATCCCAGAGGGGAAGTCGTAAGCCCACTTGTACTACTTCCAGTAAGCAATTGACTGTCCAACAGTCCTTTGCGAGGAAGATGAAATATCACAGCAGTCATCCTGCTGCAAAGCGGATAACTGAGGCCTTGACAACTATGTTGGTGTTAGACGTGCGTCCGGTATCCGCCGTTAGTTCACAGGGAACTAGACAATTTATTGAGGCAGTGTGCCCCCGTTACCAAATACCATCTAGGTTCCACTTCTCTAGGCAGGCGATACCGAGAATGTACACGGACGTCAGAAAAAGACTCACCAGTGTCCTAAAAAATGCAGTTGTACCCAATGTCCACTTAACCACGGACATGTGGACAAGTGGAGCAGGGCAGGGTCAGGACTATATGACTGTGACAGCCCACTGGGTAGATGTATGGACTCCCGCCGCAAGAACAGCAGCGGCGGCACCAGTAGCAGCATCTCGCAAACGCCAACTCTTTCCTAGGCAGGCTACGCTTTGTATCACCGCTTTCCAGAATACGCACACAGCTGAAAACCTCTTACGGCAACTGAGGAAGATCATCGCGGAATGGCTTACCCCAATTGGACTCTCCTGTGGATTTGTGGCATCGGACAACGCCAGCAATATTGTGTGTGCATTAAATATGGGCAAATTCCAGCACGTCCCATGTTTTGCACATACCTTGAATTTGGTGGTGCAGAATTTTTAAAAAAACGACAGGGGCGTGCAAGAGATGCTGTCGGTGGCCAGAAGAATTGCGGGACACTTTCGGCGTACAGGCACCACGTACAGAAGACTGGAGCACCACCAAAAACTACTGAACCTGCCCTGCCATCATCTGAAGCAAGAAGTGGTAACGAGGTGGAATTCAACCCTCTATATGCTTCAGAGGTTGGAGGAGCAGCAAAAGGCCATTCAAGCCTATACAATTGAGCACGATATAGGAGGTGGAATGCACCTGTCTCAAGTGCAGTGGAGAATGATTTCAACGTTGTGCAAGGTTCTGATGCCCTTTGAACTTGCCACACGTGAAGTCAGTTCAGACGCTGCCAGCCTGAGTCAGGTCATTCCCCTCATCAGGCTTTTGCAGAAGAAGCTGGAGACATTGAAGGAGGAGCTAACACGGAGCGATTCCGCTAGGCATGTGGGACTTGTGGATGGAGCCCTTAATTCGCTTAACAAGGATTCACGGGTGGTCAATCTGTTGAAATCAGAGCACTACATTTTGGCCACCGTGCTCGATCCTAGATTTAAAACCTACCTTGGATCTCTCTTTCCGGCAGACACAAGTCTGCTGGGGTTGAAAGACCTGCTGGTGAGAAAATTGTCAAGTCAAGCGGAACGCGACCTGTCAACATCTCCTCCTTCACATTCTCCCGCAACTGGGGGTGCGAGGAAAAGGCTCAGAATTCCGAGCCCACCCGCTGGCGGTGATGCAGGGCAGTCTGGAGCGACTGCTGATGCTGACATCTGGTCCGGACTGAAGGACCTGACAACGATTACGGACATGTCGTCTACTGTCACTGCATATGATTCTCTCAACATTGAAAGAATGGTGGAGGATTATATGAGTGACCGCATCCAAGTAGGCACGTCACACAGTCCGTACTTATACTGGCAGGAAAAAGAGGCAATTTGGAGGCCCTTGCACAAACTGGCTTTATTCTACCTAAGTTGCCCTCCCACAAGTGTGTACTCCGAAAGAGTGTTTAGTGCCGCCGCTCACCTTGTCAGCAATCGGCGTACGAGGTTACATCCAGAAAATGTGGAGAAGATGATGTTCATTAAAATGAATTATAATCAATTCCTCCGCGGAGACATTGACCAGCAGCAATTGCCTCCACAAAGTACACAGGGAGCTGAGATGGTGGATTCCAGTGGGGACGAATTGATAATCTGTGAGGAGGGGGATGTACACGGTGATATATCGGAGGATGATGATGAGGTGGACATCTTGCCTCTGTAGAGCCAGTTTGTGCAAGGAGAGATTAATTGCTTCTTTTTTGGGGGGGGTCCAAACCAACCCGTCATATCAGTCACAGTCGTGTGGCAGACCCTGTCACTGAAATGATGGGTTGGTTAAAGTGTGCATGTCCTGTTTATACAACATAAGGGTGGGTGGGAGGGCCCAAGGACAATTCCATCTTGCACCTCTTTTTTCTTTTCTTTTTCTTTGCGTCATGTGCTGTTTGGGGAGGGTTTTTTGGAAGGGCCATCCTGCGTGACACTGCAGTGCCACTCCTAGATGGGCCCGGTGTTTGTGTCGGCCACTAGGGTCGCTTATCTTACTCACACAGTCAGCTACCTCATTGCGCCTCTTTTTTCTTTGCGTCATGTGCTGTTTGGGGAGGGTTTTTTGGAAGGGACATCCTGCGTGACACTGCAGTGCCACTCCTAGATGGGCCCGGTGTTTGTGTCGGCCACTAGGGTCGCTTATCTTACTCACACAGTCAGCTACCTCATTGCGCCTCTTTTTTTCTTTGCGTCATGTGCTGTTTGGGGAGGGTTTTTTGGAAGGGACATCCTGCGTGACACTGCAGTGCCACTCCTAGATGGGCCCGGTGTTTGTGTCGGCCACTAGGGTCGCTTATCTTACTCACACAGTCAGCTACCTCATTGCGCCTCTTTTTTTCTTTGCGTCATGTGCTGTTTGGGGAGGGTTTTTTGGAAGGGACATCCTGCGTGACACTGCAGTGCCACTCCTAGATGGGCCCGGTGTTTGTGTCGGCCACTAGGGTCGCTTATCTTACTCACACAGTCAGCTACCTCATTGCGCCTCTTTTTTTCTTTGCGTCATGTGCTGTTTGGGGAGGGTTTTTTGGAAGGGACATCCTGCGTGACACTGCAGTGCCACTCCTAGATGGGCCCGGTGTTTGTGTCGGCCACTAGGGTCGCTTATCTTACTCACACAGTCAGCTACCTCATTGCGCCTCTTTTTTTCTTTGCGTCATGTGCTGTTTGGGGAGGGTTTTTTGGAAGGGCCATCCTGCGTGACACTGCAGTGCCACTCCTAGATGGGCCCGGTGTTTGTGTCGGCCACTAGGGTCGCTTATCTTACTCACACAGTCAGCTACCTCATTGCGCCTCTTTTTTTCTTTGCGTCATGTGCTGTTTGGGGAGGGTTTTTTGGAAGGGACATCCTGCGTGACACTGCAGTGCCACTCCTAGATGGGCCCGGTGTTTGTGTCGGCCACTAGGGTCGCTTATCTTACTCACACAGCGACCTCGGTGCAAATTTTAGGACTAAAAATAATATTGTGAGGTGTGAGGTATTCAGAATAGACTGAAAATGAGTGTAAATTATGGTTTTTGAGGTTAATAATACTTTGGGATCAAAATGACCCCCAAATTCTATGATTTAAGCTGTTTTTTAGGGTTTTTTGAAAAAAACACCCGAATCCAAAACACACCCGAATCCGACAAAAAAAATTCGGTGAGGTTTTGCCAAAACGCGGTCGAACCCAAAACACGGCCGCGGAACCGAACCCAAAACCAAAACACAAAACCCGAAAAATTTTCGGCGCTCATCTCTAGTGTAGAGTAGGATCTTGATCCGAGGGCACCAACAGGCTCAAAGCTTTGACTGTTCCCAGAATGCACAGCGCCGCCTCCTCTATAACCCCGTCTCCCTGCACAGGAGCTCAGTTTTGTAGTTGGTGCTGCAGTAAGCAGGCACATAACAGAGGGGCTGCTCCAGGCAGCCCTAAGAAGAGCTTTTTTTGAAGAAAAAAGTGAAGACTACAAGGGCAGCAGCGGTGGTAAATGTCAGAAGACATTCACTGCTGCAGCTCCAGCTCTCCCCAGCGGCGCTGTATACTCCCGAGCCCTGGTTGCCGGGTAACTACAGCAGAAGGCTCCGGTTTTCTTCACATCAGGCACACACGACGGGGGCTCTCCGGGATAGCGTGGCTGCGCTTCAGGAGGTGGTAAGTGGGTCCCGCTTGCGGGACCCGATCTTTATCGCGATCCGGCGCGGTCAGTGGGTCAGTGGGAGGCGGGCCACGTGCGCTGGCGGTGGACACTGTGGCAGTACAGGCGATCCCACTAGATCACCAGGGCATGGGTGCAGGTCAGTTTTTCTCTCTAAACCATTTTCAGTAGCCCACAGTACCCGGTGGTTTTGCCAGCAGGGGGATAAGGCTTAGACCTGAAGCCCCTCCCCCAGCCCCAGGGTGCCATTTCCCACAAATGTTCCCGCCCTGGAGCTGCATATCTGTCTCTACCTCACTCCCTGTCAGTGTCTGGGCGCCATTATCTCTCAGCTTCACTGTTCCTGGGACTGCTTGGGCAAATCCTCCTGTGTAAAGCCGCCTGGTTGTCAGTGCTGTGACTTTACATGACACTTAAGTATTCTACCTGCCTTTTTATACAGTGCTAGTTAAGAAAGAGTGCATTTAGTCAGGGTTTTCTAGTACAATTACCCTGTGATATACATCCAGTTCTTACTGTGCAGTTTTATATCTATTGACTACATAGCTGTATATATAAGCTAGTCCGGTGCAGTATTATTGTCAGTAATAACCTCTGCATTGTACAAACTGTGACTATCTGTGTGTGCATTAGCTAGCTGAGTGGTGTCCATTTCGTGTCTTTCACTCAACTTGCTATAATAATAATAATAATAATTTTATTTATATAGCGCTCTTTCTCCAATAGGACTCAAGGCGCTTGCTATCCCTATATTCTTTAACCTGAGGGGGCTTGGTGCGTCAGGTTTTATATTGATATAGGATTTTCACAAAGATTTACTTTAATACATATTTTTCTCTGTGATTTAGTCACCATAACTCTCCTTTATCTCTGCTAGTGCTGACTACACTGCGCAAGGGTTTGGGTAAGAGGTATTGTGCTGCTGCCAATTGTACTGTGTTACCTGATACTGCAAGTTATATCATGTCTGCTTCTGAGGGTAACGGTTCTGGGGCTGAACACACTGCTGGTGTTGCTGAAGCCACAGATCCCTATGAGGAAAATATAGCAGCTGTGGGCTCTGGTTCTGGGGGCTCCTTGCCCCCCAGTGGGACTGTGGCAACGGAGGTACATAATGACCCACCGTGGGCGCTTTTTCCACGCTTCTACATATGCTAGTTGATAAACTAACACCCCCTATGGGACCCCCTATGCCGGTACAACCGTTTGTGGTCCCTGCAGCTAACCTGCCGTGGGCGGACGATTTATCTGCTCAATTGAAGAAGTAGAACCAGTCCCTGACTACTAAAAAGTCTGACCATTGCTCACCTAAGCCCAAGGGGTCCTCTAAGCGAGCTCTTGTCTCCTCACAATTCACTGCTGTCACTGACACCTCGTCTGATGAAGACGGCACTTACACTGACCCCACAAGTTCTGACTCATTTACTGCTGATGGGGAGGGTAGTTCACATGTGGATGTTCCTGACCTTTTGGAGGCTATTAAGTTAATTCTACAGATTACGGATGATCCCAAGCCCTCCGTCCCTCCTAAGAAACCAGATAGGTTCAAGCGTCAGAAGGTGGTTAAACAAGTTTTACCTCACTCTGACCACCTAGTGGATGGATATACGTCAGGAACCCTGGGAAACCCCGGGTACAAAGTTTGTGCCTCATAAGAAGATGCTGGCTCGCTATCCCCTCGCACCAGAGCTGTCTAAGAATTGGGAAACACCTCCTCCAGTAGACTCACATGTGGCTAGGATGGTGGTTTCCTCAGCTCTACCTGTCACTACCGTCACGTCTCTAAAAGAACCTACGGATAAACGTGTGGAGGGTTGTGTGAAAGCGATTTACACCCTCACGGGTGCTGCACGAAGGCCCACTATTGCAGCAACATGGGCTGCAGAGGCTATTGAAGCATGGGCCTTGGAGTTAGAAGCTGAAATCTCTTCTGACCATGCTAGACAATGCTTGTCATATATTGTCACAGCTTCTCGCTATCATAGGTAGGTGTGCGCAGGGGGGGTGCCTGGTGCGCACATGCACCCCCTAATGTCTGGCACACCAATCTCACATGCCTGATGCAGCGATAGCCGAGCAGGCTGATTACTGTCCCCTCTGCGCTGCACCCTGTCAGGACTGCATTACTGACCGGACGCCTGTGTTAATCAAGGGTGCCACTGACGCCGGCTTTCAAACTCCCGGCTCCACCTCCATGTACAAAACCAGCGTGATGTGACGTGATGACGTCATGCTGCTTGCACGCCCACCCGTCACACCCGCCACATGCCCACCTCTCTCCTTTTATGCTATGCCAATGCCAGCCACTGCTGAGGAGCAGCATGCAGCCAGCGTTCCTCTTAGGAAGACAAATTCAATACTGGCAGGCGGTCGGCAGCAGCATTGACACGTCACTCGTTTTTTCCAGCAGCAGCAGTACTAGTCTGCGACTGTCAGTGTCAGTGAGCGACTGATTTGCAAGTAAGCTGCTGCAGCTTGCAAGGGAAACAGAGGGGGAGCCAGACCAGGCTGAGGAGGAGCAGTGTAATTGCAGTGAGTGCCATCAGGGGTATTTGTTTGGTGCACACCACATCTGACAATGTATCTGCTTTATTAGGATTGGTACAAGGGTGGATATTTTATATTGCGTTGACCGTCAATAGATGGTGTAGACACGCCCAAAAGGCGGTGCTAGACACACCACTCCGACGGTGCACCCCCTAATAAAATGTGCTGCGCACGCCTATGCTCGCTATATTAAAGAGGCGGCTTCTGATGCCGGTATCCTAGCAGCCAAGGCCTCTACTACGTCAGTCCTGGCTCGTCGGATATTGTGGCTGAGATCCTGGTCTGTGGATCTGGACTCTAGAAAAATCCTGGAGGTACTCCCTTTCAAGGGAGATATTCTGTTTGGGTAGGACTTAAATAAGATAGTGGCTGACTTGGCTACTGCCAAAACTGCCTGTCTACCAAGTACCGTTCCTTCTGTGTCGAAGGCTAAAGGTACTGCCTTTCGCCCCTTTAGTCCTTCAGGTAAAGCAAAAGGTCAGGCGTATAACAAGCAGGCCCGCACTTCCAAACCTGGTAAGCCAAAGCCCAAAAGAGCCTGGGCGGCCCGTCAGCCAGCTTCCAAGGCCGATAAGCCTGCTGAATGACGGGGCGGGCCTCCCCCTGGGGGATCCCAGGGTGGGGGGCCGGCTTCTAGGGTATACCCAGGAATGGTTGAAGACCACTTCAGATGCCTGGGTACGGGAAGTCGTCACTTAAAGTTACACCATAGCCTTCATAAACCGACCCCCTCATCGATTTTGCCGGACAGACCAGTTGGACCAGACAAAGGCAAACACTTTCCATTCGGTGGTACAGACCCTCCTGGATACAGGAGTCGTAGTACAGGTGCCTCTTGCGCAGAGGGGCCGGGGGTACTATTCTCCGCTGTTTCTAGTCCCGAAACCGAATGGGTCCTCCCGGTCCATTCTCAACCTCAAGGCATTGAACAGGTTTGTGAAGGTCTCCAAGTTTCGTATGGAAACCCTTCGCTCTATAGTTCTGGCCTTGGAACCTGGGGAGTACATTGTCTCCCTGGATATACAGGATGCTTACCTGCATATTCCTATAGCAGCATCACATCAGCAATACCTGAGGTTTGCTATTGTCAACCTCCATTACCAGTTTCGGGCGTTACCTTTTAGTTTAACAACGGCTCTGCGAGTCTTCACCAAAGTCATGGCGGTGATGACGGTGGTACTCCGCCGTCAAGGGATCAGGATACTGCCGTATCTGAACGACTTGTTAATCCTGGCAAATTCCCCAGAACTTCTCCTACGTCATCTAGATATGACGGTCAGGTTTCTACAAGCCCACGGGTGGTTCATCAACTGGAAGAAATCCTCCCTGGTCCCTGCTCAGAGCATGGTGCATCTGGGAGCGCTATTGGACACTCACAACCAGAGGTTGTTCTTGTGTCAGGAGAAAGTCCTGAAGCTTCAGGACAGGATTTGTTGCTTCCTTTCTCGTCCGCAAGTGTTGATACATTCGGCGATGCAGGTGCTGGGCCTCATGGTCTCAGCATTCGACATGGTGGAGTATGCTCAATTCCATTCTCGCCCCCTCCAGAGGCTGATTCTAGCCAAGTGGCCTGCCTCACCGGATCAGGTCTCAAATGATCTCATTGACTCTGGAGGTCCGTCTGTCACTACTCTGGTAGCTCCAGGACCGACAATTGTGCAGGGGCCGTCCCTTCTGGATATCCAACTGGGTGCTGTGGACGACAGATGCCAGTCTAAGAGGTTGGGGCGCAGTGCTGGAGCAACACTCCCTTCAGGGTCGGTGGACCAAGGAGGAGTCCCTCCTCTCGATCAACATTCTGGAATTGCGGGCGGTCTTCAATGCATTGAACCTAGCCCAGCATGTGATTCAGAACCGTCCTGTTCAAGTACAGTCGGACAACGCCACCACAGTGGCTTACATAAATCATCAAGGGCTAAAGGGTTTTCTGAGGCGGTCATTCAAACTATGTTGCGGGCCCGGAAACCGGCTTCGGCTCGGATTTACTATAGGGTCTGGCATTCTTACTTTGTTTGGTACGCATCTAACGATTATGACGCTTCCACATTTAGTTAGCCAAGTTGTCTGGCCTCCCTCAAGGTTCAAATATCTGCCTTGTCAGTGTGGTTTCAGAGAAAAATTGCGACCTTACCTGATGTGCATACTTTTACTCAGGGTGTGTTGCGTATCCAAGCTCCCTATGTCCCGCCTGTGGCTCCTTGGGACTTGTCGGTGGTTTTGGAGGCGTTACAAGAGCCTCCGTTTGAACCTCTTGGTTCAGCTGATCTTAAGTGGCTTTCCCTTAAGGTGGTGTTTCTGCTGGCTATTGCCTCAGCTAGAAGAGTGTCGGATTTGGGTGCCTTATCCGGTAGTTCCCCATATCTGATATTTCACCGTGACTGGGCGGTTCATAGGACTCGTCCCGGATATTTACCTAAGGTGGTATCTTCGTTCCACCTTAACCAGGAGATTGTGGTTCCGGCACTTGTTTTTCCTGATTTATCTCCCAAAGAGTGGTCTTTGGATGTGGTACGGGCTCTCCGTATCTATGTGAAGAGAACTGCTTCCATTAGGAAATCTGATTCTCTCTTTGTGTTGTTTGGATTTCACAAACGGGGCTGGCCTGCTCATAAGCAAACTCTGGCCAGATGGATTAGAATGGTGATTGCACATGCTTATGTGAGGGCTGGCCTCTCGGCTCCTGTTCACATTACGGCCCATTCTACTCGGTCTGTTGGACCTTCTTGGGCGGCCCACCGTGGTGCGACCCTTGAACAATTGTGCAAGGCGGCTACGTGGTCCTCTGTGAACACGTTCATAAGGTTCTATGCCTTCGATACTGCCGCTTCCCAGGATGCTTCCTTTGGACGCTGGGTTCTTGTGCCTGCTACAGTGCGTCCCCTCCTATAAGGAACTGCTTTAGGACATCCCCAATGTCTATCCTTGTGGAGCCCAGTGTACCCCGCAGCAGAAAATGATATTTATGTTAAGAACTTAGCTTTGTTAAATCTCTTTCTGCGAGGTACACTGGGCTCCACAAGGCGCCCACCCTGACGCACTTAGCTTCTTTGGGTTGGTATGGCATTAGCCGCTGACACTTCTCCTGTCGTGAGAGTGTGGTGTATGTGGCTACTAACCGTTGTCGTCTCTTTTCCTGCTACTGCATTGGGCTGGTTAACTAAAAACTGAGCTCCTGTGCAGGGAGGCGGGTTTATAGAGGAGGCGGCGCTGTGCATTCTGGGAACAGTCAAAGTTTTGAGCGTGTTGGTGCCTCGGATCAAGATCCTACTCTACACCCCAATGTCTATCCTTGTGGAGCCCAGTGTACCTCGCAGAAAGAGATTTAACAAAGGTAAGTTCTTACCATAAATCTCGTTTTCTTTATTGTCTATTTTGTGACAAATCTATAGATGAATTTAATAAATACCCTATTTCCCCCAAAATGGCACCCTTATTATAGTGAAAGGTTAGTGTTGTATACTACATTTTAATGTACAGTATTAGAACATGAAAAAAAAAAAATAATGTTGTTGTCAATTGTATTGAAAGTTGCAGTGTTTATGTTAACATCTAATGAAATAGCTTGTGTATGTATATGAGTTTTACATGAAGAAGTTTGTATTGATTCCTAAGCATATTTTGGAGTAGCTGAACCCTCTGACTCTTTTGTGTAGGTTAGTTGCTGTCTTCCTATAACATTTCTCCTTTCCCACATTTAGGCAGAGGCTACAAAGTCCCAATTCTAGGGCATCAAAATGTTCATGGGCAGATTGTCCATAGGCCTTCCCACTAGGAGGATGGCATCATGGGGTCACCAAGAAGGAGGAAGTAGTGGTTACTACTAGTATAAGAACATAATCTATGCACCATTCAACCAAAAACAATCAACTAAAAAAAGACTGTCCTGGGAAGTTTACATGTTCAGCAAGAATTTAAAGAGACAAAGTGGGCGCTGCCATCGATGTGATGGATGTCTACCTGAGCAGTGCCAGATTAAGGTCGACATGGGCCTGGAGCTGAGATTTATGAAGGGCCAATTGTGTGCCGCTGTGGGGGCCGGGACAATTGCTGCAGCAGAATGACTGATGTGGGGGTGTGACCAGTACGGTGGGTCTGTGGTTTACAGAGGGTGTGGCCTGTGCTGTGGGTGTGGCTATCGCTATGGATGGCATAACTGGTGCACACCTTCAACTACCTTATAGTGGAGCTATAACAAGAAAAAAGTCTTGTTTTTTTTTGTGAAAGGGGCGATCTGTATTGTTTGACTTTTATTGAGTGCTAGAGTAGTTTACATTAAAAATTCCAAAATTGTTCACTGTTATTGCCATATTTATGTAAGTGTTCATCCTACATTTATAGCACTGTATTAAATTAATAAATTAACTGCCTTCTTAGCTGCCGTCTTTTTAGAAAATTAAAGAGCTGGAATGGCAAAACTGGACCAGGGCGGTAAGGTTTAAAGCCCCGTACAAACTGTGCGATGCGCTCAATGAGCAACATCGCACATTATGTTCCCTCCACGCCCAGGCCACCTGACATGGGCATACACACTGTGCGATATTGCACAGTGACATCATGCCGTGCCCGGGCCATGCTTGCAGCTTTGGACGATAAGTCCAAATTGAGCTGCATGCACAGCCGACAGCGAGGGTCATTAACAACCCACAGGAGCACGCATCAACCGGCGCATGCAGCATACACACTGTGCGATATCACAAATGATATTGCTCAGAAAGGTGAAAAGTAGCAATATCGTCTGTTTTATCGCACAGCGTGTATGCACCTTAACTTACTGCATTGCAGATGTTCATGCGTGAGCTGGTTTGGGCTCTCAGTTTTATTTTTTAATTAAAAAATACAAATAAAATGTAAAAAAAGATCTTTAAGATTATAAAAAAAAACCTCAAAAAAATCTTTAGATATAAAAATATATTAAAACAAAAACAAATTTAAATTGTCATTGCCATCCTGAGATAGCGATTATAAATCAAGTAATTAGGCAGTGCAAATACCATTACAATACTAGTTAAATAGACTTCACCATGCAAGTATTAACTTTTATTCAGACTTTTGTGTTTATTATTATTATTATTATTATATTATTATTAAAGATAGCTAACAATTTTTTTTATTACCTTTAATGTTTATGGCAAAGAACAATTATGCCTTTGAAAGCTCTACCCCTTGTACATTGAAATTGCACTCTCTGAAAATATTCTTCATTTTCAACCTTTGTGTGATTAAATGTTTAGTATAATACGTATAATACAGACAACATCTTAGGGGGTCATTCAGACCCGTTCGCACGCAGTGGTTCATCGCTGCGGTGCGAACGGGTCGGAACTGCGCATGTGCGGTGGCCACATTGTGCACGCGCATCGTTGCCTGGCGACGACCGTCGCTGGGCAGCGACCAGAAGAAAGATGAAAGTGATCGCTAGCGCGATCGCAAGAAGTTTGATAGTGGGGAGGCGTTTCGGGGCGGATACTCACCGTTTTCCGGGCGTGGAGATCCGAACGCAGGTATATCAAGGCATTTGGTGGGCGGATGTCTGACGTCAGTTCCAGGACCTTCATCGCAGGATCGATCACACAGGGTAAGTAACTGCAGGGCTAGTCTACTTCTGCACAAAACTTTTTTGGCACAGCAGGTCTGCACAAGCGATCGCAGCCCTGCTATGCTAAAATACACTCCCCATAGGCGGCGTCTAGTTGATCGCACAAGCAGCACAAAGTTGCTACGTGTGATCAACTCGGAATGACCACCTTAGTGACCACCATATAATGCAGAGCATTCACCATGTTCATGTAGTACCTTTATACACATTGTGCTACACAACAATGGTGAATTGAGAGAGAGAGAGAGAGAGAGAGAGAGAGAGAGAGAGATGGATGTAGGAGGCAGGCACAGTATGAAGTAACACATAGCATGTGGGGGCAGTACTAATGGGAAAAGCAGGAGATGGGGGGCTGTAGGGGGGTATGATGGGGACAGTAGTGATGGGAACAGCAGGAGATGGGGGGCAGTAACGCAGGGGACAGAAGGGTATGGTGGGGACAGTAGTGATGGGAACAGCAGGAGATGGGGGCAGTAGCGCAGGGGATGAAGGGGGTAAGTGATGGAAACAGCAGGAGATGGGGGCAGTTGCGCAGGGGATGAAGGGGGTAATAGTGATGGGAACAGCAGGAGATGGGGGGCAGTAGTGCAGGGGATGAAGGGGGTAATAGTGATGGGAACAGCAGGAGATGGGGGGTAGTAGCGCAGGGGACAGGAGGGTATGATGGGGACAGTAGTGATAGGAACAGCAGGAGATGGGGGCAGTAGCGCAGGGTATGATGGGGACAGTAGTGATAGGAACAGCAGGAGATGGGGGCAGTAGCGCAGGGTATGATGGGGACAGTAGTGATAGGAACAGCAGGAGATGGGGGCAGTAGCGCAGGGGATGAGGGGGGTAATAGTGATGGGAACAGTAGGAGATGGGGGGCAGTAGCGCAGGGGATGAGGGGGGTAATAGTGATGGGAACAGCAGGAGATGGGGGGCAGTAGCGCAGGGGATGAATGGGGTAATAGTGATGGGAATAGCAGGAGAAGGGGGCAGTAGTGCAGGGGACAGGAGCGTATGAAGGGGGCAGTAGTGATGGGAACAGCACAAGATGGGGGCAGTAGCGCAGGGGACAGGAGGGTATGATGGGGACAGTAGTGATGGGAACAGCACGAGATGGGAGCAGTAGTGCAGGGGACAGGAGGGTATGATGGGGACAGTAGTGATGGGAACAGCACGAGATGGAAGCAGTAGTGCAGGGGATGATGGGGACAGTAGTGATGGGAACAGCAGGAGATGGGAGCAGTAGCGTAGGGGATGAAGGGGTAATAGTGATGGGAACAGCAGGAGATGGGGGCAGTAGCGCAGGGGATGAAGGGGGTAATAGTGATGGGAACAGCAGGAGATGGGGGCAGTAGCGCAGGGGATGAAGGGGGTAATAGTGATGGGAACAGCAGGAGATGGGGGCAGTAGCGCAGGGGATGAAGGGGGTAAGTGATGGGAACAGCAGGAGATGGGGGGCAGTAGCGCAGGGGATGAGGGGGGTAATAGTGATGGGAACAGCAGGAGATGGGGGCAGTAGCGCAGGGGATGAGGGGGGTAATAGTGATGGGAACAGCAGGAGATGGGGGCAGTAGCGCAGGGGATGAGGGGGGTAATAGTGATGGGAACAGCAGGAGATGGGGGCAGTAGCAGATTATCATGACTCCATTATAGTGTGTCCCAGTCTGGTTATTTGGAGGCCAAAGTTGCAAATGCTCAATACAGAAGAGCGTTCTGCAAGCAGCGCTGTCTGGAACAAACGGTCAGACTCCAGTGCTGCTTGCTCCCAGTACAGTAGTAACTGCAGTAGTAACTGCACTGCTGTCACTATCTCCTGTAAGTGCGACTGATGTCTGTCCTCCTATTTTATTAGAGTACCTGCTGTCGGGCTGATTGCTCCTTAGTTCCCCGGCTTCATGGGTCCCAATGGGCAAGAAGTTCACGGAGATGCTGTGTGGCTCGTCGCTCTCCACTTCCTGGTTTGCTAGTGGCAGGCCCGGCAAAATAGACATTGCTGCGACTGCTAGTTCCGAGTGCCACCTCCAGGCAACCTGCGCTGTGTGGCACACTTGGCATCCTGCTACATACAGCCCTGCCATATCATATATATATATATATATATAATATATTTTTTACACACTTTAAGCAATAGGGGCCCCCTCATGTAAGTGTCCAAGCCCCACTGAACCTTAATCCGCCTCTGCATACTGGCTGACTGACAGCAGCAGCTGAATTTTCATGACTTCAGATGCCAGGAAAATGGACAAAGCCACTGACTGCCCAGGGCCTAATCGGACCTGTGGGCGGAGCTTCAGGCTTCCAGGGGGAATGGGGGTGGCTCCAGGCTCAGTGTGGGCTGGAAGGAGTGGAGCAGTGAGTGGAACTTACGGTCTGGGGACAGAGCCTTGGATCAGATGGCATGGGAGAGGAGAGGGAGCACAGCTGCAGAACGTCCAGGGGGCGGAGCTTATCACGGTTTGGGCGGAGCTTAGCACAGACGTGATCTGAGCTTCAGGTAACATGGGGTCGGATGTACACACTGCACTGCAGGCAGAGCGGAGGGTGTAGGTGGAGCCTTGGCCGGGGCGGAGGTGTATGCTGTTGATGAGTGATGACAGGAGAAAGGTATTTCTCCTGTCATCGCTGGCTGGCTGGCTGCATTGCAGGAGACTCTTTTGGCCTGTTTTCAATGGGGGGCCTGGAGCTGCAGCTCCATCCGCCCCATTGTTAATCCGGCCATGTACCTGAGGTGTATACCAGCTGGCAGCAGGAAATAGATCTTTAAGTCTTAGAAAACTCGCTGAATGTTTATAAACATGGTAAGCAGAGTTTATAAAATTCAGCCAGGAAGTTAACTCAATAAGATAAATGGATGGATGGATGGATGGATGGATGGATGGATAGATGGATTCTAAAATGTTTTCCCAACATGTTATCCCACATATGGGGTTACCAAATAAATAATATGCATGATTTACATTGGGAAAGTAACATTCAGGCAGATGTATTAAGCCTGGAGAAGGGATAAAGAAGTGATAAAGCAGTGATAAGTGCAAGGTGATAACGCACCAGCCAATCATTATGGATTTGAAAATGACAGGAGCTGACTGGCTGGTGTGTTATCACCTTGCACCAGGGGCGGATTGGCCCACCAGGACACCATGACAGATTCCGATGGGCCGGTCCCATATCCCACTCAACCAGGCCGATTCACACTCGGGCTGGCTCCCACTGCTTCCAGTACTTGCGGTTCATTGCAATGCAATCCGGGGGCCGCTAGCCATGAAGTGGTGAAGTTGTTCTATCAATGGGGAACCTGGAGAAAGTTAACCAGCCCAGCAGCATCCTCTCCCTGACCCCGGCCAAAGGTCTCTTCAATGAGACCAGCCCGGGAGCAGCAGCATAGCGATGGTCGGAGCCAGGTTCACTATACCCACAGAGAGGTTACTTTTAATTACATTATTTGCATTATCATGTTGGTGTAAGGGTTAGGGCGTCCCCGTTTTACAATGTATGGTTTGGGGACTGGACAGGAGCAGGATGTACGTTGTTCTCAGGATGCCAGCTGATCAGGCAGCACTCACAGCCAGCCCTGGGACAATCTCTTATGCAAAGTCCTTGAGCCCTATAGCTGCCCAATGTCTGCCCATGATGATGGGCCTATTTATGTAATGCAGTGGCTATGTATGTAATGCAGTGGCTACGTATGTAATGCAGTGGCTATGTATGTAATGTGGTGGCTACGTATGTAATGCAATGACTACGTATGTAATGCAGTGACTACGTATGTAATGCAGTGGCTATGTATTTAATGCAGTGGCTACGTATGTAATGTGGTGCTATTTTTATAATGAGGTGCTATTAGTATAATGCGGTGCTATACGTGTAGTGTGGTTCTATTCGTGTTATGTGATGCTATTTGTGTTATGTGGTGCTATTTGTGTAGTGCGGTTCTATACATGTAATACAGTGCTATACGTGTGATGTGGTGACTATGTATATAATATGGTGGCTATGTATGTAATCAGGAGCAGATTGGCCACTTGGACAATTCACTACTTGTGTGTGCTCCCTTCCTGTACTGTGCTGTATGTAGTGTGTGCTCCCTTCCTGTACTGTGCTGTATGTAGTGTGTGCTCCCTCCCTGTACTGTGCTGTATGTAGTTTGTGCTCCCTCCCTGTACTGTGCTGTATGTAGTGTGTGCTCCCTCCCTGTACTGTGCTGTATGTAGTGTGTGCTCCCCCTCCCTGTACTGTGCTGTATGTAATGTGTGCTCCCCCTCCCTGTACTGTGCTGTATGTAGTGTGTGCTCCCCCTTCCTGTACTGTGCTGTATGTGTAATAGTACCCCTGTGTGCGTGAGTGCAACCGTACCTGCTTTCTCTAATCGACGCCTGCGGTTCGAAGGCTTCTCCCGACTTCCTCTTTTGGAGCCTGTGGCAGAAGAATGATCACCCCACGGAGGACCCCACCAATAAAGGGAAAGGCAAATGGGCGGTGATAACACATTTATTTGACCAAAAGGACAACCACCTTTCAATACCCTCGCGTGTTGTTCAGCGAGTCAATCATGCGTCTCCTTGGTCTGTGCGGTCTGATCGTGGCGGCTGCACTTCTCCTCACCGCGCCAATACTTCCCGCTCTCTCGATTCTCTCCCCCATGGCTATATCAGTCAGCTCCTCCTTCTCCCTTTGCCGCGTCTCGCCCTCCAATCAGGCGACTCTCAGGCTTCCCGCTCTGCAGGGACAGGGTCAGTTGTCGCTGGGTCCCAGAGCCATCCTAGTTTCCCCCCCCGGCGCTGTGGTTGCTTAGCAATCGGGATAAGGAGATTAACCCCCTCAGGCTGCCCTGGTGTCCATGTTGGCTCCTATAGCTACCTGAGGGGTACCCCAACGGCAGGGTACCACAAATCTCCCTGCTGGAATCATGCGTGTCCTCACGCATTTCCAGTGTAGCTCAAATTCCGAAATACCAAGTCTCTTGACAAGAACTTCAACAATTACAAGGTAACAAGCCTGAACATATCTACATTTAGCACATCAGCATTCTATTCTCGGTAGCGCAAGGGCAGAACGCCTCTAGTGCTGCGTTCTGACCTCCTGACACCGATTACATTGGGTTCGCTTTCAGCGACAGAAACACCTGAAGGAGAACATTGGCCGTTATCGGTGAGTTCGTCATCAGACGATTCTGGAGCCGTGCTCCTTTCAATGGGGTAGGGAATGGCGCTACCCATAAACATTAGCAACTTAATGGGGTCGTCAAGTGGTATCCCTCCCCGGAGCTCCCATCCCTCCGCCACAGGACTCTTCTCCCTCTGCGGTACAGGTTCTTCGGAAGTGCACAACTTCAGTTGGTCCCGGGGTACAGTACTGAGTCTACCATCTTCTCCCTTGATCTGGTAAGTGTATCTATCATCAGTCGGGACGCTTGTGATGGTATAAGGCACCGACTCCCACATGGTGTCGAGTTTACCGGTTCGGTGGTTCTTCTTCCTCCACACTCTGTCGCCTATCTGTAGAGGCATCGGACGTGCATGAGCATTGAAGTTTCTCTCTTGCCGTGCGTGTACGACTTCCTCTCGCTTTTTTACAATTTGTCTGGCGGTCTCGATGCGGTGTTGGTGCTCTTGCACCCAACCATTTCACGGGATACTGGATTTGTCCAACTCCGGGGTCAACTCCAGATCCTTGGGGAGTTTGCCTTGCCTTCCAAACATCAGATAGAATGGCGTGAATCCTGTTGAACAGTGTTCCGTGTTGTTGTATAGGTACGCCATTTCTGGTAGGAGAGTGGGCCACCGGGCCCTAGCTTCTTCGGAGAGGCTTCGGAGCATCCCTATAACGGTTTGGTTGGCTCTCTCACAGAGACCGTTTCCCTGCGGATGATAGGCTGTGGTCTTCAATTTCCGGCATCCATACATGAAGCATAGCTGATGGAACAATTGAGACTCAAAGGCAGGGCCCTGATCCATCAGGACCCGGTCAGGGTATCCGTAAGGCCGGACGAAATGCTTCATGAAGAGTTCGGCTGTCGTCTTTGCGGTTAGGTCGCGTGCGGGGACTACCACCAAGAAGCGGCTATAGTGGTCCATGATCGTGAGAGCGTATTGGACACCGGTGGAACTTGGTTCCAACTTTACGTGGTCCAATACCACCAATTCGACCGGGCGGCTGCTAGGGATCGGGTGAAGAGGGTCTTTCTGGGTGGCTTCAGCGGGGCGCTTCAGATTGCAACTCGCGCAGTCACGGCACCATCTTTCCACATCAGCCCGCATGCCAATCCAAAAGTACCGCCTCCTCAGAGTTGCCTCAGTTTTCTGTGTCCCGAAGTGGCCGGACTGGTTGTGATAAGCGGTGAGTAAGGAGCGGGCTTGTTCTTTTGGTACCACGATCTGATGGATGGGCTGATGGGTCCCCGGGTCGAGGCTTGTGCGAATGACGAGTCCTCGTTGAAGGCTCAGGCGATTACGGTGTCTCAATAGTTTGACTAACTCTTGATCTGTGTTAATTCTCTGTACTCTGGTCAGCCGACCATTCCGGCGGAGAAGTGCTTTAAGGTTTCGAATCACCGAACTTTCTTTCTGGATTGACTCCCAATCGACTCCTCCCTTATCTTGTAACCTCGGTTCCGGCGAGGGGTCTGTGGTGACAACAACAGGGTCGGAGGTGACCATGCGTCTCTGTGTGTTAGGAACCTTCAAGACCGGAGTCTCGACGTCCTCCTCCCAATCTCGTTCTTCCTCCTCAACATCTGCTGTGGGCAGACGGGACAGGGCGTCTGCATTGCCATTGGACTTCCCGCTGCGGTACGTCACTGTGTAGCGGAAGTTGGCCAGGCGTGACAACCATCTCTGTTCCATCGCCCCCAGCCGGGCTGTGGATAGGTGGGCCAAGGGGTTATTGTCAGTGACAATCACGAAAGGGGTGGCGGCCAAGTAATTTTTTAACTTTTCCGTCACGGCCCAGATCAGGGCGAGCAGTTCCAGTTTAAATGTGCTGTAGTTTTCGTTGTTGCATTCTGTCTTCTTAAGGCCCCGACTGGCGTAGGCAATCACTCTTTCCCGGCCATTATGCATTTGTGATAGCACAGCTCCCAGGCCGCGGTGGCTGGCATCAGTATAGACCTGGAAGGGTTGCTCGTAGTCCGGGTAGGCTAAGAGGGGTGCTTCGACAAGTGACCGCTTCAGCTGTTCGAAAGATACTTGTTGGTCTTCAGTCCATGCGACCACTGTTGTACTCTGCCGCTCCTGGCCCGATTTTCCACGCAGGAGCTCGTGCAGGGGGGAGGCTACTTTAGCAAAATTTTCAATAAAGCGTCGGTAGTATCCAACGAACCCCAGAAAGCTGCGGACATCCTTGACGGTTCTCGGTACTTGCCAGTCGCGCACCATGCAAATCTTTTCTGGGTCTGGCTTTACCCCTTCCGCACTCACAATGTGTCCGAGGTATTGCACT
Organism: Pseudophryne corroboree; assembly: GCF_028390025.1. Lineage (NCBI taxonomy): Eukaryota > Metazoa > Chordata > Amphibia > Anura > Myobatrachidae > Pseudophryne > Pseudophryne corroboree. The sequence continues at coordinate 692,861,254 of NC_086448.1, forward strand.
TTTGGTTTCAGGAGGTGGCATTTGGACGGCTTCAACTTCAGGCCACAGCAAGTCAGTTGTCCGAACACTTCCTCTAAGTGTTTCAGGTGGTCCTCGTACGTTTTTGAAAAGATGATCACGTCATCAAGGTACAGAAGGACCATCTCGAAGTTGCGATGGCCCAAGCAGTGTTCCATGACCCTCTGGAAGGTGGCAGGGGCGTTGCAGAGCCCGAACGGCATTCTATCAAATTCAAAGAGACCCATGGGGGTGGTGAAAGCCGTTTTCTCCCGGTCTTCTGGGGCCATAGGGATCTGCCAATACCCGCTGGTCAAATCCAGGGTCGAGAAATAGACAGCGGTCTTCAGGGCAGTCAGGGACTCCTCAATTCGTGGTAATGGGTATGCGTCCTTGTGGGTGACTGCATTCAATCTCCTGTAGTCAACGCAGAAACGAAGGCTGCCGTCCTTCTTCTTGACAATGACCAGCGGGGCGGCACACGGACTGTGGCTTTTCCTTGATCACGCCGGCCTCTTGCATCTCACTGATCATGGTTCGTACCGGTTGGTACATGGCCGGTGGGAGCGGTCTGTGTCTCTCTTTGATTGGTGGGCTCACTCCGGTCGGAATGTGGTGTTGCACCCCCTCCACTCTGCCAAAGTCAGCTGGGTGTTGGCTGAAAGCCCCGGCATTCCTGCACACGACTTGGATAACACCCTCTCAATCCCGCCCACCTGGGCCGATTCTGGCTTTACACCATATCACGTGTTCAGCATTGGGTTGAAGGATAATGGGTCGGCGGTCGGTGATTCTGGCCTTGCCCACCTCTCCCTTGGGATTAACGAACCGTTTGTGTCCTTCAAGCAGACGCATCGTCTGCTGCATCGCCTTCCGTTCTCTCGGGGCTGCGGACTTCATCTCCATCCTGAGGGCCTCCACCAACTCGTCAGGACAACTTTTCAGCACGTTCATCCCCAAAATGACAGGCAGTAGGTGTCCATTGCAGGAAGTCGTGATCAAACAGCCTTGATGTTCTAGCCGGGCTTCACCAATAGATAAATCGGCCTCCCAGTAGCCACTGAACTGAATTGGTTGACCATTGCTGGCCAGTAGACTGAGCCAGGTGGTAGGTGGTGTAACGATCTCACTCTCTTTCCAATGTCTCCGGAACTCGGTGAGTTGAATAGTCGTTACTTGGGATCCGGTATCTAAGAGAGCTGCCATTTCGATTCCGTTGACCCTAATCTTCAAATGGGGGCATTTGCCCACGTATTGTGGCCACCATTCCGGTGCCGATGGACCTATTCGCGAGGTTCTTCCCGAGGGTCGGTCCCTCGCCTCGTGGTCCCGTGGTTTAAAGGCTCGACTTCACATTCACGCTCAACATGCCCACTTAACTTGCAGCGCCAGCAGATGGGACTCCCCTGTGCATCGAACTGATCGGTGGGGCGTCGTCCTGAGCCTCGCGAGACTTCCCATCGTCGTCTGCTTCGTCCACCCGAATCGCGCCGCCAGCCTCCGCGTTTATTCTCAGCCTGTTCCAAACGTATGTCTCGGATTTCTTTCATCATCTCTGTGACGGCACTAGTGAGAGTTCCAATTGGATCTTGGCTGGCTTGGACCTGTTGAGTGACCACACGCTTGGGCTGGCTGGGTTCGGGCATCAAATACAGTTGTGCCTCGTCGCCCTCTTCATCCTCGGTGAGTTCCAAGGTCGCCCCATCTTCTGCGTCTGTATTCTGATTCAACCCCAGTATGTCCATGGAGGTTTCCTTAAATTCGGGGAATGTACAATTGGGCTTCTGTTTCCTCCACATTCTCACCTTGTTGTTTCACTCTGGGCTCCTTCAATAAACAGGTCTATCAATGTTTCGTCGACATGTTCCACCTCCCTTGGAGTTCTCGCTTGGATTGCCCGCATCGCTTCCTGTAACCCCAGGGCAAAGTCTCGCAATGATTCTTGCGGCCGCTGTTTTCGGGCGTATAATCGCCCCTTCAGTTCTGCGATGGATTGGGAGTTATAGATGCTGGCCAGTTTCTTTAGGATTCCTTCAGCTGTCTTTCGGTCTGCGTCCGACCATGATTGTGCCTCCCGTAGCGCAGACCCTTTTGGTTGGCCGATGACGATCTCTACTCGCTGTTCCTCGCTCAGCATGTATAACCGGAACATGGAGTATAACTTTTCCTTGAATTGCCTGAAAGAACTGGTCCCGCGTACGCGGTTGTCGCCCGAGTATGTGGGAAGCCAGGGTGCCCCGAAGTAGTATGGCATGGTGATTGGTGCCGTCGGCACTGGTGCTGTCGGTATTTGTGCTGTCGGCATTTCTGCCGCTGGAGGTGCCGGGTTGGGTGCATCAGGCGCTCTTCTGCTGCTCGGGGTAGAATCCGCCGACTGCGGTTGGCCTCCCATATCTGGTGTGTCTTGTGGCTGCGACATCTCGCCGTTCACAAGGGTATCTGTAATCCTGTTCGTAGACGCCAAGTTGTAATAGTACCCCTGTGTGCGTGAGTGCAACCGTACCTGCTTTCTCTAATCGACGCCTGTGGTTCGAAGGCTTCTCCCGACTTCCTCTTCTGGAGCCTGTGGCAGAAGAATGATCACCCCAAGGAGGACCCCACCAATAAAGGGAAAGGCAAATGGGCGGTGATAACACGTTTATTTGACCAAAAGGACAACCACCTTTCAATACCCTCGCGTGTTGTTCAGCGAGTCAATCGTGCTTCAGAAGTCGCACTGTGCCACATCTTGACCGCATATCATTTGCATAACCTCTATCACATTTCATTGGCATAATCAGCGTGCCCTGTATCATATATCATTTGCATAAACAGCATAACCTGTATCACATATCATTTGCATAAACTGCATAAATGCTCTTTAAAGCTCAGAAGAAAATCCCGAATGTCCTTTTGACTAGGAGAGTACAGAAATGTTCAGATCATATACCAACACGCCACTAGCTGGCGCTGCAGGCGCAGGAAAGGCAGTCTCTGGTCTAAAACACAATCCGGGGAAGTTTGAAGGTGAACCTAGTGACTTTCCACCAGTATTTACTTAAAAGCGCTGAGCAACAGTCCGACTTAGGGCACAGCAAATGATCTAGGCAGGTTAGGGGATGTCTCAGTTCACTGTAGGGCTGCATGGGGCTGCAGCGATGTGGTCAGCCTATGGAGGCTAGAGGAACATTCCCCAAAGGGGTGTAGGTTGGTGGTGCTGCTCCTTCAATAAATAGAATGTCTGTTGCACTAATAGGACTGCGGCCAATGTCAGTACATGGTTTTATAAGGGGTTTACCGAGGGAGGTCCAGCGGGGCTCCGGGTACTACTTAGGTCTGCAAGGTGAAGGTATTCTGAGGCACAGCGCATCTATTCTAGGAAAGTCACCGTAACTGCTGTGTGCGGGACTGAATAGGCTGGTAGAGTCCATTCCCCTGTGGGGTACCCCTCAATAATGCAATTGGGGCAGGCTATAGATATCCTTTTAGCGCTGCTGCAGCTGCTGGGCTCTCCTTAGCACTGGATCCCGGTTCTCAGTGTAGTGCTGCGGCTGGCGGGTAGTCAGGTCTCGGCTCTCCCTCGCCGTCCCGCTGTGCAACTAGCGATTCTCCTCCCTTTATGGCTGGATCTGGCGTGGGGCTGCAGCGGGCGGAACTCTCCTCAGACGCGGCTCCACTGCTCTCCTGCGCTGCCCTCTCAGCGCCGCCGCTTCTTCTCCCGCGTACCGTAGCAGGGCCTCACCCGACACTCCGACCCACTGCGTCTCCTTGGTCTGTGCGGTCTGATCGTGGTGGCTGCACTTCTCCTCACCGCACCAATACTTCCCGCTCTCTCGATTCTCTCCCCCACGGCTATATCAGTCAGCTCCTCCTTCTCCCTTTGCCGCGTCTCGCCCTCCAATCAGGCGACTCTCAGGCTTCCCGCTCTGCAGGGACAGGGTCAGTTGTCGCTGGGTCCCAGAGCCATCCTAGTTCCCCCCCCCGGCGCTGTGGTTGCTTAGCAATCGGGATAAGGAGATTAACCCCCTCAGGCTGCCCTGGTGTCCATGTTGGCTCCAATAGCTACCTTAGGGGTACCCCAACGGCAGGGTACCACATATGTAGTGTGTGCTCCCTCCCTGTACTGTGCTGTATGTAGTATGTGCTCCCCCTCCCTGTACTGTGCTGTATGTAGTGTATGCTCCCTCCCTGTACTGTGCTGTATGTAGTGTGTGCTCCCTCCCTGTACTGTGCTGTATGTAGTATGTGCTCCCCCTCCCTGTACTGTGCTGTATGTAGTGTGTGCTCCCTCCCTGTACTGTGCTGTATGTAGTGTGTGCTCCCTTCCTGTACTGTGCTATATGTAGTGTGTGCTCCCCCTCCCTGTACTGTGCTGTATGTAGTATGTGCTCCCCCTCCCTGTACTGTGCTGTATGCAGTGTGTGCTCCCTTCCTGTGCTGTGCTGTATGTAGTGTGTGCTCTCTCCCTGTACTGTGCTGTATGTAGTGTGTGCTCCCTTCCTGTACTGTGCTGTATGTAGTGTGTGCTCCCCCTCCCTGTACTGTGCTGTATGTAGTGTGTGCTCCCTTCCTGTGCTGTATGTAGTGTGTGCTCTCTCCCTGTACTGTGCTGCATGTAGTGTGTGCTCCCCCTCCCTGTACTGTGCTGTATGTAGGTGTGTGCTCCCCCTCCCTGTACTGTACTGTGCTGTATGTAGTGTGTGCTCCCCCTCCCTGTACTGTGCTGTATGTAGTGTGTGCTCCCTCCCTGTACTGTGCTGTATGTAGTGTGTGCTCCCTCCCTGTACTGTGATGTATGTAGTATGTGCTCCCCCTCCCTGTACTGTGCTGTATGTAGTGTGTGCTCCCCCTCCCTGTACTGTGCTGTATGTAGTGTGTGCACCCCCTCCCTGTACTGTGCTGTATGTAGTGTGTGTTCCCCCTCCCTGTACTGTGCTGTATGTAGTGTGTGCTCCCTACCTGTACTGTGCTGTATGTAGTGTGTGCTCCCTTCCTGTATTGTGCTGTATGTAGTGTGTGCTCCTCCTCCCTGTACTGGGCTGTATGTAGTGTGTGCTCCCTTTCCCTGTACTGTGCTGTATGTAGTATGTGCTCCTCCTCCCTGTACTGTGCTGTATGTAGTGTGTGCTCCCTCCCTGTACAGTGCTGTATGTAGTGTGTGCTCCCTTCCTGTACTGTGCTGTATGTAGTGTGTGCTCCCTTCCCGTACTGTGCTGTATGTAGTTTGTGCTCCCCCTCCCTGTACTGTGCTGTATGTAGTGTGTGCTCCCCCTCCCTGTACTGTGCTGTATGTAGTGTGTGCTCCCCCTCCCTGTACTGTGCTGTATGTAGTGTGTGCTCCCCCTCCCTGTACTGTGCTGTATGTAGTGTGTGCTCCCCCTCCTTGTTCTGTGCTATATGTAGTATGTGCTCCCCCTCCTTGTACTTTGAAACGTATAAGGATAAAAATAAGGGGTTTGTAGAATGAAAAATGAATACAATCAGAAGTAGATTAAAGGCATGACAACAGTGTCAGTAGACACTGAAAGTGGGCATATTAGTCCTTGTATATTCAGACGTACGGATGTACATCAGGGAAGGGCATTGTAGCAGCATATGCATAAAGTTGTAAAGCAAAGGAGGCCCCAACTGTGTCTATCTCAGAATCAGGACCTCTGAGGTTGTTGATTTTTAACAATTTATTAATTTTCAAGTTTCGAAGTTGAAATACAAAGAGTACAGTATACTAAATGTACAGCACTGATAATGAGGTAGAACAACATATCCCAATAACGCAGGGCAGAGACATAAAAATGGTCAAAGAGAAAGTGCAGTAAAGACAACAGAAAAATCAGAATGAGATAAGTCGGCAATTTCCGAAGAAGCATCTTCAGAACTATGGGGGTCATTCCGAAATGATCGTAGCTGTGCTAAATTTAGCACAGCTATGATCATTCACACTGACATGCGGGGGGACGCCCAGCACAGGGCTATCCCGCACCGCATGTCAGTGCCGGCCTTCCCCCGCAGAAGTGCAAAGGCATCGCACAGCGGCGATGCCTTTGCACTTCAAGAGTAGCTCCCGACCAGCGCAGCTTTAGCGTGCTGGCCGGTAGCTACTCATTGCTCCCTGGCCCGCAGCGGCTGCATGTGACGCCACGCAGCCGCTGCGGCCCGCCCCCCGTTCGGTCCGGCAACGTCTGCGTTGGCTGGTCCACGCCCACGAAACGGTGGCCAAACGCTGTCGTTCCGCCCCCCCGTCCAGCGACCGCCTCTGCCTGTCAATCAGGCAGAGGCGATCCTAGCGGCCCGACGGCCTTCGGCGGTCTGGCATGCGCCGGAGCACTGCGGCACCGGCGCATGCGCAGTTCTGACCCAATCACACCACTGCGATAAACTGCAGCGTGCAATCGGGTCAGAATGACCCCCTATATCGTCTAAGTCTCTGCAGAAAGAATATAAACAAACTTCAATATAATAGAAAGCACTGTATCAACATAAAAATAATAACATGTAAATAAGAGACTGGGAACGGGAAGAACAAAAACGGGGGAGACACTAGACTAAAACATGCATGAGAGGAAAATGGTGGTATACAATCAATACAAATCTGTTTTGGGAAAGACATAAAAAAAAGCAGGAATCATGAATGATGGGAATCAAGTTGACGTAATAGATACCAAAAGGTGGATTCAAACAATTTCTGTATATGTGCTTGAGTCAACTCATCTACCTGATGGATGTATATATCCCATTTTCTATAGAATCTTTGAACGCCATATTTGATATCAGGTAGCATAGCCTGGCGCTCAGAGTATAAACATTGCAGAGGCAGAGATTTGACCTCAGAAATCGTTGGGAAATTCTTATATATCCATTTGTTTAAGATCACTTTTTTAGCAATCGTTATAATAAGTGTCAGCAGTGGAATTATAGTTTTCCGATCAGGACCTAGGTCCCAGCCAGTAAAATGTAGTAGTAAACAAGGAGTAGGATGTTTCATAAGATTGAGGGAAAATATATGGTTTATAAATTCCATTAACTTATTTCAAAATATTTTAATAGCAACGCAGTCCCAGACACAATGATAAAAAGAAACATTATTTAGTTTGCATTTTGGGCAGCAGCCTAAATCGTCAGTGTCCATATAGTGACATTGTGCCAGGAAGATGTAGGCTCTATTTATCATTTTTAGATGTACTTCTTGTAATACTGCAGATTTCAAATGTTTAAGAGTGGATTCACAATGGGATAACAATTGGGGCAATGGAGGCAAGGCCGGAATGTCAGAAGCCCATTTTGAGTAAGGTGAAGACCACAAAGCATCCACTTTATCATTCGTAAGACCTGAGTACAAGTAGGGGATTCTATAGCCCCTCGAGGAGGCCAGAGAAACAAGACAAATGATAGGATATACTATGACATTGGAGGGGAACGCAGGACGTAATGAAAGGGCAAAATGTCTAGCTTGAAGATACATGTACAACTGTTTGGTAGGCAAAAGTATGTATTGTGCCCCCAGGGTCAAATATGTCTTTAATAGCTGCAATACCAGATGTCTTCCACTGAACAAAGAGACTATTAGTGAAACCAGGTGTAAAATAAGGATTGCACAAGAATGTAAGAAAGGTAGAACTAGAGAAGACTCTGCCCAAAGTTTTGTTAACGGAGCACCAGGCCCTATATGTATCTTTAAATAAGACAATTCGAGAGGGAAGTAGTTTTCTAGGGGTATTCAACAAAGCACTAGGTGAGAATGGGAAGAAAAGGTTTTCCTCTAGTCGTCCATTCGTGTATGCAGAGCCTTGTGTAAACTAGTGATGTGCACCGGACATTTTTCGGGTTTTGTGTTTTGGTTTTGGATTCGGTTCCGCGGCCGTGTTTTGGATTCGGACACGTTTTGGCAAAACCTCCCTGAAAATTTTTTGTCGGATTCGGGTGTGTTTTGGATTCGGGTGTTTTTTTACAAAAAACCTCAAAAACAGCTTAAATCATAGAAT